>NC_084608.1:32950603-33298103 GCF_033807715.1 Cololabis saira
AGTACGGCACTGAGTTTGCAGCATTTTCATCAACCCCCGGTGTATTTCATTGTTTCCCTCCGTCTCCCGTCAGATAACCCTTACTCGGATTACGTGGAGGTCCTTCCTGACGAACAGTTCCAACTTTGAAGACCGACCGGGACCGTTGTCAGAGGAACGGGGGACGTGAAGTCGAGGGGAGGCGGACTCTTTCCCAGAATCACGATGTACATACCGGGACATTTTATGTTCATGATAAATCTTTGTTGTTGAAGTTTTATGTTCTGATTTTTATCTTCAGCAGTTGTTTACTCGCTTACAAAGCTCAGAGGGCGTTACATATGCAGGTTTGAATGAGAAGGTGTGTCCAAACATTTGGTCTATACTCTATGTAAATATATATAGCCTATATATATCTGTACAGGACTGTCTCAGAAAATTAGAATATTGTGATTTTCTGTAATGCAATTACAAAAACAAAAATGTCATACATTCTGGATTCGTTACAAATCAACTGAAATATTGCAAGCCTTTTATTATTTTAATATTGCTGATCATGGCTTACAGCTTAAGAAAACTCAAATATCCTATCTCAAAAAATTTGAATATTCTTGGAATGTTAGCCATAATCAGCTATTTTAAAATAATAAAAGGCTTTGTTGTGCAACTCAGGTAGCTTGGCTGTCCAGTTATCGAAGGCTAATGATAATTCTATTAAAGAATTATTAATAATTAATAAAGTCGACTATTTATCAAATTGAATTATCAAAATGATAATAATTCTCGTAGGGGCACCACCCCCGGGGCCTTAATCCGGGGGAAAATGATAACTAAACAGCAGAAAATCAGTCTCATATGATTTAGGATTATCCTGCATAACAGTAAATCTTACTATCACTTACAGAATAACAATTGAAGGAGTGCAATTCGAGCACTGGCTCTGCTGAACAATCAGTTTGTGACCAAATCTTATATGAAATAACAACAACCACTCATTAAAAATCAATCAGGATTTATTTACATATAGGTGTCAAAAGATGGTAAAGTAACACCCCGGATGAATCCTGATGGCAAACTACCTTATTATAAAACCATTAATTAAGGAAAACAACAATCAATAAAAATGAAATGAAAGTTAAATGCATGGAATGAAAAAAAAAGAGAATCAAATGTAATAAACATGGTATCAACGAACATGTACGGTTCAACAACATGGGTGGAAGATGGCTGCCGTATTTTAAAGATGGCGGAACTTTAACCACGCCACTTGCAATTAGAACGGGTGGTGATCCCGGTGTTTAAACCGTGATCAACTGGCGAAACGGCGCTTTAAACATGAATGACTAGCAGAAAGTGGTGACTACAAATTAATGACAACAGTCATGATAATGATGTAATCTCAGCTCTGAACACAGATTTAGCTCTGTAACACTCCCAGTTAAACTCATACACCCAGGTCCCAAAACCTCACGCCTCCTCGGGTCTCCGGGTCCCGATCAGGGGTTCCTGCCGGGTCTTTTGGTCGGAGTCTCCAACCCAAGAGGTCTCCCGCCTCTACCGCTCCTCCTCCTGACTCTGGAATCAAAACAGGACGGTGATGCAGCATGAAGCAGCCGGCGCTCCCCCCCCGGTCCGGCGGCTATCACGTCGTCTCGGGTGCGCGCGGGGCCGGTCCACTTCTGGGACGCGCGGGTTACCGTCGGGCTGGTGAGCGCGTGGCCCCGGACGGGCTGCAGGTCCAACAGAGCGGCCCGATCCGATGGGGGCCTTACACCTCCCCCCAGCCGGGGGGAGGGAGATGGGGACCTTGGCCCGGAGCCAAAAGTACGTGCTGACCCACCGGTTGATGAAGAAAAAAAAAAGAGACAGGAAAAAGAGCAGCGAAGCGTTTTGATCCTACGCGCGCTGCGGTGACGTCATCGGTGCCTCGTTGCGATTGGATGCACGCCGCTTGTAGGCGCCGCCCCCCCCACGCAAGGCATGCTGGGGGTTGTAGTTCATGGCAAAGCGGCCATTTTTGGAGGCACATTACAGCCGATTTTCAGCTGAGCAGTTTCAAAGTTGAATATACACATTCACAAAATGTTCATATACATTTATAAGTTCAGAGTTCACATGGGCATATGGGCGAGCACAACAGCTTGCAATATTTCAGTTGATTTGTAATGAATCCAGAATGTATGACATTTTTGTTTTTTCAATTGCATTACAGAAAATAAAGAACTTTATCACAATATTCTAATTTTCTGAGACAGTCCTGTATGTACCACATCAGACTGCAACAGCTGGATTTATAAAACTGAAATGGTTTTTTTAAACCCCCACCACCACCCATCACATTAATGTGACCCCATTAATGACCTTTTTCCAGCCAATCAGACGGACACACAGAGCTCCACCGGTAACTTCTCTCAGTCCAACGAAAGAAAACAGCAGCCTGTATTTAAGTCAATGAGTCTTCATGTTTCTGTTTGTCTTTATGTCATTCTTCAAGAAATAAAGAGACTGCTCAAGACCGTGTCCTGCTGCGTTTTCTCAGTCTTGCCATCAACGGTCTCAAAGAACGATGGAAACTCCACCTCTCTGCTCCTGATAGCTAAGTCCTCTTTATCTCTAAGCTTCGGCCCACACTGAGGGAACATCACCACTTTGTCTATTTTCTTCCGATGTTACTCACTTGGATGGATGTCAAAACTAAAAACTGTGAGTTTTATTTTCCGTTTCTGACTTTGTCTTCATGCCGGTGTGGAAGTTTCCACATCAAAGTGCAGTGGCCTCACAGCCTGGGGGGGTGGAGGCGTGGTGGTGGTCGGGGCCGTGGTGTGAAGTTTAGATGTGCCGTTTCAGCTCCTCCAAGCAGAAAAATAAAGATATTAGCATGTCTGTTGTCTTATTTTCATGTATTTACGACGATTTAAATGTCAATAAAGTATATACAGTAATATATTGATCACCAGCTCTGTAATGTGTGCTTTCTTTTTGTGTCAGCCTGAGTTAAGTCCATGTGTCTGTTCATCACGCCCCTTATTAGGTTGAAGTGTCATCCTCAAAACGTCTGCGTCCTTGTTGCCGACGGGAAAACAGCCACCGCATGTCAATCAAAGTTAGCTTTGGCTACCAGTTCCTTCGGCAGATCTCTGCCGGACGAGCGGCAGAACCGCCGGCAGACGTTAACCAAGGAATATCATGTTTTTAATATTGATTTGCTTTTGAAATCCAACATTACTGCTGCGTTCAGCCAAAGCTTGGTTAGTGCAAACTGCTCATCGCTTCACTAGCATGATGATTACGGAGGAGGAACTGATAGAGGCCAGCCATTGGCTGAGCCAACTGTCAATCAATCATATCACAAAATACATTTAATGCTTCATATAAACCCTCCTGGTGCAGTACAAACCCCCCCCCCCCCCCCTCCCCCAGAGTGGTCATTGCTGTAAATATGTTTATTTCTAAACATTTTAACTTGGAGATCAGTGGAGATTGACTCGCTTTTAGAGCCTGGACAAGTTGCAAGTTGAAAGTAAAACTAAAGATGCTTTTTTTTATGTTTGCATCTTATAAAAAAAAAAGATGTTGCTTAACAGCCAAGTGTCAGTAACTGTGAGGATAAAACGTAACCACACATCCTGGGTCTGTTTTCACACTAAGCACAAACCTCATCATACTTCTTCACAGGACTTTTGAATTCTAATACAGTATTTGTGTGCGTGTGTTTTAGGGGCATTAATTATATATACTTTGAGATTTTCAGTAATGTAAAGTGCATTATAAATAAAATGTAATATTATTATTATTATTATTATTATGGTTGTTGTTGTTGTTGTTATTATTGTTATTATTTTTATTATTGTTATTATTGTTATTTGTATTGTTATTATTATTAATATTATTATTATTGATAATAATAATAATAATAATAATAATGTTATTATTATTATTGTTATTATTGTTATGATTCTTATTCTTATTGTTATTATTAATATTATTATTATTATTATTATTATTATTATTAATAATAATAATAATAATAATATTGTTGTTATTATTTTTATTATTGTTCTTCTTCTTCTTCTTCTTCTTCTTCTTCTTCTTCTTCTTCTTATTATTATAATAATATTGTTATTATTATTATTATTATTATTATTATTATTATTATTATTATTATTATTATTATTATTATTATTAATAATAATAATACTGTTATATTATTGTTATTATTATTATAATTATATATTGGAGAGACACTTATATTTTAAGATATATCAGTTTTATACAGTTTATCAGTTCAAATATATACATTTTGTTTTATTTAATTAACAGGTGATCAATCAGAGTACAACACACATCACGTGGTTTGTCGTCTCGCCCTCTGGATACATGAAGTTGGAGTTGGGAAAGGGGGGACGGTAAAATACTCTTAGCTTTAATAATAAAAAATACACGTTTTAAAAACGTATTTATGGTGTAATATCAGCCTTAACCATAATATAACAAAACTAATAACAGACTAACTCCATGCAGAGCAAACTTAGTGTTGATAATAGGTTTTAACGGAATAATCCCCCCCCCCCCGTGTCGTGTACATGGTACATTCCTGACGTCACCGTGATTCGAACATTAAGGCTTGATCACACTGGTCTAAATAAAACTTTATTTTATTGGGAAATGCAAATTCAGAACTTTGTGCTATATGTAAGAAAACAGAAAACGCTGAACATGTAATTATGCAATGTACTAAATATATCAAAGAAAGGACACGGTTGAAAGACAGGGTGAGAGAGACAGGTGAGTGGAATCTGACAGGAATACTGGGAACAAGGGTGATGAGGTGTGGGAGACACAGAGAGGGTCATAGAGTTTCTGAGAAACACTGGCCTGTTTTGCAGGATATAAGGATATAGTGAGTATATAGCGGTTTATTGGTTTTATTTTATTTATTTATTCCTTTTTTTAATTATTATTAGAGTTCTTTTCTCTCCTTTCATTATTATTATTAATTAGATGATTTAATGTAAAGCTATAGTCAACTAGATCCTGTCCTACATACTCCGGTTCAGTAGGTGGCGGTATGCACCTTACAGTTTGTATTGCAATCCGCCAAAAAACGCAAAGAAGAAGAAGATTCGAACATAAACCGGGAAACTGTGTTGTCGATGTTTCTGGAAGATATTAAAAGTAATACAGGTACGTCCCTAAAGCAGCCGTTGGTGTGTATACTTATATAAGTCAGCTGTCTGAAACACACAAGCAGCAGCTCGTGTTTCCGTCGCTGTGTCGTTAGTTTTAGTGGCGTCAATTCAGTGGAAGCTAAGGTACGGCAAGGTTACGAGTCACAGAATTTAACTAGAGTATCAATCAACACATCCAGCAAATACTCATCACAGAAGTTTATGTAGCTGATCTTTGTGGTCAAGAAAATTGGAACTTTTTCAAATGCAGTCTCACTCACTGCAAAAACTCAAAATCTTACCAGGAATATTTGTCTTATTTCTAGTTAAAATGTCTAATTTTTAGTCGAAAAATCTCATTACACTTAAAACAAGAGTCATTACCAGAAAAATAACTTACGTTATTTGACAATTTTCTCCTGTTTCAAGTAAATTTTCACTTGAAATAAGTAGAAAAATTTGCCAGTGGGACAAGATTTATCTTCTCATTACAAGCAAAAGAATCTTGTTCCACTGGCAGATTTTTCTACTTATTTCAAGTGAAAATCTACTTGAAACAGGTGAAAATTCTTGTTTTTTCCAGTGATGTCTTGTTTTAAGTGTAATGAGATTTTTTTACTAAAATGAGACATTTTAACTACAAATAAGACAAATATTCTTGTTAAGATTTTGAGTTTTTGCAGTGATCCATGTTACTTATCCTGTGAAGGACAGAGTCATATTGATAAGTTCAGAAAAGTGTTTTTTATTGTTGTGTTTTGATGTATTTGATGTAAGCCCAGTGGATATTTAAAGCTTACAGAAGGCTGCATTTAACTGCTGCTATGTCATTCCTGCAGTATTTCTGCAGGAAACAGGTGAAAATGGTTGTTTTTGAGTCTTGTCTTAAATGTAATGAGATTTTTTTTTACTAAAAATTAGACATTTTAACTAGAAATAAGATAAATATTCTTGTTAAGATTTTGAGTTTTTGCAGTGTATAATAACTAGTGAAATCGATCATGTTGTTCTGATTTGCATTTGTAGTTATTCTATATGTATTAAGTAATAGAATAATCAATACAAATAGACACAGAGTAATTACATAAATGTATTTAAAAAAGCAAACATTTACATTTTCCCTTGAAGCCAAGGTGTGGCGGCTGCCGTACCTTGGTATACCCAATTGTTTGTGTTGTGTGTGTTTGCCCCGCAGGATGGACATGACGACGTGTTTGAAGTCTCTGCTGTTGGCCAGCCAGCAGTACCGGGACAGCAGGACGGATCAGCACGCAGCGCAGCTGCAGCGGCAGGTGGAGGTGAGCGGCAGGCTCAGGCTGATTCATGGTTCCGCGTTACATCGACGCAGAGCCTACGGCGTAGGCTACGGCGTAGGCTTATTAGGGCGGGCACCAAATCAGTCGTGTAGGAGAGCATTTTAAGGAAAAAAGTGCATTCTCACTGCTTTCTTATTAATAATCTGTCTAAAACATGTGGAGAAATCAAATCACTTAGGTGTAAATAATGCAAGGAAGCGCACATTTTAGTTTGACTGAAAACGTTTTACTCGTAACGCACAACAAGGTCACATACATGTTTTCAATATAGCATATAGAACAAGAACAAGAACAACTATGCATTGATTTGTATTTACATTTTGAGTCGCGCTGAAGAAAGTGCGCTTAGACTGTGCTAAGCTGCAGTCCGCGGCTCGAGGTGCTGAATTTACGCAGCACAAGGTCCTTCCATCATCTCTCAGCGTCTTCGTCAGGTCTCGTTCAAAAGCCAGCTGTACGAGCTGAGCCTTGCGAGCGTGCGTCATTGTCCGCTGGTGGTCAGTAAAAATGTTCTTGAGAACGAGTTCTCGCTCATGGCGGTGGAAGCACCCAGTGTCAGTGAGAGTTTGAGGGCAAGCAAAACCGCGGGCATGGCCTGAAGCACTTGGTGGTGTGCTGAGAGGAGTCGTGACGCGGCCATCTTCCCATCAGTCTGCTCAATCACTCTAGCAACGTACTTCTTTGCCACAGTGCACTCCGTCTCCACAATAGTAGGGGTGTGCAAACAAGGGTACCTTTCGAATATTGGAGCTTCGATTCTTCGATTATAACGATTTTCGATTCGATTATTGGTGCCACGATTCTTCGATTATTGTGATTTTTAATGCTTTTTTCCATACAAGATTGATTTTGTCTTCATCTGTGGCTACATTTGTAAATAAATAGCCAATCAATGAACTCAGTTCCTCTAACAACACTCATTAAGTAAATAACAAGGTTTTTTGAACATTTGACATGTATTTTTCAAAGACACAAAATAATTTATTTTATGACTATGTAAACATTTGCTCTTTGACTTACTTAACTTTGACCAGGGAAAGCTGCACTTGCATGAGAGCCCCCTCTATTGGTGGAAAACACTGAAAACGGTCAAGCCCTGGATTTAATGAGTTCATTAATTCAAGTAAACAAGATATGTACTTCCATCAAATTTATTTACTGTAAACATATCTGCCATATTTCAAGTGAACAATAAGAAATGTGCATTCTTGAAAATGAAATGATTCAGCAGCTTATTCAGTCTGGAATCTTGATAGGATAACTTAAAAAAAAAAAAATTAATTAATCAATTCCAAATCGTCACGTGACTCATCGCGATGCATCGACACATCGATGAATTGCACGCACCTCTACACATAGTGGATTTTGTCAGCTCCATGAGGGGTTGCACAGCTTCGACGTAAATGAGCCCAAACAGATGACAGGGTGCTTGCGCAAGTCTTGAAAGTCTTAATAAGTATGGAATTTTGAAACACTGTTTTACAGACCTTGAAAAGTCTTGAATTTTGTGTGAAAGTCTTAATAAAGTATGGGGAAAAAATGTATGGTAGAATTTTACAGTATGCTCAAAGGCATTGTGAAAATGTGAAATTCATGTACTTGTGATTTTCATGTTTTGAAACGTTTTCATCAGTAAAAACATAATTTACTGTGAATAATGCATTCGTTCATTGAATACTAGCCTATAAAAAATTCTAAGAAACATTTCTAATAAACACAATTGGTACAATCTCAACCAATGAAGTAGGCAGTAGGCACACAAGTATACAAGTACGTAAAGTTAAGGTCTTGGGAAAAAAAATATCAGTTTTAAAAAAGTCTGGGAAACGTCTGGAATTTTAACTTGGAAAAAGAGCAAGCACCCTGAGATGAGACACCTATCCCATGATCCGTTTCTGTTTTGTTTGTCTCTTGTACGTTCAGTTGGTCTGTAACTTTGTTTTGCTACTGCCTACCTGAAACAGGTCTCTCGTGTAAATGAGACCCAGGGTCTCAATGAGATTATACCTTGATAAATAAAGGTTAAAAAAATTATATATCTCACACACACATACACAATATAATAGTAAATGTGCCCCAGGCCTCCATTTACAGGATAACTAGTTATCTGGGAGCAGAGTATTGTGTGAATTGCAGCTTCCATGTGTCTTGTGTGCTCGTAGGAGATCTCTGGTCTGCAGTGTGACCAGCTGCTGAGCTCCGGCCAGGTTCTGCCCAGAGAGTGTGTGAGCGGGCTGGTGGAGCTGGCTGGAAACCCAAACACCAGTCCCACCCTGACCAGCGCCATCGTCTCCCTGCTGGCCCAGCTGGGTAGGTTCCAGCTGTTCACCCACAAGCCTTTCTCATGCAGCAGGACCCGTGTGCGTGTGCGTGTGCGTGTGCGTGTGCGTGTGTGTCTGGTTTGTGATGGGCGTCTCAGGTGTCTTCAGTCAGTCGTCTGGTTATTTTTTATTATTTTTAAACTTTATTTTTATATTTTTGACATTACAACTAAAATGTAACAATGACATAAAAGAAAGAAAAATAACAAAAGTGCACAGATAGGAACAACCAGGGTGCGATTTACCGGTGGGGATTTTCCCCCCCATGGTTTACACGTCCTACCCTCTGCTGAATTATTTTTATCCTCGGTGGGGACAAAATGTACCCCCCCCCACCCAAAGTATTTTCACCATTACATCGTAATAACAACCAAAATACACAGAGTCCGTGTTCATTCTGCTTGTGTGTGATTTTGATACCGGGAGCGAGTCACGCCCACAGAAAGCAGTTTTATTTTGAAAACCAACCAAATTTTCTTGCATTCCAAAAGTCCGACTTCCGCCCGCCAAAATAAAAGATACAGTCAGTCAAATGAATGAAAAAATGAAAAGAATCCAGAGCAGCATATCCTCATATTTTACAGGATCACAACCAAAAATCCAGAGAAAAAATGCCACAGAAGATGAAACAAGACCTGACATTGCTGATGGGATGGAGGACAGCAGCATCTCCCCGGCTGAGGAGAGCTCCCATGTTTTCTGTTAAACTGATATCGAGAAAGGATTAAAAACATATTATTTTTGTTTATTTTTATTTGGCACATTTAAAAACGATATTAGGAGAAAATATTTCTGCAAATGCAGTGGTTCAGTTCATGTTCAAAATACGCCTACCGCGTACGTTATAAATCCCAGGCCATCAATTACACATACGTATATACCGACACAGGGATGTGAAGAACCTGTGCAACTGTTTATCTTCATAAACCTCACATTCTCACAAAGATGTACACACAACTCCACGCCCTCTTCTTCACCTATCAAAATAAGATGACCCGTCCACCAGTAAGTGTTACATTTACCCATATTGAGGTTCAAGGAGAAGGTTATTTGAATCCCCTCGGCTCCAATTTCCTGTCAAACGTTTAAACAAAGACCACCAGAGCCGTGAAATAAAAACACATCTGTCTTAGTCTTTAGTTTAAGCTTTTCTTCCCTGGAGGATCAAAACGAAGGAATGGCTGATGCCTGAACGGTTTCCGGTTTTCATAACAGCATTTGAAAGTGTCTGGAATGATTACAGACAGTTGGTGGTGATGGTAAAGCATCTTTTGGCTTGTCATCAGAGATTGTTTCCTCACCGTGTAGAACCCTTTCTTTAATAAAATGTTGTTGGTTTCTGACGTATCTGTTCCTCTCCAGCCTGCGATCGTCCCAGTCGGGAGATTCTTCACAGCAGCTACAACGTCACCAGCACGTTGGCGGCCATAATCCACTGCCGCGGCGGCGCCGCAGGAGATTCTCTGGTGCTGCAGGTGAGGCCGCCACCGCCGTCTGGAGCCTCTCTGGTGTGAAGGAGATGTTCCCTGGCTGCTTGAAACGGCCCACGTAATACACACGTGGAATACTACGGTGGCCGAGACCCGCCATTGCTGAACATAGTACATAAGTAACGCAGCAAACGGAAACAAACGCAGCTGCAAATAAAATAAACGCTTAGCAAATAAAAGAAATGCTGCAAATATAAATAAACCCCGCTGCAAATAAACAAAAAAAACGACGCAAATAAGAAAAGCCACAACGGAAGTGAATTACCGGGGACTATTTTTGCCGATGCACCGGTGTTGCACATTAAAAATTACACGTAGCGACGTTGAACACTAACCTTTTCACTTATTTTCTCGTTCGTTGTTCTTCTTATTCCTCGCTCTTCTTATTTTTTCCTTTTCAATTACGTACTCTTCGTTTTCTTCTTCTCCTCTTACGTAAAAAACACCGGTGCATCAGCAAAAATAGTCCCCGGTAATTCACTTCCGTTGTGGCTTTTTTATTTGCGTCGTGTTTTTTTATTATTTGCAGCGGCGTTTCTTTATATTTGCAGCGTTTCTTTATATTTGCAGCGTTTCTTTATATTTGCAGCATTTCTTTAATTTTCAGCAATGGCGGGTCTCGGCCACCGTAGAATACACACTTGGAATGAAAGTAAATAGATTACAGCTGGTTTTCATAGTTTTTGTCATCAGCAGACACTGGTCTACATCGAAAATACTTTTACCATGTTTTTTATTTTACTCTATAATAAGAGCAGGAAACGCAAAACATGATGCGTCATCGTTTGAGAGAGAACATTTTGATTTACATAAAAAACTTAAAAATGTAATACCAAAAGATAAAATAATAAATAAATAAAATATATAATAATACCTCCATTTTGAGTTTTTTGGAGAAAACATTTCTAACTGCAGCGCTAATATAACAAAATAAATATTTGCTAAAGGCCTGAATAAATGGGTTAGTGTATTATGTAATCCTGGAAAACACCTTGCATCTTTCCTTTTTCATGTCATGTTAGACACTTCTTTTCCTTCATTTCTTCTCATATCATTCCCACATTAAAAGAAGACAAATCGACACAGATCTAACAATTTCATTAAAACACGGCCCCACTGGTTTTATTATCCTTAATTTTCTTGAGATTGAAGGCTCGCTCGATTTATTTATTAGAAACCTGGAATTAAATTTCTCTTTTCCTGATCATTCAGGTTGTGGTTCTGCCATCAGAGGCGGTTCCGAGCGTCACTGCAGAGACGGATATTAGTCCAGTCTGACGTCGGCTCCGATGGCAGAATCTTTACTGAAAGGATTTGTGATGAATGTTTGTCCTCGGCTGGGGTCTCGAGACACATCTTGTTAAGACTTTATCATTACTGGCTCTCAGCATCATCACTCTCCTCATGCATTTCTGAAACAGGCATGAATGAGTTTGTTTTGTTCCCTCAAAATGAAACGATTCCTTAGTTCAGACGTTGCAGATCGGGGGAATTAAGCTGCTGCTGCTGCTGCTCAGAGTGACGCGTCCACCAGAAAGCTCCGGTTCTTCCTCCTTGTTCTTGGAAACGTCCCAGAGCTGCTTCAGGTTGAACTCTGATTGTTGTCTCGTCTCTGTATTTCAGTGTCTCCAGGTGCTGCAGAAACTGACATACAACATGCGCATCATCCAGTCCACGAACTACATCCACGAGCTGGTGACGTTTCTCATGAGCAGCATGTGAGAGCCGGCGCTGACGTGGACCAGACTTTCCAATACCAAAGGCCTGCCGTGTACTTGGTGTTCAGTAACCCCCCCCTCCTTTCTCCACCAGTCAGTCTCACAATGAAGACGTCCTCCTGCCGTGTCTCGGCCTCATGGCCAATCTTTGTCGAGACAACCACTCGGTGCAGACTCACGTCAAGTCCCTGGTGAGTCTGAGACATTAAGAGCTTTCTGTATGAGAGAAAATGACTCAAAACATTTGTGTGTGCATAGCTCTTGATTTATTAGTTTTTGTGTTTATGTGTATTACTAGATTTGTGCTCGAACTTACAGACAAAACGGTAATTACGAATGCAAAAAGCCTCCTACACACACAAATTGTTAAATGTGCATGAATCCCACAACTACAGATACGCACAAATGGTTTTGAGACTTTTCTCCAAGAAGCCTCACAGATTCCTCCGTACATGGTGCATTTAAGGACTGGTGGAAAGCTGGGTCATCTGAGTTTTCATCTGAGTTCGGTGTGATTTCTCTCGATACTTAGTTTCCTGCCCTAAGAAGGTAAACTACCTCAGACCACCGTGATGCCCCGTCATCACCGCCTTCCTGCCTCCTGATTTGACCGTCAGTTTTTCCACCACGTAGCGGTCGTGGCTTTAAAACATCTAATTACATCTGTAAGGCTCATGAATGCAGATCTGTCCCGATAAGGAATTATAGAATATTACAAAGTAAAGTGTTATAACCACGGGGTGCTGAGATATTCTTTCTAACTCCGGTGCACAATTTTTACACTTCGTTTCAAGTTCAGAGGAAACTAAGTATCAAGAGAAATAACGCTGGATTCGGATGAAAGTTCAGATGACCCAGCTTTCCACCAGTCCTTAAATGCACCTTGTACGGAGGAATCTGTGAGGCTTCTTGGAGAAAAGAGTCTCAAAACCATTTGTGCGTATTTAACAATTTGTGTTTGTAGGAGGCTTTTTGAATTCGTAATTTTGTCCGTAACTTCAAGCAAGTTAAGCACTCAAATCTAATAATCGGATAATACGCACACAAATGTTTTGAGTCAAATTTCCATATTTCTGGGGCTTGTGTTTTGTCACATGTTATGGAGTAATCAGAATGTGAACTTCCTGTAACCAGGAAAGACTCGTTAAGTAATATACCAACGTAAACATGAGAGTTCTGGGTTTATTGATTAAATCCTGACCTCAAAGACAATAACTTCATTAAAGTTGCATGAATCTTACTGAATAGATGCTTAGTGACTTCATGGGAGGGAAAGTATCTGAAGGACTCCATGTGTGTGTTGGCAGGACAACGTGAAGCAGTTCTATCGCACACTGATCAACTTCCTGGCTCACAACAGCCTGACGGTGGTGGTTTTCACGCTGTCCATCCTGGCCAGCCTCACCATGAACGAGAAGGTGGGAGAGAAGGTGGGTGCAGTAATGAACTCGGATCGGACGCGTTTGACGTCTTTGTGCGGAAATTAGAAAACTGTAAGTGGAACCACGGCTTTTAAAGGTTTACTTACCTCTAATCTTTGTCAATATTATGCTTTTCTTGTTTTTAAAAGGTTCAAAAGGTTCGTGTAATGTACTCAGTTTCCAGGTCTTCATTTCAGGAGGTGCCTGATTGATTAAGAGTAAATACAGAAATACTAGAAACATTCCTCCAAGAACAACCGTCTCTTCACTTTGATTGAATCTGCAGATTTGACCTCTAAATACTTAAATACTTATCAGTTGGCTTTCAGCCTTCCGCCTCATGTTTTTTTTATTCGGTATTTAAAGTAATACTTCTTTATTCTTGTATTCTTGACTTCCTAAATGTTGAGTTTAGTCAGCAGCTGGAGCTGACGTGAGGCCTTAATGTCTCAGTTCTTGTTTTGGTGCAGAAGTCCTGTTCATCATTTCTCATCATCTGTACGTGTGTGTGTTTTTAGCTCTTTGACGCAAAAAACATCCACCAGACCTTTCAGCTCGTGTTCAACATCATCGTCAACGGCGACGGTACTCTCACCAGGAAGTACGCGGTTGACCTGTTGGTTGACCTTTTGAAAAACCCCAAAATCGCAGATTACCTCACCAGGTGCGCTCGCCCTCACGCCTCGCTCAGCTTTGTTGTGTCCGTCTGCTCCAAACGTGTTTCTGAGCGCCATCTCTCCCTCCCTCTGCAGGTATCGGCACTTCTCAGCATGCGTGTCTCAGGTTTTAGGTCTGCTGCACTCAAAGGACCCGGACTCTGCAGCCAAGGTAATGAGATACGGCCGCAGTGCCTGGGTGAGCTCTGCTGTTCCTGCCTCGGTTACTGTACATGAATACCTTCATTTAAATGTGCTCAGAGGCTCAGAGGTCAAAAATGGAGAAGATGGCGGTTAAAAAACAACAAACCAACAAACCACAATGTGCATTCTCAGTGTTCCTATGAGACACTCAAGTGTTCTCAGTCTTTCAAGAAGTGTCTTAACCAGAAATGACTTGGTAATAATCAGATAAGCTGCTAAAAACCCAGCAGCAGCTCCAGCAGCATAGTTATTTTAAAGTAAAAACTAAAAAGATGCACAAACACGGCTTGTTTGGGAAGGGTTGCAAAGATTTAAACAAACCATTTACAGTGGCAGATGTGATGAGCAGTACTAGAGATGAGGGGGGATGAGGGGGGATGGCATCCCCCCCTGAAATAAATACGGTCCAAATCATCCCCCCCTTTCCATCCCTTATGTCATTTCATCAATGAATGTGGTTTTACTGCTATTTCAACATTTAGAGTCATCACCAGAAAAATAACTTATTTGACAATTTTCACCTGTTTCAAGTAAACTTTCACTTGAAATAAGTTGGAAAATCTGCCAGTGGAACAAGATTTATCTTCTTATTACAAGCAAAAAAATCTTGTTCCACTGGCAGATTTTTCTACTTATTTCAAGTGAAAATCTACTTGAAACAGGTGAAAATTGTTGATTTTTTTCCAGTGATGAGTCTTGTTTTAAGTGTAATGAGATTTTTTTATTTTTTTTACTAAAATGAGACATTTTAATTAGAAATAAGACAAATATTCTTATTTTGAGTTTTTACTCAACAGTTACTTACTTACTTACTTACAGTTTTAGAAATAAAGCCTCCTCCTGCGTTTGTGTGGCTGGCAGGTGTTGGAGCTTCTCCTGGCGATGTGCAGCGTCTCGGGTCTGCGATCGCTGCTGTGCCACGTGGTCTTCAGACCAGCGGGACCTAAACTGGCAGCTGGAGGACGGCAGCAGGGAGCGGGGCTGGACGCTGGGCGGAAGGCGGAGTGTGGTCTGGCTCTGGTGCAGTGGCTGAGCTCGCCGGTGGAGGGAGCTGAAGCTTGTTCTCTGCAGGCCCTGCAGCTGCTGGAGGAACTGCTGCAGGTATCTCTTAGTACCAGTAGTCACAGCAAAGTATTCTGCTGATTTGTCTATGCTGGCATATGTTTTGTTGCTACTTCTACGTGATAACGTGATGCTTTGGTTTTTACTAAACATTTAAAAGCTTGGTTATAAAGCGATAAAAGTAAAAGAGCAGTAAGATCTTTACTCAGGCCGCCGCGGCTCCTTAAAGTCTTAAATTCCATTTTCCTTAAATGTCTTAATTTGTCTTAAATCTCCATCCAAGGGTCTTAATTTTAGAGGGAATATATCCAGTCATCAAAGTTTATTTCATCGTTTTGAGGAGAATCTCCTGCAGAGGTTCTAAATGTGTGTTGCCAGGTTGAGCAGGTTTCAGCACAATTGGGCTGAAAAATATATATTTGGGCGGCTTTTCCTGGTTTTCACTAAATATTTAGAAGAAATTAACAAAAAAGTTTCCATTATGTTGGAGAAAAGTAAGAACTTACACAATAAACTCACTGATATTTTATTTGGTTTAATCTGCTCAATTTAATTGTAGTCTTTGTTTGGAGCCTGAACTCTTTTTGGCTATTGAGTTGTGAAGCTTGAAATGTATTATGCATTTAATAATTTATGGTTTTCACATAGAGAATGTATGATTTTTGGCTGGTTTTTCAGTATTTCGGTGGGTTTTACGTTGTGTTTCGGCTGGAACCAGTCAGATCTGGCAACCTCAACCTCAGCGCTGTTTTTCTTAGTGACTTGTCTTTTTGGTTTTAAATTTAGTTTGAAAATGATATTATAAAGTCTTAACTTTACCTCAGTCAAACCGCTAGACACCCTGTAACTGAGTAAGGTATTTAACATCTGAGTACTGGACCTAAAGACGGCTGCAGAGACCATGTCTTTCCAACATCTGGGCATCTTTCATGAACGTGAGGACATCTGTGCTGGGTCTCCCTGCAGGAGTCGCTGGGAGCAGACGGCGTGTCTGAATGTGCGCTGAGCTTCGTGGAGATGCTGCTGCCGGTCCTGCTGGAGCTGTTGACGGGCCTGGATCTGAGCCGAGGAGACGGCCACCTCAGCAGACACTGCCAGCGCGTCACACACGTCACCAGCCTGCTGCTGGATATCCTTCCCCAGACTCTCGCCTGGCTGCACTCACCCTAGTGTTTTCTTTCTTTGTCTCGCGTTGAAGTCTTAACTCTTCCACTCCTGTGTGCCGAGGACTCCAGCAGATGTTTAGTGTCCCATCAGGTGAGCGCTCAGCCCTGCCTCGCCCTGGTGGAGTCCCTCCTGTCCTGTTGTCATGGCAACAGCCCCGTCACCCACCTGCCGTCTGGCTCCGATAATGATCTCAGGTGAGTGAACGGTGACCTCGTTTAGCAGCGTCTCGGTGCATTCTTCCACACATTTGTTGGTAAAATGGTTTTTGGAGACGCACCTGGTTTTTGTTTCTAAATGGGATGTAAGAAATCTGTAATTATACACTCAAAATGGCGCTCTTGTTCCAGTCAGGTGTCGGCAGAGGCTCTTCTGAAAACCCTGGAGCTAATGAGCAAACTGAGACGGCAGGTGGAGGACATGGAGACCAGCTTCTACAGGATGTTACAGGTAAACGCACGGAAACTCCCGTCCGTCTGCTTGGTTCTCTCTGACCTGCTGCGTTTCTGCTCCTCAGGACCAGAGGATCGTGACGCCTCTTTCCCTGGCGCTGACGTCCCACCGCACAGACCAGGTGCAGACGGGACTCGCCCTCTTGTTTGAGGCTACTCCCCTCCCAGACTTCCCCTCATTGGTGTGAGTCACGATATGAAAGCACTGGAATAATCCTCATGTCTGCTGTTGGTTGGATGAATGAGCAGATGTTCAGTTCAACTTTATTGTACCAGATGGTAAATAACTTGTAATAAGATGGTCTATATCAGTGGTCCCCGGGCCGCGGCCCCGTACCGGGCCGTGGGTCATCTGGTACGGGGCCGCACAGAGAGAAAAAATAATTTCTGTATCATCCCCGACTGATGATGGTTGACTCTCAAACTGATGGTTCACAATGTTTTTATTCCTTGGATGTAAATACACTGCAAACACACCGTAAGAGCTATAAATGAATAAAATAAAATAGAGTTAGTCTTTCTACATTCATGTAAGTTTCATTTAATTTAAATACAGACAGACACATCTGCTCGCTCACTCGGTAATAACACATACCGTTAACCACAATACATGAGTAACCATGGCAACCAAACTCAAGCTGGATATAAATACGGCATCAAATTTGCAAAAAAAAAACAAATCCTTATCAGCAGGTGCTTTTTGTGTCAGTTAGGCTCCACTTTAACATTCCTGAAACTAGTTTAGTCTTTCAGACACACTTTCTACTGCCGTTAAACTTTTACCGTTAAAGTCTCGGTGAGACGCCTTCAAAATAAAAGCGCTAAATATCTGTCTCCAACAAATAAAATAAAAGCCTGGCTTTATATAACGTTAATGAGAAAACCAACATAAAAACACATTTATAGAAATACTCATACTAAAGGTAATTTACAATTTTCATTTTATTTTTTCGAAAATTATGTTTTATTATTATTATTATTATTATTACTATAGCAAAAATACCACAGTTTTTAGTGCCGATCTTGTCATTTTTATTTAGTTTTTAGTTTTTATCAGCTACACCTTTTAGATTGGGCCGTGAAATTACTGTCAGACATTAAACCGGTCCGCGGTTCAGAAAAGGTTGGGGACCACTGGTCTAGGGAGTCCAGCAACAAGAAACCAGTAGTATAAACCTTTCACCAACTCAAATCTCCACGAACCCTTCCAATCCGGTTTCCACCCCAATCACAGCCCTGGTTAAAGTCGCCGACGACCTTCTCCTCCGCGCAGCCGACTCTGGACTACTCACCATCCTCATCCTCCTGGACCTCAGCGCAGCTTTCAACACCATTTCTCACCCAATACTCCCGGACGGCCGGGCTGCCATTGATCACTGGTGTTGCACTCTCCTGGTTCTCATCAAACCTCACCGACCGTCAACACTTCATACAACTAAAGAACCACAAATCTGGGTGCACGGGTGTCACACTGGGTGTCCCCCAGGGGTCAGTATTGGGTCCGCTTCTTTTCATCATCTACCTCCTACCCTTGGGCTCAATCCCCCGTCACCACGGGGTCCATTTCCACTGCTACGCCGGTGACACACAGATCTACATCTCCTCCAAACCCACTGCTACTATTCCTCCCACTTCCCTCACCAACTGTCTGGATGAAATCAATTAGGGGTGGGACGATACGGTAACTCACGATTCTATACTGTGGCCCACGATAACGATAATATCACGGTACACGATATTCGATATATTGTAAGAAATTTCATCAACGATATATCACGATATATGTGACTGAAAAAGAAAAAATACCCATAAAAAAGAAAACGTTTGTAGTTATGCGTTTATTCAATGCCAAAACTTCATACAATGTACAAAGAAAGTGCATTTGTATCAAGCCTCACTGCCTGCTAGGCTTGTAAATGTAAACACTGAACAGCTGGACAAATTAAAGTGCATGAACATTAATAACATGTTTTATTTAAACCAGGACAGTGCACTGCTTTGTTTCTACTGAAAAGTCAGTAAGCAACTTAATTTTCCATAGTTCCTCACTGCCTCTTAGTCTTGTAAATGTAAACACCGTACAGCTGGACAAATTGAAGTACATGAACAATAGTGCAGTGACAACTGCGTAAATCCATTGTGTGTTGTAATAAAAGATCCATATTTGCCATCAGTTTATCAATTATTTATTGCGACAGAGAGCACAACAATATATTGCAATATCGTTTTTTTTTTTTTTTTTCCCCACCACCACTAAAATCAATACCTGAATGAGCTAAAACTCAACAGCAATAAAACTGAGGCTCTTCTTATCAGCTCCAAATCCACCCTCACCAAGTCACAACTCTCCTGCTCCACCATCACCATCCACGGCTTCCCGGTTCCTTCTCCTCCCAAGTCAAGAGCCTTGGCATCCTCCTGGACAGCACTCTTTCATTTGCACCTCATATTTACAACATCACCCGGACTGCATTCTTCCACCTGCAACATCTCCAGACTCCGTCCAGCACATCCCGTATCAGTTACTGCAACGGCCTCCTCACTGGCCTCCCTACCAACTCACCGACGGATTACAACTCATTCAGAGCTTGACCCGGATCATCTGACCACATCACCCCCTTCTTATCCAACTCCACTGGCTCCCAGTCCACTACCCATCCACTACCAGTCCACTACCAGTCCACGACCGCATCATCTACAAAAACCTCCTCCTCACCTACAAAGCCCTCCACAACCAGCTCCCACTGACCTGTGACCTCCTACATGAATTCACTCCCTCAGCTCAACCTCGGATGGACTTCTCATCATTCCCACTTCACCCTCAGCACCACGGGTGCCCCACGGGTGCCCGGGCCTCAGCACCACGGGTGCCCCATGCGTCAGTTTCTCAGCACCCGGACTCTGGAACTCCCTCCCCCACACATGAAACAGACAGACTCCATCACAACATTCAAAACTCACCTGTTTAAACTCACTCACTTTAACCAGTCACTGTGCACTAAACTACACCAGTTTGTTCTATTTAGTGATTTATGTACTTTTTGATTCTGTCTGTAGCTGCTTTTTTCTTGGATTAATTGTATTTTAACTTATAAAATGTATGTTGTATCTTTTGTAAGGTGACCTGAAAGGCACCTCCTAAATAAATAAAATGTATTATTATTATACATACAACATAAACCATAATCACAACATAAAACACTAAAACCTGATCTATTTATCTAGGAGGGCTATAGACGTAGGTATAAAACTATATCTGCGTCCTGACTGAAGTAGCTGAAACTGGTCGTGTGGTGGATGAGGTGTTTTTTAAAATAGATCCAGACGTCTTTATCTGTCCGCGTTCATCTGCTGCTCCCTCGTTTCCTTACTGGACCTCTTCCCTATCTGGTTCAGAATATTCTTATTTCTAAGAGACAGATCTCCACATGCAAAAGGGTAAAACAGATTCAATAAAGGCTTGATTAAAAAAGGTCAACAGTGTTTTATCTATGAAAAGACGACAGTTTTCTCAGGCAAAAAGGTTATAAATAACCTCACAATCTGCCTCAAATGTCAGTTTACTGCTGATAACTGTAACGAGATATTTAAGGAAGGATTCATCACTCCGCTGGACAGTCACGTATGATGTGACCGCGACAGGTTTCTTTGTGTTTCAGCAAACTGACAACAGTCTGCTGCATATTTTAAAACAAATATATCCTCCCTTCTGCTGCGACACATTTGTGTAAAGGATGAACAGCAGACGTGATAAAACACATCCTTGTGGAGAACCTGGCGAGGAACACACTTGTGCAGACGAGTGTTATTCACTCTCTGTGTTCTAGTTGATAAAACATCCAGCCCACAAGGTTAAGACTTCATTTAAAATGTGACTATTTCACGTGAATCTTGATGAAAATGTGCTTTTCTCTCCAGCCTGGGGGAAAGCATCGCCGCCAACAACGCCTACCGCCAGAGGGAGGCGGAGCTGTCGCCCCGGCGCGTTGCCGGGCAGGACGTGCTGCCTCCCAGGACTAACGGCAGCACGCTGGACTCGTCTCACGCCTCCAGAAGTCTGAACAGTCTGGCTGAGAAGATGCAGACCGGCTTGGAGGTGGAGTATCCCGTACTCATTCATGTCCTTTAGCTCCTGCAGCGTCTCTAGTGCAGCATCATTTCACCACACCAGGTGGAGCCACATCAACTGTTCCTGTCAGCAACTTCAAAAAACAATAACTGTTTGTTTCAAAGTTGTTTTTTCTTTCATTCTGTTATTTTTGTCTTCGTTTTCTGGGTAAATTTGGGGTGATTCAGTCTTTTTGCTTGACAAACCTGAATTTAAACGTCAGAATGAGCGTTTAGGACGGTCGTTCCCACCAGACTTCTCTCTGAAAGCTGTTTTATAGTTTGTCTGCTTTTCTTGCCATTTGTTTTAGTTCGTTATTTAGAGATTCAGAGTTGACTTAATGTACTTGATGTACTTTTTCCTGGTACAGACTCAAAAACGTCTGTCGTCATAAACTTTTAAGGCCGCTCTGTGTAGTGATACCAGTTCTGACCACATGGGGTACATAGATCTCAGGTTTACAAGACGCCAGGACTGACGCATGAACGTTGTGATACAGAGGCTGACATCTTAGTTCTGCTAATGAATGGATTGTTTCACATGTTGGGACCTGAAACCGTGTTTTAGAGGAGCCGGTATCAGGGCAACCTGTACCGGGGGGACGAGTAGACAATAACTTTGTTTCCAAATCTAAATATAAGGAAATCGCCAGCCTATATTTTTTAAAGATGGTGTAAGTGATGTCTGAATGATAAAACGAACTGTTGGTATTATAACAAATTAAAGCAGAACACAGGACTTGCTGCTGTTGTGGAAAAACCCATCAAACGCTCTTTAACACGTTATTTCCAACGAGGTCTAAGTTACCAAGAATAAGACTTGAGATGATCCAGATTTCAGTAGATTTAATTAAGCAGTTGCATGTAAACGGGTCAGATTATACATGAAGCGTCTCGATGCAGAATGACGATGACACAAAGGAAGCATAATTTAAGGCACAACGGATGATTCATTCTTACGATTAGAATAAACAAAAGCATCTTTCAGGTCAGTGTTATCTTTCTTTGAGCAGACTACTAGTCTGTAAACTTAGTCGGACCACGGCTATATTTTGCTGCTCTCAGCAGTTGTGGTTTAATCGAGTGGCCAAGGCTGAGTTTTCCATCCCAGCTGCTCCTCCAGTCCCCTGAGAAACCCCGTCACCAGCTTCACCCCCGCTGTCTGACGGTCGTACAGAGGTGGAGATGTTGATCAGCTGCTGCTTGTGTTTGGCAGCTGCAGGAGCAGATGAAGGAGCCTCGCGTGTCTGACATCATCGAGGTTTATGAACAGAAACTCGCAGCTTCTGCGGTGAGTCTTTGACGGATAAAACAATCTGCTTTATTCTTGTTTATTGCTTTGGTATAAAAGGAGTTGGTGGTTCCATAACCGGATGTAACAACTAGGGGTGTAACGATACACTAATCTCACGATACGGTACGATATTATAGCAGTATTTTTTTAACAACCTTGAATGAGGAACATATGACTGGAAAACATGGTCTTTTATTTGAAAGACACAAAATACAAAACAATGCTGTGCGTTTGCCCTATTGTTACAGTTTGTAATGTTTTATAACTGTTTAAGTTTTAAAGAGAAAGCCAGGCCAACCATTTTCCACAAACTGAACTAAAAGTAAATGTCAGGTTTGCATTATGATCTTCAGTTTCATACAAGTACAAATATTTTGCCACAAACTGAATAGTTTCTCTCATTTATGACTTGACTTTTTTCTTTTCCAGAAATTTAACAACTAAAATTAAATAAAAGTAAATAAATACATACAATTTTACATCATAAAAAAGATTGATTCATGCTCACCTTATAAGTGTAAGAGATTTATTTTTGTTAAGAAGGTTATTTTGGTAATTCAGGGTTCATTATTTTATAAATATATTCTTTATATTGTGATGTAAATCAGGGACTATAATGACACTAGTCAGTTTATCTGTAGTGATTAGTCTGTTTTAGATTGGGCGGAGTGATACGCCACAGTACGGCACTAGGTGCTGTGTTGATGTTCTAAAATCCTACACTGTTGAGGGACATTAAAGTACACTGGAACTCAGCAGAAGTTTCCCCGTGTTTATCCTACTCACGACTCAAAAAGGTTTAATTTAATAAGGTAAGGCTTAACTCTACACTGGCCTTACATAAGTAAAAGTTCAGAGCTCAAAACCCCCCAAGAGTCCCGTGGTCGGGACCAAAACGGGACTAGTTTCTTCTGAGTGGAGGAAGATTTTGGTCTGCGGGTCGAGGCGTGGTCGTTACTAGTCAACACAATAGATTAATATTAATAACCCAATATCGCGATACAGTTTGTCACCTCCACGACACGTATTGTGACGTTTTTGTATCGTGAAATTTCGTGGCAGGATATATTGTTACACCCCTAGTAACAACTGAGTATTGATTTCTGAGCTCCGATGGTTTCAAATCCATTTGTTTCCTGGTCAGTCGAAGGAAAGCCGTCTGCAGGACGTGTTGGAGGCGAAGGCTCTGGCTCTCTCCCAGGCCGACCGGCTCATGGCTCAGTACCGGTTCCTGCGAGCCCAGGCGGAGGCTGAGGTGAGCTGCACCCGCGGGTGTTTCCCCCCCTGAAGCTCCCGGCTCTTCTGCTGACGTCTCTCCGTCACCGTCTGCCTGCAGGCTCGTCAGCTGGCCGGCTTGTTGAAGGAGGCGGAGCGGCGGCGGGAGGAGCTGCAGGGAGAGCTCAGCTCCCAGGTTCTGGAGGTGGAGAGATCCCGGGCAGACATGGAGGAGCTGCTTCAGCACAACGCCCGGCTGCAGAGGGACTCTGAAGAGCACCAGGCCCTCAAGGGAGCCTACAACGCCCTGCTCAGCAGGTCAGAGGCAGACACCGAGATCTCAGCAGTCCTCACTGTAGATCAGAGGTGTTTAATCCAGGTGCCATAAAGTAAAACTGTCCAGCAGTTGTTCCAACTCTCTGAAGAAGCAAGTGAAGACGATGCTACAGCAATTTCTGCTGTTTGCAACATGGGAATTGGTTGGTTTTTTGCAGAGGTGTTTAATTTATGGGGCCAAATCAAGGCCAAAAGTTTTGCTAATTTGAAAATAAAATTGTAATTGGAAAAACTAAGATTTTAACCTGAAAATTCAAGTTTTGATCATGAACATATTTTTTTACAGTTTCAATTTTTTTTTTTCAGTTTCAGATCTTTTTTCAGTTTCAGATCTTTTTTTCAGTTTCAGACTTTTGGCCCCGATCTGGCGTAGGGGGCGTGGCATCAACTGAGAGGGGCGAAGAATCATGAGTGACAGCATAACAGAGAAGGCTTTCCCCACCTAAAGACGTCTTTTCCCTTTTTATATACCTATTTACACACGCTACACATTATAATTGTTAAGATATTTCCCCAGAGCATCTATTGAAAAAGTAGCTAACATTTCTTACCTGAGTGCTGGGGCCCGCGGCTTGTCCTGGCGGAGCGGACGCCATCGCAAACGATACTGCGATGCGTTCACGGTCGTATGTGGAAGTGGGAAATGTCAAACTTTAAAGTGTGGCT
The DNA here is from genome assembly GCF_033807715.1 of Cololabis saira. NCBI lineage: Eukaryota > Metazoa > Chordata > Actinopteri > Beloniformes > Belonidae > Cololabis > Cololabis saira. The sequence goes on from NC_084608.1 coordinate 32,975,173, forward strand.
GTTGAACTGTACAGTCTGGCATAGTTTATTGCTTTTATACTGCGATTGGTGCCAAGTACGGTCTAAAACAGCTTTTTAAACAGTGTTTTAATGTGTCACTAATATCAGTTTTTTCCACTGCCAATCACGTGAATATGGTGTATACAGTGTTGAATCAAACTTCTACTGATAACTTCTGCAACCTACGTTTCCTGAAGGCAACATGACTGAGGAACGTCCCCCGCCTTCTCTGTTCTGCTGTCACTCATGATGCCACGCCCCTCTCAGTTGATGCCACGCTCCTCTCAGTTGATGCCACGCCCCCCACGCCAGATCGGGGCCAAAAGTCTGAAACTGAAAAAAAAAAGATGTGAAACTGAAAAAAAAAAGATGTGAAACTGAAAAAAAAGATGTGAAACTGAAAAAAAAAAAGATGTGAAACTGAAAAAACAGATGTGAAACTGAAAAAAAAAGATCTGAAACTGAAAAAAAGATTTGAAACTGAAATAAAAAGTTCTGAAACTGAAAAAAAGATGTGAAACTGAAAAAAAATGTTGAAACTGTAAAAAAATAAGTTCATGATCAAAACTTGAATTTTCAGGTTCAAATCTTAGTTTTTCAATTACAATTTTATTTTCAAATTAGCAAAACTTTTGGCCTTGATTTGGCTCTATATTAATCCACATGCCATAAAGTAAAAACCCTGCTGTGTTTTTGGATCAGCCTGTACATCAAATCAAATCAAATCAAACTTTATTTATATAGCACTTTTCATACATATAATGAAACACAAAGTGCTTAACAAAAAAAAAAACAAGAAAAACAAATAAACATAAAACTTATTAATGCGCCCCCCCCCCCCCTCCCCGCAGACAAAAGCACACTACTATTCACCTAAATTACACACACAGACAGACACAAGCAGACACATGGTGCAGACATGGCTAGGCACAGAGGATCCAGGTGACGAAACGGTAACAGGGAGCCGTCCACGCCAGGAGGTCTCATAGCCCGCAGATACAAGGGGGGGGGGGGCCCACAGAGACCATCCCGGCCCGGACGGATAGAGGAGTCCACACCACAGCGGTGAAGCCGTGGTGCAGAACTCCACAACCATCCAGGCCAGAACCACCCCCAGGACCACAGCCTGCAGGCCAGAGTCACTCCCAGCATGGAGGCTCCCCATGAGGAAACACTGGAGATAAAAGCTACAAGAAAACAGGATAAAATACACTAAAGGAGTTTATAAAAAACATAAAAACATAAAACATACAAACATAAAATCCTAAAAGTATGTCTAGAAAGTAAGACATTAAAAACTAAAATAATAAGACAGTAAAATGTATAAAATAGACTATAAATAACAACTAAAATATTTAGATAAAACATTGAGATTAAACAAAAATAAAATATAAAATAAAATACGATAAAGGATAAACTAAATATAAAACAGAGCAGTAAGATTCAATAAAAATAAGGGTGAGCATAAGAAATTTAAAAGAGTTAAATGAGTCAGTTAAAAGCCTGATTAGAACATTTAGAACTAGGTGTTTTCACTAAGGACCAACCATTTACCTGCAGATGAGCTGGTTTAGTGATGGTTGGAACAACTGCTGGACAGGATTTTTACTTTATGGCACCTGGATTATACACCCCTACTTTAGATATTCATGACCTGCTGACATCATGTAGCTGGAAATGGGGTTTCTGTTTCCCGTCAAACTTCCTCCTCTGAAGCTTTTGTGTTCCTCAGCCAGCCAGATGTGCACGAGTTCATGCTTTTCTGCGTCATACACAGATGTGACATTATCTAATCATAAAGTTGGCATCTGGTGCTTTTCAAGAACTTTCACACTAGTTTAGATTCCTAGAAATGAGGGAAGTTGGTCATGGATGGATGGAGAGAAAGAAAAACAGTGATGCTGTAGGCGTTGAGTGACAAACAACTACAGCATCACTCAGTTTTTCTTTCTCTCCATCCACATCTTCCCTCGTTTCCAGGAATCTAAACTAGTGCGAAAGTTCTTGAAAAGCACCAAATGCCAACTTCATGATTAAAGGGGACCTATTATGGCATCTAATCCCTATTTTAAACAGGTCTTGAATTTCTTAAAAACAAGATTTTGATTGTTTTTGCTAAATAAATTAGAAATTCAGCCTCTAAACCATGTCTTTATCTTCCCATTCTCTAACCTCATTATCTATGCAGGATTCTGAGTGGGCGGGGCTATGATAATGAGGCTCTGTGCTGATTGGCTGCCTGAATGACGCGATACACCGCTACGAAAAAATATCGGAAGCTCCGGCCGGCGGAGTTATTATTACACCGTGTTATAACTGCATGCACTGCGAGCGTCATCAACAAAATCAATTCCATAGTTTTATTTTCTATTGGACTGTCCTAACTGGCCGCAGCGCCGTTTTGAGCTGAACATTTGTCGGACGTCCTGCTTCTATTTTCTTCCTGCCGCTCGCGTTGAAAGCCGGTTGAAAGCGCTGTAGGAAACAGTCATGGATGAGGAACGACTGATCCAGTTAGTTGAAATGAGAAGTTATCTCTATGATTCCTCCTCATTTCACTACAAAAACCTCAATAAAGTGGCAGCTGCTGGAGGGAGATGGACAGAGAGCGTCCGATGTCACGCAGTGCTACGATAGTCGGACACTCACATGCAGTTACGCGGTTTTTAGTCGTGGGCGTGTTTGCATTTTGGTTACGTAACGACGGGAGCAGAATCTTATTGTCTCGTAGATCCACATCACACTGGACGGCTCATCCGGGCGGCTGTACAGACACTGCAGAATCTGGTTGACAGCCAGCAGGTTGTAACAGATCCACCTTTGGGTGCAGGTTTACTGAGACGGAGCGGCTGCTGAAGGAGCTGCAGACGGCCCACGCCGCTCTCAGCAGGCAGACTGACGCGCTGAGGAAGAACCACGAAGCCCTGCAGCAGCAGCAGGACAGGTAACCCACGGCAACGCCCAGGTCTGCAGAGCTGCACCAGTCGCTGGCGCCGCCGCGGCCCTGACCCGTCCGTCTCTGTTGCAGGCTGGAGGAGGTTCTGCAGGGGAGAGAGGCGGAGATCCAGACGCTCCACTCAGACCTGCAAACAAAGAACACGGACATCTCAGGTGGGATTGGCTGCTGCTGCGCGTGGGAAACGCCTCCACGTCAGACGCTTTTAACTTCTGTCTAAAGTTGTGACCAATTCAAGAATGTCAGTCCTGCTTTGAAAGAGTCTCGTCTTGACATCCAGAAGAAGCAGATTGGTCTGGTGGGGCGTCAGTCAGACGGTCACCTGTTTCCCACGTGGCTGGCGCCCTCTGCTGGACGGAGCTGCTGGTGTTTATTCATCCTGGTCGGGAGGATCGTATCGGCTTTATGAGAGAACACTGGAGATTACGTTTGGCTGCTCCGCCGGTCGGTTCTGGCTTCAAGATGCTGTTTTTTTGTTTTTCCCCTCATGTGATTTTCTTCTCGGGAGTTAATTACAGATTTGCCACCGTTTGTTATTCCTGAAACTCAACTGAACCAGAGTTAGACCACCGCATTATAAGGCCCAATATCAATGAGTGGGTCTATTTTCATACATAAGGTGTACCATAAAACATATTTAAAGCTAAACAAAAGAGTCCAACTTAGAATATAATTCAGCTGTAACTGAAACAGAAGAATACTTTCACATTTTAAATAATTCGTTTTCCACCAATAAAAAGTAGAGGAGCTAACAGTCTTGTTCTCTGATTGGTTCATCGTTGCCAGCCAAAGCAAACACCTGAAGTTAGTGTGAAGTTGGAACGTTTTATTATGATGTAGATTTGAAAACTGGGTTTAATCTAAAAATCTAACGTTGACTAGATGTTGGAGGATAGTTGCTTTCAGCGCTACATAATTAGTTATCTAACGATGTCTGACGTTGCAACCCGTATCCAACCAGGACCGACTTTAACGTCGATCAAGCGGAGCGGCTTCATAACTTACTAAAGTCACACTAAAACATTCTGACAAATGTTTGAGCTCAGTTACCAAATAAAACTGGTTTGAGGTCAGTAAGAACAACATTCATACATACGGCAATGATTAAAGGGTGCACTGATGATTTTTGAGAAAAATGAAGGATTCTAAGTGCGTAAAAAAGGGTAATTCTTTGTCCTCACCTGTTTCCTGGCAGGTCTGCAGGCTGAGCTCCGAGCTGAGGAGGCCAGGTGGAAGGAGAAGGACAGGGAGAGGAGAGAGCTGGAGCAGCAGCTCAGGAAGGACCTCAGTAAGACGGAGCAGGCCAGGAAGGACGCCAGCATCAAGGTGCAGTTACCGAGTTAACCATCTCAAACACATGAGCTGTTGGAAGAGAAAATCCATGAAATATTTGTAGCATACAGGGTTACCGGTTGTGTGGATGTGGTTGGAGTTAAACGTGGTCTGTGTCGCAGGCGTCGTCCCTGGAGCTGCAGAAGAGCCAGCTGGAGACGAAGCTGAAGCAGAGAGATGACGAGCTGAACAAACACTCGGCCATGATCGCCATGATCCACAGCCTCAGCAGCGGCAAGACCAAGAGCGACGTCAACCTGTCGCTCTGAGCAGCGTCGGCCTGTCGGGACCAGTCACGCAAAGAAAAGACAAAGAAAAGACTTTGCTCCATCACCACGGAACATGGATTTTAAACTTTTAACAAACTCTCTTATATTTACTTAAAAACAAATAAATGATTTAAACTGAACTTTTAACATGACGCTCATCTTTGTATTGTGTTTTTATTTTTTGGTAAATAACTAACTTAACTTAAAAGTGCAGGTAAGAGGGTTTTTATCAGCAAACTTTCATCAACCCCAACTTTACATTTGAATTGATCAAAAAAACGCTTTTAATCAGACGTCTTTAAAAGCAATAAAACCTGAGACATGAAGTTAGAGGTGAAGATTCTCACCTTCAGCTGCTGCACCAGCTGCTGCTCCTTCAGGCGGCGAGGCTCCTGCGCAACTATTTATACAAGTTAAATCACAACATTTAGTTACGCTTTATCTCAGTAAAATACATTTACCGTTTAAGTTAGTTAAAAATCCACTTACGAGATATTTAAGTTCTCTCCCTCCTGGAGCAGCATCCTGGGGGTGAACGGACAGAAAAAAACCTTAAATATTGTTGTCGGACGAAAAGAATCAACAAATTATATTGTAAAGGGATGGACAAAATTAACTATATTCTTTGTAAGATCAAATCAAACTTTATTTATATAGCATGCATAAAAATGCAGCACAAAGTGCTTTACATGAAAACAATACACAAACAAAGTTGGTTGAGTGTGTTTGATAAAATGTCTTAACTTTTATTTTGTATCGATATAATGAATCAAATGTTGCACCAATATCTTATTAATCAGATTTGTAGGAAAGGTTAGGCGTGTGACTTGATTAGAAATAAATCCAGATGTGACATTTCAGTTTTCACAGAAATATAGTATTTAACACAATTTGGGTCGTTGCAAATATAACTATCTTTTGATACTTGGATGAACATTAGTTAGAAACTAACTGCATCCACACTTGATCCGCTCGTGTGTCCCGACTCCGGCATCCAAATACCATATTTTCCGCACTATAAGGCGCACCTAAAAGCTTTCAATTTTTTCAAAAGCTGACCATGGGCCTTATATACGGAAGAGTATTAGGGCCACTTAAAAAAAATAAAAAGAATTCCGAGAAAAAAGTCAGAATTCTGACTTTTTTCTCAGAATTCTGAGATTAAAGTCAGAATTCTGACTTTAATCTCAGAATTCTGAGAAAAAAGTCAGAATTCTGACTTTAATCTCAGAATTCTGAGAAAAAAGTCAGAATTCTGACTTTAATCTCAGAATTCTGAGAAAAAAGTCAGAATTCTGAGAAAAAAGTCAGAATTCTGACTTTAATCTCAGAATTCTGACTTTTTTCTCAGAATTCTGACTTTTTTACTTTTTTTTTGGGGGGGGGCAGCACGGTGGCTTAGTGGTTAGCACTGTTGCCTCACAGCAAGAAGGTCCCCGGTTCGACTCCCAGTTTCTGTGTGGAGTTTGCATGTTCTCCCCGTGCTTGCGTGGGTTCTCTCCGGGTACTCCGGCTTCCTCCCACAGTCCAAAAACATGCACGCTAGGTTAATTGGTGATTCTAAATTGCCCGTAGGTGTGAGCGTGAGTGTGCTTGTGTGCATGGTTTGTGTGTTTGTATGTGGCCCTGTGATGGACTGGTGACCTGTCCAGGGTGTAACCCCTGAAATGAGCTGGGATAGGCTCCAGCAGACCCCCGTGACCCCGCAAGGGATAAAGCGGGTATAGATAATGGATGGATTCTGACTTTTTTCTCAGAATTCTGAGATTAAAGTCAGAATTCGGACTTTTTTCTCAGAATTCTGAGATTAAAGTCAGAATTCTGACTTTAATCTCAGAATTCTGAGAAAAAAGTCAGAATTCTGACTTTAATCTCAGAATTCTGGGAAAAAAGTCAGAATTCTGACTTTTTTCTCAGAATTATTATTATTTTTTTTTTAGTGGCCTAGAATTCTGACTTTTTTCTCAGAATTCTGAGATTAAAGTCAGAATTCTGACTTTTTTCTCAGAATTCTTTTTATTTTTTTTAAGTGGCCCTAATACTCTTCCGTACTTATAATCCGGTGCGCCTTAAGGATCAATATTGAGCCGCAACAGGTCTCGCAACCATAGGCATCAATACGTAGACGCCTCATAACATGCTGGAACGTAATCCAGCGTCGCCGCCATATTGGATGGGTCTCCTCACTCCAGGCTAAATGCAAAACAGTTCTTTTCAAGGGTTTTAGCTCCCCAGCCCCAGTTGCAAGCCTAACAGGGTATTATAAGACCCTGGAATGACCTGGATTTATTTAAAAAAAAATTTTATAGATATATTTATTTAGTACGGAGCCTGTAAGAGCTCAAGTGAAGAAAAGAAAGTAACTTCGTGGCCACGTTAAAGTTAATCGAGAGCACGTTATATGTCATCGTGAGCACAATTTATTAAAGCTTGGGTACGATTAACAAAGCGTGCGCACATTTTGGAAAATTGTGCGCACAATATATCATAAAATCATGAGTACAATTTACTTACCCTTGATCAAAATTTAATAAACGTGCGCACGTTATATTCAATCGTGCTGTAATGCGTCCCTTATCAGCCATAAGGGCATTAAGATCCTTTAAACATGGATCTTCTAAGAATTTACCATGGGTTAGGCATGGCGCAAAAAGAAATGCTGGCAACTCTAGCCACCCAACATGGTATAGTGATCAGTCTAGCCACTTTAAAAAGAATGCTTAGAGCAAGTAATCTCTGTTATGGGATTCTGTTATAGTGGGAGTCCCCGCCCCCTCCGGTGTTGTCATGGTAACGTTTTGCCCCGACTGTTAAACAGGAAGTGCTGTACAGCTGATGTCTCGAACGTTAACCGTTGAACGTTAATTAAATAAAGCTGAAGTGATAGACACGCTCCATGTCTCCTCTCCATTTATTGAACACAAACAATCTCCGCCCTCGGAATTATGATGATCTAGGGCTCATCATTGATTTTATTTTATCGTGTTCATGATTTAATAACTCGTGAGCACTTTATATTAACTTGTGCGCACAATTTAATTAAACGTGCACACGAGTTAATAGAACGTGCACACGAGTTGATAAAACGTGCACACGAGTTAATTAAATGTGCTCACGTTTCATTAAATTGCGCAAACGAGTTAAGAAAACGTGCGCTCGATTCTGTCAACATTAAAAATATATTGCATGATCCTTCACAGGCTCCGTAATTGAGGGCAATAAGAGAAAAAAAAAATGGTTGCTGACCCTTGGTCTAATGGATGCATAACGTAACCCCAGCCTCTACTGTAGCGCCTTATAATGTGGTGCGCCTTATAGGGCGGAAAATACGGTACCTTTTACAGCTTTTCACGATGGAGATATTTATTCAGAAATGTCTGTAAGTGTCTCAAACTGAAGCTGAGTTTCAGTAGACGTTGAGCCTCCTGGTTTCTATTAGTCTGGTTTCTATTTTCTCCTCTGTGTTTCTGCAGCTGCTCCGTCACTCAGGGCCTGCCAGCTGCCGCCCGGCCCGGGCCTGGGGGGGTCTGGGGGGTCTGGGGGGGCTCGGCTCAGCTCGGCCAGTGCACCATGGAGCTCCAGCGGGCAGCAGCTCTGGCCACGGCGCTCCTGCTCACTCTGCTGTCGACCGGTGAGTTACCGCTGAGCAGCCTCACCTGCCGGGTTTACAGGTGTGTTTGTCTCGGGAGGAGAACCAGACTCCCTTCACAGGCCGGGATATCCATCATGGGACAGTTCTGCAATTTAGCAAATGTGTCTGTTAGAGTTTACGGCTTCAAACACTGAATTATTCATCTGCGAGATTATTGGATGGTGTTAAAATCCTTCAAACTAAAGCTAAAAACAACAATGTGAGGATAAACATGGGGCTGTTTGGCTGTAAGAGCAGCTGAGGGCGACCGCGCATGCTCAGATCCTCTCTGGACGCCCACTCCACACGTTATTTATACCGCCGACAACAAACGGGGGTCTGGAAACGCAACAGGAAGGGGCACCTTGGACAACATTCCCGGGGTTTAACCTCCCGGATCTCATGAACTGATCGTGGTTCTGTTGGTCTCAGCTGCTGCTCGGCCCTTCAGACGTTTCCAACCCGGATAATTCAACTTTAGAGGGATTTTATCTGCAGGAAGGAGGAAGCCCAGAGTCGCATTCATTCCCTATTACTGGGGTCCAACCCAACGCCTTCCGTCCTGCCCCCCTGGCTTCCTGGCGAGGTTGATCATGGTTATTAACCGTTAACCCTTTAAGACCGGCTGGAGCGCCGGTGTTCTGCCAATTTCTGCTGCTGTGACAAAAAATGCTCCCTAATGGTTTTCTACCTTTGTAGAGCTACAATTTTACTGTGTTTTACTCCTTAAACCAGTTCCTTGTCTCTCACCAGGCCGTCATTGTAAATAAGAATGTGTTCTTAATGACCTGCCTGGTTAAATAAAGGCCAATGACTGAATGAATATCAAATAAAGCCATAGAATTGTTGTTTTTCTCTCTTTATCGTATAATGTTCACAAAGTGTAATGCGATTCATGTCATGGGTCGTGTATTTTGAAGGATCAAATACTCAACATCCCATATTATCAATTTAATGTGGCAATCAAACTTTGAAAATGGACTGTGCGCATGCGCAGAACCACAAAGTAGCATTTCTCGGCAGGTATCAGAAATTGGCAGAACACTTGACTCTCAGAGAGCTGGTCTCACTTGATGCTTTTAAATCGCTCCTGACAGATCTTGAGATGACCAATTCTGCCTGCAGATGCTATGAGTAACGTCAACAGTGTTTTGTTATGTGTCGTGTCATATGTCGGAATCATGTTACTGTGTTGCTGCCTGTCTTGGCCAGGACCCTCTTGTAAAAGAGATTTTTAATCTCAATGAGTTTTGTTTCCTGGTGAAATAAAGGTTAAATAAAAAAATAAATAAATAAAAAATTGGCAGAACACCGGTGTTCTGCTGCTTTGCCAAAAAATTCTACCTTTGCAGAGCTACAATTTTACTGTTTTACTCCCTAACCCACTTCCTTGTCTCTTGCCAGGCCGTCATTGTAAATAAGAAAGTTCTTTATCATACAATTTTCACAAAGTGTAATGCAATTCATGTCATGGGTCCTGTATTTTGAAGGATTAAATACTCAACATCCCATATTATCCATTTTACATCGTGCAAGAAATCATGGACGTGCCAATCAAACTTTAAAAATCCACTGTGCGCATGAGCAGGACCACAAAGTAGCGTTTTCTGGCAGGTAGCAAAGATTGGCAGAACACCAGCGCTCCTGCTTGCACATTGATTTTCATACATACATACATATCCTGCATTTAGTGTCCCAGAGTTTTAACCTCTCCCCCCCGACGGACCCGGTACCGGGTCCAGCAGCTGGACGCACCAGTTTGTGTGACAAAGTTACTCAAATGCTGTCAAGGTATTTTCTTTCAACTGCTTCTGAAAGAAGCCCTAAAGTATATGTCAAAACTCCAAGTATGTTTTGTCTACAAAGTATTTGATTTATAACAACTTCAAAATACATATGCAACAAAGATGGCGCCCCCAACAAAACACAACAGAACTCAACATCCATGTTCTCTAATTTTCTTCACCCCAACATAGTGGGTATCATTCATATGACACTAAAAAAGATTTCAGATGATACTGAACATAATCTTTTCGGGGCCGAGCACTTCATGCTGATCTCAAAGCCAAAACTCACATTTCAGCACATCAGATTGTTCATCACACACTACGTCAGCAAATCCCCAAACTATTCCCACCAAAAGCAGTATATCTTATTTCCTTACCTTTTCGTTGTCATTTTCAGTTTATCCACACTGTTATTTGCCAGATTCCCTTCGTCCTCCCAGGGTAAAAAACAAATTTGGCACATTGCCCAGTATAGGTATCCAAATAACCAAATAGAGTCCGCCTGGTCCTATCCACACTAAAACCTTTATAAAATCCATATGCTTTAAGCTATTCCCATGTAACTTGGTACAGTTGTAGTGAAGGAGTTGCTGAATCCAGGCAGTGGTGTCTTTATAATTATATGCATTGCTACAATGGAGTTTTCCACTGTGCAAACTAAAAAAAAATTAGAGGAGGATAAAAATGTCTTTTTTTCCCCTTTGCTTTATCACAATTTACTCAGTCTTGTGAACATTCACAATTTTTCTGACACTGGAAATGCATGCTGGGAAGTCTTAGCTATCCATTGAGACCAATGTTATGCATATTGTCCTTATAATTGTGGAGATATTGTTGATTTAATTTGGATAGGCCTGTTTGGAAATTCACCGCCAAAATCCCTCGGGGTGAACAGATTAAAAAACGATTTACATTTTTTTGGTAGTTATTTGCACTTTTTAGTGACTTATTTAGTTAGTTTGGACTTGTAACATCCAGATTATTAAATAATGGCTCATATGGGTTGTTTTGATGCATAGCAAATAAAAATACTCCATAAAATGGCAGTATAGCATGCAGAAATGTCGAACTATGCTTAGGCGGAGCTGTTCTACGGGAGTCATAAGGACCTTTTCATTGGTTGTAACGGCGTGGACGAGCCTCGGCCGACAGGTTTCACTTTGACTGAGTGTTTGACTGAGGTTTGACTGAGGTTTGACTGAGGATTGACTGAGGTTTGACTGAGGTTTGACTGAGGTTTGACTGAGGTTTGACTGAGGGTTTGACTGAGGGTTTGACTGAGGGTTTGACTGAGGTTTGACTGAGGTTTGACTGAGGTTTGACGGAGGTTTGACTGAGTGTTTGACGGAGGTTTGACGGAGGTTTGACTGAGGTTTGACGGAGGTTTGACGGAGGTTTGACTGAGGTTTGACTGAGTGTTTGACTGAGTGTTTGACTGAGTGTTTGACTGAGTGTTTGACTGAGGTTTGACTGAGGTTTGACTGAGGTTTGACTGAGGTTTGACTGAGGTTTGACTGAGGTTTGACTGAGTGTTTGACGGAAGTTTGACTGAGGTTTGACTGAGGTTTGACTGAGGTTTGACTGAGGTTTGACTGAGGTTTCACTGAGTGTTTGACTGAGTGTTTGACTGAGTGTTTGACTGAGGTTTGACTGAGGATTGACTGAGGTTTGACTGAGGTTTGACTGAGGTTTGACTGAGGGTTTGGCTGAGTGTTTGACTGAGGTTTGACTGAGGTTTGACTGAGGTTTGACTGAGGTTTGACTGAGGTTTGACTGAGGTTTGACTGAGGTTTGACTGAGGTTTGACTGAGGTTTTACTGAGGTTTGACTGAGGTTTGACTGAGGTTTGACTGAGGTTTGACTGAGGTTTGACTGAGGTTTGACTGAGGTTTGACTGATGTTTCACTGAGGTTTCACTGAGGTTTGTGTGTCAGGCTGCTGGGGCAGGAACGAGGAGGAGCGTCTCATCAACTACCTGCTGAAGGAGAAGGGCTACAACAAGGAGCTGCGGCCCGTCGAGAGGCAGCAGGACGCCGTGGACGTTTACTTCGCCCTCACGTTGTCCAACCTCATCTCTCTGGTACGACGTCCTCGTCCTCTAAATACGAGAATATTGAAGAGAGTAAACAGAAACAACAACAACTTATATGACTGATTAAAATCAGGATTATAAAAGAATAAACAAAGAAACAAAGATGTAGACAGGTGTCCTCATGTCCACCTGTAGACAGGTGTCTCCACCTGCAGACAGGTGTCTCCACCTGCAGACAGGTGTCTCCACCTGCAGACAGGTGTCTCCACCTGCAGACAGGTGTCTCCACCTGTAGACAGGTGTCCTCATGTCCACCTGTAGACAGGTGTCTCCACCTGTAGACAGGTGTCCTCATGTCCACCTGCAGACAGGTGTCTCCACCTGCAGACAGGTGTCTCCACCTGCAGACAGGTGTCTCCACCTGCAGACAGGTGTCTCCACCTGCAGACAGGTGTCTCCACCTGCAGACGGGTGTCTCCACCTGTAGACAGGTGTCCTCATGTCCACCTGCAGACAGGTGTCTCCACCTGCAGACAGGTGTCTCCACCTGCAGACAGGTGTCTCCACCTGCAGACAGGTGTCTCCACCTGTAGACAGGTGTCTCCACCTGCAGACGGGTGTCTCCACCTGCAGACGGGTGTCCTCATGTCCACCTGTAGACAGGTGTCTCCACCTGCAGACGGGTGTCTCCACCTGTAGACGGGTGTTCTGGTGAAAAACCCGCGTCAGCGTGGTTCCGTTCACTCGTTTACCGGGTTCTTACCTGGTTTAGTAAATCTGGCCGGACAAATCATTCTTTCTTTTGACGTTAACATGTAACTTTCTTCATTTAATTTACATTTTTAACGTGTTTTTCTCTTTTTTTGTCCTTTTTCTGTAGAAAGAAGTTGATGAGACGCTGCTGACGAACGTATGGATTGATCATGTAGGTTCCTTCGGATTGTCGGAATTACTTCAGTATTGTTATTAAATAGGTTTTATTTTTATTAAGTATTTATTATTACGAGTATTATTAATTAGTATTATGAACAATTAATGTTCATTATTAGTAATAATAATTTGTTGTTATTCATGCTTATTATTTTTATTATGTATTATTTATTTGTAGTAGTATTAATAATATTTATTATTATTAACAATTGATGTTATTAGTAATAATATTTTTTTATTATTCATTATTATGAATTATTCATTAGCATTATGAACAATTATCATTATTAGTAATTATTATTCATTATTATAGATTAATTATTGTATTTAGTATCATTATTAGTAGTAGTATTCTTAATTATTATTCATTAGTATTATTTAACAATTAATGTTAATTATTAGTTATAGTAATACTTTTAAAAAAATGATTCATTATTTATTAATTATTTCTTCGTTCACCATTAATAATAATACTTATTATTATTATTATTATTATTATTATTATTATTATTATTATTATTAATCACCATCATTATTAATAATCATGAATAATAATTAATAATTATTTTATTATTGTTACAGATTTTTGTAGCTAACTCGTCTCAGGCCGTCCTAGAAACACGTTTTAGACGCCAGATCGACGGATTGTTCCCATTAACAGTTTTTTAAATAAAATCCAAATTTAACACAATAAAAGCCCCAGAAGTTAAACGAGCGCCAGGTTCTCAGGAGCTCCACCTGAGTGAGACGAGGCTTGTTACCGCCCTGGTACCGCCCGGTGTCTGACCCCACCCTGTGTCCCGGCAGGCGTGGACCGACTACCGTCTGGCCTGGAACGTGTCAGACTTCGACGGCATCGAGATGCTGCGCCTGCCGTCCAACATGGTGTGGCTGCCGGAGATCGTCCTGGAGAACAAGTGAGACGACACATTCACGTCACCATGAGAGGCGGCGGTTCAAGAGCGCGACCCGCTGACACGTCTGCGTCTGTCTCCCCAGCAACGACGCCCAGTTCCAGGTGGCGTACTACAGCAACGTGCTGGTGGACAACAACGGCTTCTGCTACTGGCTGCCTCCCGCCATCTTCCGCTCCTCCTGCTCCATCAACGTCAACTACTTCCCCTTCGACTGGCAGAACTGCACCCTCAAGTTCTCGTAGGCAGAACACCTTCAAGTATTTATGGGCCGCACCGGTCTGCTGATCCCCTCATACCGTCACTGTCCCCTCTTGAACTACAGGTTTACTTTTACGCTTCGGGAAAGTTCAGTTCCTGGCCACCGGTACAGAACGTACCGGAGCAATCGCAGCGGGATCGGCCTTTAAAACCGAGCACGTTTTACATGATCGTAGTTCTGCAACGGAAAACATCCAACAGCTTCTGAAATCTGAAACTTTGCGCTTCACAGCCATTCCAGGGTTATTAGGGAGGGTGCTGGTCCTCCGGGGGATAAAACCATCATTTAGGGTTGATGATGGTGATGAGATCGGAGGACGAGACAGACGCACTCGGGGAGGATAGAGATCATTAATCAGCCTCCTCTGAATGTGACAAACCCGCCGCCAGCCGACCGTTTTGATGCTGCAGTTTTGAGAAAACATAAAAAAATCCGGGAAGAGGTTCATCCGGACCGATTTGGCTCCAGAGGAAATAAATAAATAAAAAAATAAAGATCCGACATGTGGCTGGAGATTAATGTCTCCGCCCCCATTAAAATCAAGAGATGTAAAAATAAAAAACATGCTGTAAGATGCATATAATTATTAAAAGAAGGTGTTATTTCAGTCTGTGGGTGACTGTCAATAGTAATTAAATGTTTAAATATTTATTTGGTTCCAAAATGTTTTTTATTTTATTTACTTCTGGAAGTAAGGGGCGCTGGTCAAACAGAATCCAGTGTAAACTCTCCAACATCTGATAATCACGTGACCTGAGGATCTTAATTTTAATTTCTTCTTCGAGGATTCTTAATTGTGAATTAGTCTGAATTAGATTCTAAACAGATGCAGTCGTGTTTGTCCCAGAAACTCAGCAATGAATCAGCGATCAGCATCGTGACTCGTATGTTGTTTTAATCTAATGTGATTGGACAATTCATTCCCTGTCTTTTTTAGAAAAATGAAACTGAACTACACAAACCAGATTTTGATGTTTATTTTAAATCGGTTAAATAACAGTTACTGTTAAATAATATTTGTTGATCAAATATCTGAAAGAAAGGAACGTTATCTTTTCAAATAATATAAATTCCAGACAGAAAAACGGAAATGTTCATGTTTTTCTTCTCTCTAATGTGTAAAATAAACTGAACCCAAACCAGGAAGAAACAAACAGTACAAAATAACAGAGGACTTGTTGAAATGTTAAACCCCGACTTTATGTTCAATTTTCTGTTTCCACTGCAGCAGAACTGAACTGCTTCACTAAAACTTATCACCAATAAGCCATAATTGTTGGATGGCTCAATTTTTCAAAATTAAAGGACCAAAATATTATTTCTTGTGTACCGTTACAGCCCGTTAGCACCAGCCGCCACTGGTGGTTAGATCTGGGGGGGATCAGCTTACGAGGCCCTCGTTTTTCTATTTTCACACATTTCTCCTCCATCATGACTTCTGTGTCGTGGTGTCCCGCCCGCGGGTGTAAGAGCGTAGATCTGGTGTCTCGCAGCTCTCTGACCTACAACGCCAGAGAGATCCGGATGCTGCTGAAGGAGGAGGCCGACGACAACAGCAAGTGGACGGTGGAGTGGATCGTCATCGACCCCGCGAGCTTCACTGGTAACTACTGCTGTTTCTGGCAGCCTTTTCAGTTTTAGTTTTACTCTAGTCTTTGGGTCTAGCTATCATTTTAGTTTTAGTTACGTTCATTCTCTTTTTAGTCGTGTCAAGTTTCAGTCGACTAAAAGTCTGAGCTTTTTAGTCTTATTTTAGTCAGAATTGTCCAGGACCATTTTAGTCTAGTTTTAGTCAAAGATTGTATTTATCCACTTTACAATTCAAACAAGGTTATCTTATTATTAGGGCCCGAGCACTGACAGTGCGAATGCCCTATTGTATCTGTAGGAATTTTTCTTGTTTTTCCTCGTTATTTTTATTTTTCCGACGAATTGAGGATCTTTTTGCCCCCCTAAACGTGCCCCAAAAGTCACCAAATTTTGCATGCAAGCCAGGCCTGGCGAAAAATTTGATATTTAATGGTTTGCATTAATGGGCGTGGCCTAACGGCTCAACAGCGCCCCCGAGAAAACTTTGTGCCTCAAGCCCCACAATACGGTTGGACGTACATGCACGAAAATCGGTACACACCTGTATCATGTCGCAACTTAAAGAAAAGTCTCTTGGCGCCATGGCCGAAACCGAACAGGAAGTTGGCCATTTTTAATTAATTGTGTAATTTTGGCGCAATTTATGCCATTTCTTCGGCCGCTTCTTTGCCCGAACCGTAACGTGCACCCAGGTGTGTTATACATCAAACTGTGCGTCTCCATCCTGCGACTACGCGCATTACTTTTCTCAGTCAAAAGCGTTACCGTGGCGACGCTAGACACCAAAAAGCGCACCCCCCCTTCATCTGATTGGTCCATATTTGATAGTTCCTACTTTCTGCCATAACTTTTGAATGGTCTGATATAAGGAGTCGTGGGTGGTGTCATCAGACTTATTTTGGAGTCCTTGACTTTTATTGGTGAAAACTACACGCGCGAGGGCCCGTTCATCGCTGCTTGTAGCTTTAATTATATTATTGTTACCTTATAGACTCAAGAACACATTCATTCCAGATACAGAAGACTCTAATTTGAATTTACAACACATTTATTTTTCCGCATTTCTCCCCGTCTTTTTCTTTTTCGAGACACATTGGGTTTTCTTTTCCACGTCTATGTTGGAAAGTGTATCCAAAGATGGATCTTCTTCTTCTCCAGCCCCAGAGCAGATCCCCGCCCTCATCTAACTTTGTTTTTAATGTACGTGAACCTAGAGCTCTGCGTGAACGGCATCAGCCTCTAACTCTGCAGCTGCATCTTCTGGATCTGATTCCTGCTGCAGCGACTGGGATTGAGGACTAACGTCACCCAGCAGAACTAAACCAGAGGAAACTACTCAAAACATGCAGATTAGGGATCTTTGTTATAACATTTCGTCTTGTTTTGGTCACCGAAAATGAAGTTTTTGTTTTGTAATCTACATCTTAGTTTGGTTTTTATTCGTCTACGATATTGCATTATATATTTAATTATCGTTATCGTCACATGAGCAGCATTTTTTGATATTTAGATATTGATGATATTTAGTCATAATTTTCGTTGACGACAGCAGCTTTACGGTAACGCCTCCGTTAGAGTGTGACGTGATGCCAGAGGTCACATGTTGGACCTGAACGTCCTCCCGTGTCGTTGGACAGAGAACGGCGAGTGGGAGATCATCCACCGGCCGGCCAAGAAGAACAGCTACAAGCACATCCCCATGGAGAGCAACAAGCACCAGGACATCACCTTCTACCTCATCATCAAGCGCAAGCCGCTCTTCTACATCGTCAACATCATCATCCCCTGCGTGCTCATCTCCTTCCTGGCCTCGCTGGTCTACTACCTGCCGGCCGACAGTCAGTCTGCACCCTCACCTGTCTGCAGCCTCACCTGTCTGTAGCCACACCTGTCTGCAGCCTCACCTGTCTGTAGCCTCACCTGTCTGTAGCCTCACCTGCACGTGCAGCAGCCTCACCTGTCTGTAGCCACACCTGTCTGTAGCCTCACCTGTCTGCAGCCTCACCTGTCTGTAGTCTCACCTGTCTGTAGCCTCACCTGTCTGTAGCCTCACCTGCACGTGCAGCAGCCTCACCTGTCTGCACCCTCACCTGTCTGTAGCCACACCTGTCTGCAGCCTCACCTGTCTGTAGCCTCACCTGTCTGTAGCCTCACCTGCACGTGCAGCAGCCTCACCTGTCTGTAGCCTCACCTGTCTGTAGCCTCACCTGTCTGCAGCCTCACCTGTCTGTAGTCTCACCTGTCTGTAGCCTCACCTGTCTGTAGCCACACCTGTAGCCTCACCTGTCTGTAGCCACACCTGCAGCTGCACCTGCAGCTGCCTCACCTGTGTGTCTCCCGTCCAGGTGGGGAGAAGATGACCCTGTCCATCTCCGTGCTGCTGGCCCAGTCCGTCTTCCTGCTGCTGATCTCCCAGCGGCTGCCGGAGACGTCTATGTCCGTGCCGCTCATCGTCAAGTAGGTGACGCCCCCCAGCCACCCCCCCCCCCCCCCAGCGCCCGCCGTTGCCACGGCGACAGGTGGTGGGACTCAGGTGTGTGCGTGTCCCGCAGGTATCTGATGTTCATCATGGTGCTCGTCACGGTGGTGGTGCTGAACTGCGTGGTCGTCCTCAACCTGCACTTCAGGACGCCGAGCACACACGTCATGACGGAGTGGACCAAGAGGGTAACGCACGCACGCACGCACGCACGCACGCACGCACGCACGCACGCACGCACGCACGCACGCACGCACGCACGCACGCACGCACGCACGCACGCACGCACGCACGCGCACACACCATCCTTTTCTTCACCTCTTTTCCGTCTCGTCCTCCTGCAGTCGGGGGTAAAACTGACCGTCTTTTCAAAATAAAAGCCCAGTCCAACAAGATAATAAAGCTATAAACATTTCCCTGACATGAAAATGTAAACATACACGGCTGGGGATCGATTCAAATGTCAAGAATCGATTCGATTCCGATTCTTAAGATTCAGAATCGATTATTAAGATTTGATTTGATTCCGATATTGATTTGGGTTAGTGTTATTAAAACAGTTTTTTGAGCTGTTGCATGAATTATATGACTGTAGTTATGCAAAATATTACTACTAGTATTATATTGAGATTAAACAGCAAGTATTGGCAGCTGATGATGCTGTAAGGACCAATCAGCTCCCAGAATGCTGATAGAACTGCTTTCAGAGACATCATGTGGATCAGAATTACCAAACAGATCCAGGGAGGAAACAGAGACGGATGAAATCGGTTTTATTTTTTTCAATTTTCGGTGTTTTAAATTTTTGAAAATTTGGTTTTTAGCATTTTATGCAAATGTAACCCCAAGACAGTATTTAAAGTAATGAAATATAGACAATTTATGCAAATATAACTACAAACTTTAATGTTTTCATACTTTTGCATTTTTATTTCTATTTAAAGGCAAAAAACATGGCAGTAGTTGTGTCCAACAAAACATTCCTTTTTTGAGCATAAACAAAAAAATACCAAAAGTTGTAATGATGAAAAAAATCGATCTTTAGACATACAAATCGATTTTTAGGAATTAATATGATTTAGAATCGAAATGTTTAACCTTTTTAACAGAGTATCTGTTGACCTGAACTGGGCCAGATGTTGATACAGATGTTTTGCCTCCCGTGTCTCCAGTTCTTCCTGGAGCGGCTGCCCCGGCTGCTGCACATGTCCAAGCCGGCGGAGGAGGAGCCGCGCTGGGACGGCGCGTTGCCGCGGAGATCCAGCTCGGTGGGATACATCGCCGCGGCGGAGGAATATTACAGCGTCAAGTCCCGCAGCGAGCTGATGTTCGAGAAGCAGTCGGAGAGACACGGGCTGGCCAAGCGGCCCACGCCCGCCGCAGGTGAAGCCCGAGCCCGCAGGTGAACCCGCTGAACCCGCTCAAGCTGTTAGTGAAGCTGCAACATGCATATGTGTGTGTTTGGTAGTGGTGAAGCCCCAGGACGACGGAGGAGTGACGGATCAGCTGTTCTCGGAGATCAAACCCGCCGTGGACGGAGCGAACTACATCATCAAACACATGCGCAACAAGAACGACTACAACGAGGTGAGACGGAGAACCGAGCACGGCCTGACCACCTGACTAATTTACTGAAGGAAGAGGAGGGAAAAAGAGAAAAAATAATTTTTGAAAAGAGGGGAAAGAAGGAAAAAAAGAGAGATTTTTGAAGGGGGGAAAAAGAAAAAGGGGAAAAAGAGAAAAAGGGATTTTTGAAAAAAAGGGGAAAAAAGGAGGAGAAGGAAAGAAATTGAGAAAAGGAAAACAATAGAAAAAAGGCTAAAAAGAAAGGTTGAAAAAATATGAAAAGAATTAGAGAAAGGGAATTTTTGAAGAAAGGGGGAAAGAAGACTGCTCAGAAGACTGAGGGCTTTTGGTGTGCAGGAAACACTCCTGAAAACATTTTATGACACTGTGGTGGCATCAGCCATTTTTTACGGAGTGGTCTGCTGGGGCAGCAACATCACAGCTGCAGACAGAAGGAGGCTGGACAAAACCATCAAAAGGGCCGGCTCTGTCGTGGGCTGCTCTCTGGACACAGTACAGGTGGTGGGAGAGAGGAGGATGATGGCTAAGCTGTCATCCATGATGGAGAAGGACTCCCACCCCATGAAGGACCTTCAGAGCGCTGGAGAGCTCCTTCAGCGACAGGCTCCTTCACCCTAGGTGTGTGAAGGAGCTACAGAAGGTCCTTCCTCCCTGCAGCTGTGAGACTACACAACCAGCACTGCTCACAGTAGACCACATACAACCTGACAATAAATGTACATAAAGGGAAATAATGTGCAATATCATTCTCTGCAACGTGCAATTATGTAAATAACATCTGTAATTATCCATCTGTTATTCTTTTTATTCTTTTTATATACTTGTATTTTTTTATTACTATCTTTATTCTCCTTATTCTTATTATTATTATTGTATATACTGTTTATAGTGTTTATTATTATTATTATTATTACTGTGTGATATTGATGCCTCTTGTGTTTTGCACTATCCCCTTTGCTGCTGTAATTTGGAAATTTCCCCTCTGTGGGACTATTAAAGGATTTCTTATCTTATCTTATCTTAAGTGTAGCACGGCGAGTGCTACGGGCCCGACCGACAGGATAGAGAGGACACGGAGTTTAGTGCAGAACCCTTTTATTTCACCAGAAGCAAACACCCACACGTGCACAAGCACAGCATCACTCAGCAGCTTCAGCTTCAGTCTGACCACCAGTCTCAGCAGCAGCTTCTCCTCTTATAAGGCTGGCAGGGTGGAGAGGCTGACGCGCCACACCTGTGTCCCGTCAGCCTGAGTGGCTGCACCTCCTCCACCCTGCCACAAGAAGAAAAAAAGAAAGAAAAAAGGGTAGCAAGAATAAAAAAGGGAAAAGGGAAAAATGAGAAAAGGGGATTTAAAAAAAAAGGGAACAAAGAAAGAGAAAAAAGATAAGGGAAAAAGGAAAAAAAAGAAAAATGAAAGAGAAAAAAGGATTTTTGAAGAAAGGGGAAAAAGAAAAAAGGGGAAAAAGAGAAAAATATGGATAACAAAAGATAAAAAAGGAATAAAAAGATAAAAAATGGAAAAAAGGATAAAAAGAGAGAAAGGGGGAAAAAGGAAAAAATAGAAAAGGGGCAAAAAAGAGAAAACATTAAAAAGAGAAAAAGGAATTTTTGAAGAAAAGGGGCAAAGAAGAAAAAAAGATGAAAAGGGAAAAAGATAAAAGGGAAAAAAGAGAAAAGGGGATTTTTGAAAAAAGGGAAAAAAGAAAGATGAAAAAAGGGGTAAAAAGGAAGAGAAGGAAAAAAGGCAAAAAAGAGAAAGGGAAAAAGGAAAAAAAAAAGATGAAAAAGAGAAAAAATGATTTTTGAAGAAAGGGAAAAAGGGGGAAAAAAGAAAGATGAAAAAAGAAAAAAATTGAAAAAAGACTAAGACAAAGAGGAAAAAATAGAAAAAAGGCAAAAAAGAAAAGACAAAAAAGATGAAAAAAGAAAGATGAAAAAGAAATATAATGGGGAAAAGGAAAGAAAAAGGGAAAAAAAAGAAAGATAAAAAAAGAAAAAGGTTTAAAAATCATCTCCGAGAGGTTTGGACCGGTACCAGCTCCCAGCTTGTCCTGACTAGTAACAGACGTGTGCGGGTCTCGGTGATCCAGTCAGGTGAACCCGGTTAGTCGAGCAGAGAAGTTCCTCAGGGCCCGGAACCAGGACACCCGGGTCTTTCAGACGGACCAACGCAAGGAGTCAAACTACATTCATCGTTGTTGTTTAGAGGGTTGGGCCGTAGTTCTTCTCCCACCAGAAGGTTCCAGATCCTCCGCTCCGGTCAGGATGCTGAACACGTCGTCCAGATAAATGATGCAAAACCGGCCGATCAATACGTGATTGGACGTTGATGTGCACGTTGTCCACTTTTCTGGCTGCCGTGTTTGCAGGAGAAGGACAACTGGAGCGGCATCGCCCGCACGGTGGACCGGCTCTGCCTGTTCCTGGTCACCCCGGTGATGACCCTCGGCACCATCATCATCTTCCTCATGGGGATCTGCAACCACCCGCCCCACCTGCCCTTCAAGGGGGACAAGCACGACTACACAGAGGGAAACGCACGGCTGCTGTGACGCAGGACCTCTGTTTCTCAGCCTGGAGTCAAACAGTTACTCGCTTTGTTTCTATGTGATTTGAATAAGGATTTACTTGAGAATAATTCTATAAAATTACAGCTCTGTTGTGAGAATATTCCTTCAAGACGGTTTTTGGTCATATATTTGAATCCATTCACACGTTTGTTTATTCTCTGAGGGAAAAACCTCTCTAAAATTATGTAATTTTTAACATATTGAACATTAAAATTAAGCTTTTTTCCTTTTGTCAGAATCTGATTTGACTTTGCAATCTAAACTGAAATAGGGAGCGAGAAGTGCTGAACACAAACATGGATTCAGAGGAAAACATTGAAAATAAATGAATAAAAAAAAAGTGAAACATTAAACAATCAGATAAAACACTAAGGGCCAAATCCACAAAAGGATTGCGCGGCTTTTGCGGCCGCTAAACCGGTGCAAATGAGACAAAAAGAGAGCGTCTAATTCACAAAGCACCCGCAAAGGGCGAATTGCTCCACAAACTGCGCTGCCAAGCAAATAGTGGCAGTCTGCGCCGGTGCCATTTGCATGCATGCAAATTAGGTAATATTCATACATTCTGCGCAAAATTGCCCCCTTTCTATGCAAATAAGCCTCATTGCATAAAGCGCCTAATTCAGAAAGGCCAGCGCTATTTGCCACACGCAAAAATAGTGGAGCAAATACCGTCTTTCAGAAGTGTGTATTAAACTGCGCGCAAACTCCTCACTCCTCGTCTGTCTCTCTCTCTCTTCAATATCATTCAAGCCTGTGTGATACTGAATGATATTAAGGGTGAAATCTACAGTCAGACATGACTGTACACACTCAGATCAAGTGGGGTTGTGGACTTCTCGGATTTAAAAATAAAAATAACAGGACGGAGCTCAGGATTCATCCATACAGTAAGGGGCTGCTTTATTACAAACAATTCCACCATATAAACATATAAATCTAGAATGTGTGTGTTTAACAGCTGACCTGTAGGTGTGTGTAGCAAAACACAGAACATGAATTACCATTAGATCCTGATCTGGGACCTCATCTATAAAGCTTGCTTGCGCACAAAAAGGGCCTGAAAGATGCGGCGACGCGCACTGTTTGGTGCGCGTTGCCGCGTAACCTACGCCGTATGCTCTGCGTCGATTTAACGCGGAACCATAAATCAGCCTTGAACAGCACTGAGGGAGGAGGGGGAGCGGGGCTCCCGTCCCGTCTTCGCACAGTGTCTTGATGATTTACAGGCTGAGCCTACCGTTAGTTCTTAAACTGAAAAAAAAATAAACGGGGGGAGAGAGACAAAAGCATGAGTTTGAAAAGTGGGGGGGCATGTCCCCCTTGTTCCCAGTAGAAATTGCGCCCTTGCGCCTCACGGCGTTTTATTTTCACTCGCTTTATTTTTTATTTCTGCAGTTTTCATTATGGACCAATCTGTGTGCTGAAATATGGAGAACACTGGAAACAGCTCCGCTCGACTCAGACAAGTGCAAATTGCACTCAGCTCCAAAACTTTATGGGCGTGTTTGCGCTGGTATATCATTAGAGCAAAATCTTTTGTGAATAGGACTTTAAAGCGGGGCAAATTGCGGGCGCAAATGCGGAGCAATTCACAGCGCTATCCTTTCTTTCTATTCTTTGTGGATTTGGCCCTAAGATCTCAAAATGAAAAGCGGCTGTCACCTCGGAGCTTCCTCTTATGGAGCTTTTCCACCAGAACCTACTCAGCCCGACTCGGCTCTCCTCGGTTTGGTTCTTTCCCACCAGGGGTCTAACGTGCCGAGTACATACTTTTCTGTAACTTCTCTGCCGAGGTTCTAAGCGGCTGAGTCGGGCTGTGACGTCATAACACTCCAGGCCACCGATTGGGGGGTTGGAGTCAGACGTCTGAGTCAGGATGTGACATCAGAGAAAGAGACTCTGACGGCTTCTTGTTCATTTTATTCCACCAGCAGAAGTCTGTTTGGTGATCCAACTCTGAGGTGCAGATGTTCATAAACCTGGTGCTGAGGAGAGAATTAAAAAGGGATCTAGACGGGCGATAAGGAACGACCAGATCTATCAGGAGCTCTGTCACTTCATAGCTGCTCACGGCTCCAGCTGACTTTTCAGCAGCGCCGAGACAAACTAAAAACATTAAAAAGCGTTGCTGCTTGAAGCTTCTCTCTCTCATTTTTTAACTTGATATCAAACAAGCCACAGACCAGCAGCACATCTATCATCTCCTCCAGGTTCTACATCTTTAGTGTCGTCGTCTTCACAATCGAATTGATCACAATCAAATACGTCACAGCAGCTTCACTCCAACCTCCTACTACTGCTCCAGCTGCTGAATTGTAGTGGAAAAGAAACCAGGCTGAGCTGAGATTCAATTCAATTCAATTCAATTCAATTCAATTTTATTTATATAGCGTCTAATACAACAGATGTTGTCTCTAGACGCTTTCCAGAGATCCAGAACATGAACATGAACATAAACATAAACATAAACATAAACCCCCGAGCAATTATTATATAAACAATGGCAGGTAAAAACTCCCCTAGTGGGAGAAAAACCTTAAGCCAAACAGTGGCAAGGAAAAACTCCCCTTTAGGAGGGAAGAAACCTTGAGCAGGACCAGGCTCATAAGGGGGGACCCTCCTGCCGAAGGCCAGACTGGGGGAGTCAGGGACGTCAGCAGCACACAGCAGGCAGGTGGAAGCAGCAGTGGGATGACCAGAGGGGGGGGCGGGAACGCAGGCCGGAACGCAGCTCCCGAGGCTCCATCCTGCAAACATGCACAAAAGAGAAAAAAAGGGGGGCCGGCACAAGAAATTACAGGAACGATGGACAAAAATGATAGCTATGAGATATTTATAATAAATAAAAATGGTAATGGAGAAGAGAGGCAGGGAAAAGGAGAGGAGAAGAAGGGTGAGAGGCACCGCCCAGCGGATCATGTCGGTGCCCCCCTGCAGCATAAGCCTATAGCAGCATATCTACCGCAAAGCTATATTTGAGACTAACTATTAGAGTTTTGTTCTATAGCTGCAACTATGACTACTGACTCTAACACACTACCTTTTAGGTTTACACTACCTAGAGATTTACCAACACCAGCTAGAGGTTTACTAAACACTAACTATAGGCTTTACTAAACAGAAAGGTTTTAAGTTTAGTTTTAAAGGTGGAGGTGGTGTCAGCCTCCTTAACCCAGATTGGAAGTTGGTTCCAAAGTAATGGTGCCTGATAGCAGAACGCCCGCCCTCCAAATCTACATTTAGATACTCTAGGAACTACGAGTAAACCTGCACCCTGGGAGCGGAGAGCTCTGCCAGGAACATAAGGCACTATCAAGTCTTGTAAATACTGCGGAGCTAAGCCGTTTTGGGCTTTATATGCAAGTAATACAATTTTAAATTGAATTCTGAATTTTACAGGTAGCCAATGGAGCGACGCTAACACTGGAGAGACGTGGTCTCTCCTGCTGATTCCTGTCAGCACTCGTGCTGCTGCATTCTGGATCAGCTGGAGCCTATTCAGCAAATTACTTGGACATCCTGCTAACAACACATTACAGTAATCCAGTCTAGAAGATACAAACGCATGAACTAGTTTTTCTGCATCACTCTGTGAGAGGATTTTCCTAATCTTTGCAATATTACGGAGATGGAAAAACCCTATTTTACAAACCTGATTAACATATGGTTTAAATGACAAATCCTGATCGAAAACAACACCAAGGTTTCTCACAGTTGCACTGGAAGCCATCACAACACCATCTAATCCCTTCCTGAGATGCTCTGGACCAAAAATGATAACCTCTGTTTTATCTTAATTTAGAAGCAAAAAATTTCTGGACATCCAGTCCTTGATGTCCCTAAGACATGCCTGAAGTTTAACCAACGGTTCTGTCTCATCCGGCTTCATAGACAAATAGAGCTGCGTATCATCAACATAGCAATGAAAGTGTATGCCGTGATTGTGGATTATACTTCCCAACGGCTGCATGTATAAACTAAACAAGATTGGCCCTAGCACTGAACCCTGCGGAACACCATAATAGACCCTTGACTGTTCTGAAGAAACCTCATGTACATGAGGCCACTCTCAAATCAGTCCCCAGGAGGGACTGAAGGAACTCCAGGATCGTGGCCACAGGGCAAAGCATAGGGGTCCTCTGCCCTGTCCGCACACCAGGCAGAGAATCTCCTCCACTTGCACTCATACTGGAGGCGGGTGGAGGGCACACGGGCGTTCAAGATGGTAGCCCTGACGGGCTCAGTACAGCTTTACACTAACGGGTCGGGCCCTGCAGTGGCCAGACCCAAAGTTGAAGGCAACGGGGGTCGGGATGCCAAATCTGACCCCCCAGCTGGGACAGAAGGTCCCTCCGGTCGGGGAGGTGCCATGGCGTGTCGCAGCAGAGCCTCCGGAGTAGTGGGAACCACGGTTTCCCCGGCCAGAAGGGGACCACCAAGAGGAGCCTGTGACCTCTCTGGAGGACCCCCTGCAATGTCGGCAGGATCAAAGGAAGTGGGGGGAACGCGTATAGGAGCCCGTCGGGCCACTCGTGCCCTAGGGCATCCTGACCCAGAGGACTGGTCTCCTCTGTCCAGGAGAACCAGAGGGGGCAGTGAGCCGAGACGCCCGAGGCGAAGAGGTCCACCACCGCTCTGCCGAAGAGGACCCAAATCATCCCCACTACCTCCGGATGAAGCCGCCACTCTCCCGGGGGAGGCTTGTGTCGGGACAGGAAGTCTGCCACCTGATTCCTGTCCCCTGGCAGGTACATCGCCCGCAGGCTGAGGAGGCGAGGAGCGGCCCATGTCAGAAGGCCCCAGGACACCCGCAGCAGCTGTGCAGACCTGGTGCCCCCCTGGTGGTTGATCTGGGAGACAGTGGACATACTGTCCGACCGAACCACATCAGCCACCCCAGCTCCCTCGTCGTGGAGGCAAAAGCCTGTAGGAACACATCACACAAGTCCTGTGTGGAACCGTCCACCTGTGCATCCTGCAGGGAGGTGGAGAGAGCCAGCAGGAGATGAGAAAGGGTGTTCCCCAGCCGGCCGATGCGCGCCACTGTGTCATAAGCCTTACAAATATGCCCATCAGTAACCCTACACTGGGTAGAGGGGCACTTGGGATCTGGCTTCAGAGCCTCATCAGGAGCCACTATCAGCGCTGCAATGGAGGGCTCGATGGGGGGCATGTGGTGGAGACCAGCCACTGCCGCGTCCTCCATCGCCGTCAGAGCGCGGTCATCAGCTGTCAGCCTGGAGAGGGCTGTGACACCTCTCCAGCATGAGTGCAGCTCCCTCAAAATCCGACGAAGGCGGAATGGTGAATTCCACCCGGAGAAGGATTGCGCCTGTGGAAGGCGCTAGAGGGCACCTCCGCACGCAGTGTATCCAGCTGTAAGTGCGCCAGGGCAGTGCGGATAACGCTCTCCATGGAGGAACAAGCCGTCCCCTCCCGAGAGCTCTGGGCAGATGAGTGCGAGGAGAACCCAGAGCGCTGTGAGGCCGGGTCCCCTGAAGACACGTTGAAGTGGCTCGCCGAGGCTGCAATGGAGATGGCGTCCTCTGGCAGCGGCGGTGGCGACCCCAGAGCAAACTCTGGCATGGCAGGTTCCACCTGGCCAGTACCAGGCTGCAGATTGAGGAGGAGCGCCTTCATCTGCTCCATGTCGGCGGCCAAGCGATCTACCTTAGAGGAGAGCTGGCTCGTCATCCGCCGTCGTTTGGGGGCACCCATCACTCTCTTCGCCGATCGCTTCAGAGAAGACCCTGGCTGGGATGATGGGAGGCTGGCCGACGGCTCCGGCTGCTCAGGGCCCAGGCACGACACGCAGAGGTCCTGGTCATCCGCAGGATCCAGGGCGGCCATGCACCCTGGGCACGAACGCTCCATCACAGCGACCGGTGGGAGAGGGAGCGGACACGCTGCCGTCACCACGGATGTGCTGGCAGGAGAGAGGAGCGGACGTGCTGCCGTCACCACGTAGGTGTCGGTGGGACAGGGGAGCGGAAACGCTGCCGTCACCACAGCGAGCACGCTGCCGTCACCACCAATATGCCGGCGGGAGAGGGGAGTGGCCACGCTACCGTCAGCACGGATGTGTCAGTGGGAGAGGGGAGCGGAAACGCTGCTGTCACCACAGGGAGCACGCTGCCGTCACCACCAATATGCCGGCGGGAGAGGGGAGCGGCCACGCTGCCGTCACCACGGCTATGAGAAAAGGCAAAAAAAGGCGTCTTTCTCAGAAAGAAGAGAACAATCCTCTCTTGTTCCTTTTCTTTTTTCTTTTTTTTTTAGCAGAAAAAACAAAATAGAACCTGTTATTTGATTACTGTATTTTCAAGACATTCAGATATTTGGGGCAGAGCTGAATCTTCTTTGCAACAAATTCATCTACAAATGTTGGAAGCAGGTGTGAAAAGTTCTGGAGGTGTTTCATGTGTGTATCTGAAGTCTTTGTCAAATGAAATTTGGAACTCCAGGTGCTCAGTTGGTGTCCAGATAACCAGCTTGCAGCCCCAGGCACATCACACTGAATAAATATAAAAGATGGCTTACAGTTTGTCTTAATGAAGGTTCACAAGTAGCCTACCTGTCACATTAGTTCATAGATTATAAGCAGTACTCGAGTTGTAAAAAAAATCAGGGGGGATGGTGGATTTTAGCATATTGGGACAGATAATTTGTGCTGAATACAAATAATATAATATATTACAAATAATAGCACTGAACAAGACACCTGCAGAAATACTGCAGGAATGACATAGCAGCAGTTAAATGCAGCCTTCTGTAAGCTTGAAATATCCACTGGGCTTACATCAAATACATCAAAACACCACAATAAAAAACAGTTTTCTGAACTTATCAATATGACTCCGTCCTTCACAGGATAAGTAAAATGGATCACTGCAAAAACTCAAAATCTTAACAAGAATATTTGTCTTATTTCTATTTAAAATGTCTTGTTTTAGTAAAAAAAAATCTCATTACTTAAAACAAGACTCATCACTGGAAAAAACAACAATTTTCACCTGTTTCAAGTAGATTTTCACTTGAAATAAGTAAAAAAATCTGCCAGTGGAACAAGAGTTTATTGCTTGTAATGAGAAGATAAATCTTGTCCCACTGGCAGATTTTTCTACTTATTTCAGGTGAAAATTTACTTGAAACAGGTGAAAATTGTCAAATGTTATTTTTCTGGTGTTATTTTTCTGGTGATGACTCTAAATGTTGAAATAGCAGTAAAACCACATTCATTGATGAAATGACATAAGGGATGGAAAGGGGGATGATTTGGACCGTTTTTATTTCAGGGGGGATGCCATCCCCCCTCATCTCGAGTACTGATAAGTAACAATATTTACCCACCTGGAGGTAGTATCCACTTTGCCCATTGGGAAGAATGAGATACTTCCCATCTTCTAAGCATTTCTTCACTTCTTCAGGTCGTCCTCCCATCCCTCAACAGCAGGAGGCAGAGGTAAGATGATATTGTCCCGTTTGAACTGTGACAGGTGGTGTTTCCACATGTTTTATATCCCCAACGCTCGGAGAAAGAGGGTTAACGCATTCACTTAGCATGTAAACAAACGCTGGTTCCGGCACGCGCCGGAAGTCGCACCCATAATTCACCCAAAAAAGCCTCATGGGGGCTAGGAATAAGGTGGATAGGATAAATCTTGTGCCAGTAGGAAGTGACTTTGAATTCTTTATATCTGAATGTGAATAATTCAATTTGAACCTGAATTGGTTGATTTGATTTGCATGACTGTATTTCATGTTCTAATTAATTCTCAATTTTCAGTTTCGCTTCTCTTTATTCAAATTCAGTTTTTCTATAAATTTTCTGTGCCACACATCCGGGTCTTCGCTTCAGGCAAAACTAGTCGAACGCAGATGGGGAGAAGTCGCTTTTACGACAGTCGAAACCTGGTGTAAACACCTGGGGGACTGATGTCCATAGACATATATACATATTTGTATATATGTCTATGGTGATGTCCAATGACCATCGGGCCGTCGCCCATGTTTGTGAATAACTTAATAACAGAAATGACAACATGTATGCCAGGAAGAGTATAGCTGCGTCCGAAATCCCATACTGTATGTGAGATTTTTTAGTACGTCCGAAAAATTTGTACGTACACAATAGGGCTTGGTCGCCAAGGTGCATTCTGGGACACGGCGGCCATTTTGGCAAACAAACGGCAGTGTAGTAGCACCAAGTGAAGAGACGGAACGCAAAAAAAACATGTTAAAATGCCGGAAAGAAACTGGAATTTACTGGGATACCTTAAACAAGGAAGCCAGGGACCGGTATATGGAGAAAATAATGATTATTAACGGTTTGGATCCATATGAAATCCCTTTTAAAGAGTGGAGCTCCGACGAGGACTAACTGCCGCAGTTCTGCACAACTGACGTCTTAGGCTACCTTTTTTGCGAGTGTTTGGCAGTAGCTTTGGTAAATGTTTGACTTGCCATGTGTTTCATCCATCATTCATCCATCGTCCGCCGCTTATCCGTTCCCGGGTCGCGGGGCAGCAGTCTCAGCAGAGGTGCCCAGACTTCCTTCACCCAGACAGTTCCTCCAGCTCTTCCTCCAGCTCTTCCTCCAGCTCTTCCTCCAGTTCTTCCTCCAGTTCTTCCTCCAGCTCTTCCTCCAGCTCTTCCTCCAGCTCTTTCTCCAGTTCTTCCGGGGGGAGTCCGAGGCGTTCCCAGGCCAGCCGAGAGACATAGTCTCTCCAGCGTGTCCTGGGTCTTCCCCGGGGTCTCCTCCCAGAGGGACATGTCTGGAACACCTCCCTAGGGAGGAGGGACATGCCTGGAACACCTCCCTAGGGAGGAGGGACATGCCTGGAACACCTCCCTAGGGAGGAGGGACATGCCTGGAACACCTCCCTAGGGAGGCGTCCAGGAGGATCCGGTACAGATGTCCAAGCCACCTCAGCTGACTCCTCTCAATGTGAAGGAGCAGCGGCTCGACTCCGAGCTCCTCCCGGGTGACCGAACTCCTCACCCTATCTCTAAGGGAGCGTCCAGCTACCCTGCAGAGGAAACTCATCTCTAAGGGAGCGTCCAGCCACCCTGCGGAGGAAACTCATCTCTAAGGGAGCGTGCAGCCACCCTGCGGAGGAAACTCATCTCTAAGGGAGCGTCCAGCCACCCTGCGGAGGAAACTCATCTCGGCTGCTTGTATCCGCGATCTCGTCCTTTCGGTCACTACCCAAAGTTCATGACCATAGGTGAGGGTAGGTGCGTAGATTGACCGGTAAATCGAAATCGCCTTTTGACTCAGCTCCTTCTTCACCACGACGGTACGGTACACCGACCGCATAACTGCGGACGCTGCACCGATCCTCCATCTGAGGCAGGACTTCTCCACCCACCAGGAGAAGGCACGCCACCCTTTCCCGATGGAGAACCATGGATGCCATGTGTTTCAATAAATTAGTATAATAGTACACATAGTGTCTGCTCTTGCGGCTCTGCTCTTGCGTGCTTGCTGATTGGGTAACGTACTGCGTCACGCATCGCGTCACTTCCTGGTGTTGCGTTCTGTTGCTGCTGCACGGCGTGCTGGCTCAGATCTCTCCCGACTTTTTTGTCTTAAACTTAGACTGTTTTCTGGTAAAATATCACTATATCTGGTACATTACTGTCTTTATTTCAACACTCGCTCATTTTCTCTTCCGTAACTTTCACTGTCACCAATCACCGATACATTTTCTGTCCGTTAGCCTCCGTTAGCATCTTAGCATGGCCTCTCCGTCTCCCACCGTTTCACCTCTTTGCTGCTCAGTGTGTGAAATGTTTAGCTATTCCTCTGCCTCCTTTAGTGAAGACGGTAAGTGCTTAAAATGTAGTTTATTTACAGGGCCTCCTCAGCTAACCAGGCTAAGCTAGCGGCGGACCGGCCCATAGCAGCTGAGGGGAGCCGCTCCCCTGCAGCTCCCGAGCAGTAATTTGGCCTGTTTCATTAGACCCTCTCCCTGACATCGCAGGGTCCAGGCCAGGATGCAGAGCTGTAGTTTAACACACTTCTCTGCTGCTTCTCGAGGACCAACGCCTGCCAACAAAACTATAAGATTACATGATGTAACTGGTAACTCTAACCAGGTGCCTAGCAAAATAGAAGTGGTTGCAGTTCCCCACCCTCCACAAGTTCACCAGGTGCGGCGTTTTAGAGGCGTTAACCAAAATAATCTTGTAAAAATTAAAACCAATGCACATTTGGTACCAATAAGAGACCGAAAAATTAGATGCGGATTACTAAATATACGATCGTTAAGCTCCAAGTCTCTGTTAGTAAATGATATAATTACAGAGAGTAGGAGTGATGTTTTCTGCTTAACAGAAACATGGTTACAGGAGGAAGAGTATGTTAGTTTGAATGAATCAACTCCGCCCGGCTACTTTAATCATCACATTCCTAGAAATACGGGCCGAGGCGGAGGAGTCGCAGCAATTTATAACTCCAGTCTCCAAACAAAAATTGAACCTAAGTGCAATTATAATACATTTGAAAGCCTCACGCTTAGTCTGAAATTTCCGAGCTGGAAATCAGAGAAGCCAGTTGTGTTAGTGGTAGTGTATCGGCCCCCTGCTGGCGCTTATCTAGAGTTTTTGTCTGAATTTTCAGATTTCCTTTCTGGATTATTGATCAGTACAGATAAATTCATCATAGTGGGTGATTTTAACATTCATATGGATGTTGAAAGCGATAATCTTAAATTAGCCTTCGATTCTCTTCTAGAATCAATGGGTATCTCACAAAAAGTGGATAAACCGACGCACTGTTTTAATCATACTCTCGATCTCGTTCTCACCTACGGTGTTGAAACTGATGGTCTGTTGGTGTCACCTGTAAACTCCCTTTTATC
The DNA here is from genome assembly GCF_033807715.1 of Cololabis saira. Taxonomy (NCBI): domain Eukaryota; kingdom Metazoa; phylum Chordata; class Actinopteri; order Beloniformes; family Belonidae; genus Cololabis; species Cololabis saira. Next base: position 33,008,383 of record NC_084608.1, read on the forward strand.
CGACCATTACTTAATAACGTTTGAATTTAATTTTGTTGATGTTGAAGTGCAAAATAGGAGGTATTATTTTAGCAGATGTTTGTCTGATGAAGTTATTGTTAAATTTAGGGAGGCCATTGCTTATCTTACGACAGTGCGAAATAGTGATGTAGTCGAGGCCAGTGACCTGGGTTCTACCTCTGCAGATGTTGATTTCCTTGCTAGTAACACTGCTGATTTGTTGCATTCAGCTTTAGATGAAGTTGCTCCTTTGAAAAGGAGGGTTTCTAGCCACAGGAGCTTAACTCCCTGGTATAATTCAGATATCCGCATGTTGAAACAAAACGTGCGTAAAATGGAAAGGAAGTGGTACTCTTGTAGGTCTGTAGACTCTCATCGTGAATGGAAAGATATTCTAATAGTATATAAAAAAGCCATTCGCAAAGCCAGAACAGCTTATTATTCAACGTTGATAGAGGATAACAAAAGTAACCCACGTTTTCTGTTCAGCACTGTAGCCAGGCTGACAAAGAGTCACAACTCTGTTGAGCCGTGCATTCCTGCAGCTCTCAGTAGTGAGGACTTTATGGGCTTCTTCAACAGTAAAATCGCGAGAATTAGAGAAGAAATCAACCAGCCGGTTGTAGGTGTTTCTTCAGCTTTAGCGACTTCCCTAGGCTCTGACTTGTCTCTAGACTGTTTTGATCCTATAGACCTCCCTGAGCTGACCTCACTCGTTAATAGAGCTAAGTCAACCACATGTATGTTAGACCCCATCCCGACTCGTCTATTCAAACATATTTTTTCTCTTATTGGTACGACAATACTGGACCAAATTAACTTATCCCTAAGTTTAGGATATGTACCACAGGTTTTCAAAGTCGCAGTAATTAAACCTTTACTTAAAAAACCTTCTCTTGACCCAGACACCTTAGCTAATTATAGACCAATTTCCAACCTTCCATTTGTGTCTAAAATTCTGGAAAAGGCAGTTTCAAGCCAGTTATGTGACTATTTGTATAGAAATGATCTGTTTGAAGTCTTTCAGTCAGGGTTCAGAATGCATCATAGCACAGAGACAGCACTTGTTCGAGTCACGAATGACCTCCTTATGGCCTCAGATAAGGGATTAGTGTCCATACTGGTTCTACTGGACCTCAGTGCTGCTTTTGACACTATAGATCATGGCATTTTACTGCACAGGTTAGAGCATGTTGTTGGGATTAAAGGGACAGCTCTATGTTGGTTTAAATCATACCTATCTGACAGGTTCCAGTTTGTTCATGTACATGAGGTTTCTTCAGAACAGTCAAGGGTCTGTTATGGTGTTCCGCAGGGTTCAGTGCTAGGGCCAATCTTGTTCAGTTTATACATGCAGCCGTTGGGAAGTATAATCCAGAATCACGGCATACACTTTCATTGTTATGCTGATGATACGCAGCTCTATTTGTCTATGAAGCCGGATGAAACAGAACCGTTAGTTAAACTTCAGGCATGTCTTAGGGACATCAAGGACTGGATGTCCAGAAATTTCCTGCTTCTAAATTCAGATAAAACAGAGGTTATCATTCTTGGTCCAGAGCATCTTAGGAAGGGATTAGATGGTGTTGCGATGGCTTCCAGTGCAACTGTGAGAAATCTTGGTGTTATTTTCGATCAGGATTTGTCGTTTAAACCATATGTCAATCAGGTTTGTAAAATAGCCTTTTTCCATCTCCGTAATATTGCAAAGATTAGGAAAATCCTCTCACAGAGTGATGCAGAAAAACTAGTTCATGCGTTTGTATCTTCTAGACTAGATTACTGTAATGTGTTGTTAGCAGGATGTCCAAGTAATTTGCTGAATAGGCTCCAGCTGATCCAAAATGCAGCAGCACGAGTACTGACAGGAATTAGCAGGAGAGACCACGTCTCTCCAGTGTTAGCGTCGCTCCATTGGTTACCCGTAAAATTCAGAATCCAATTTAAAATTGTATTACTTGCGTATAAAGCCCAAAACGGCTTAGCTCCGCATTATTTGCAAGACCTGATAGTGCCTTATGTTCCTGTCAGAGCTCTCCGTTCTCAGAGTGCAGGTTTACTTGTAGTTCCTAGAGTATCTAAATGTAGATTTGGAGGGCGGGCGTTCTGCTATCAGGCGCCACTACTATGGAACCAACTTCCAATCTGGGTTAAGGGGGCTGACACCACCTCCACCTTTAAAACTAAACTTAAAACATTTCTGTTTAGTAAAGCCTATAGTTAGTGTTTAGTAAACCTCTAGCTGGTGTTGGTAAATCTCTAGGTAGTGTAAACTTTAGTGTGTCAGAGTCGCTCCTGTGGTTTCTTGTGCTGGCCCCCCCCTTCTCCTCCCTTTTCTCTCTTTTGTCCATGTTGCAGCATCCTTTGCCGGACACCGGAACCTGCAGGTGGTCGTGGGTGGCTTGTAGCTTGCATTACGGAGCACAAGTCTTTCCCCGACCCTGCACCCCAACCTGGGACTTGCTGATTGGGCCGGAGCTTCGGGAGCTGCGTGCTGGCCTGCGGTCCCCACCCCTGGTCATCCCGTTGCTGCCCCCCCCTTCTCCTCCCTTTCTCTCTTTTGTCCATGTTGCAGCATCCTTTGCCGGACACCGGAACCTGCAGGTGGCCATGGGTGGCTTGTAGCTTGCATTACGGAGCACAAGTCTTTTCCTGACCCTGCACCCCAACCTGGGACTTGCTGATTGGGCCGGAGCTTCGGGAGCTGCATGCTGGCCTGCGGTCCCCACCCCCGGTCATCCCGTTGCTGCTTCCACCTGCCTGCTGTGCTGTTGCCGTCCCTGACCCACCAGTCTGGCCCTCGGCAGGAGGGTCCCCCCTGATGAGCCTGGTCCTGCTCAAGGTTTCTTCCCTCCTAAAGGGGAGTTTTTCCTTGCCACTGTTTGGCTTAAGGTTTTTCTCCCACTAGGGGAGTTTTTACCTGCCATTGTTTATGTAATAACTGCTCGGGGGTCATGTTCTGGGTATGGGTCTCTGTAAAGCGTCTAGAGACAACTCTGTTGTATTAGACGCTATATAAATAAAATTGAATTGAATTGAATATAAAGCCCAAAACGGCTTAGCTCCGCAGTATTTACAAGATTTGATAGTGCCTTATGTTCCTGCCAGGGTGCAGGTTTACTCGTAGTTCCTAGAGTATCTAAATGTAGATTTGGAGGGTGGGCGTTCTGCTATCAGGCACCATTACTTTGGAACCAACTTCCAATCTGGGTTAAGGAGGCTGACACCACCTCCACCTTTAAAACTAAACTTAAAACCTTTCTGTTTAGTAAAGCCTATAGTTAGTGTGTAGTAAACCTCTAGCTGGTGTTGGTAAATCTCTAGGTAGTGTAAACTCTAGTGTGTTAGAGTCAGTAGTCATAGTTGCAGCTATAGAACAAAACTATAATAGTTAGTCTCAAATATAGCTTCGCGGTAGATATGCTGCTATAGGCTTATGCTGCAGGGGGGCACCGACATGATCCGCTGGGCGGTGCCTCTCACCCTTCTTCTCCTCTCCTTTTCCCTGCCTCTCTTCTCCATTACCATTTTTATTTATTATAAATATCTCATAGCTATCATTTTTGTCCATCGTTCCTGTAGTTTCTTGTGCCGGCCCCCCCTTTTTTTTCTCTTTTGTGCATGTTTGCAGGCTGGAGCCGCGTTCTGGCCTGTGTTCCCGGCCCCCCCCCCTCTGGTCATCCCGCTGCTGCTTCCACATGACCGTTGTGTGCTGCTGACGCCCCCCCCCCCCCCACCTCTGGTCATCCCGCTGCTGCTTCCACCTGCCTGCTGTGTGCTGCTGACGTTCCTGACTCCCCCAGTCTGGCCTTCGGCAGGAGGGTCCCCCCTTATGAGCCTGGTCCTGCTCAAGGTTTCTTCCCTCCTAAAGGGGAGTTTTTCCTTGCCACTGTTTGGCTTAAGGCTTTTCTCCCACTATGGGAGTTTAATAATTGCTCGGGGGTTTATGTTTATGTTTATGTTTATGTTTATGTTCATGTTCTGGATCTCTGGAAAGCGTCTAGATACAACATCTGTTGTATTAGACGCTATATAAATAAAATTGAATTGAATTGAATTGAACATAGGGGTAAATCCACAAAGAACAGATTGCGCCCGCAAATAGCGCTGTGAATTGCGCCGCATTCGCGCCCGCGATTTGCGCCCGCAATTTGCCCCGCCTTAAGGTCCTATTCACAAAAGATTTTGCTCTAATGATATACCGGCGCAAACACGCCCATAAAGTTTTGGAGCTGAGTGCAATTTGCCCTTGTCTGAGTAAGTGAGCGGAGCTGTTTCCAGTGTTCTCCATATTTCAGCACACAGATTGGTCCATAATGAAAATTGCAGAAATAAAAAATAAAGCGAGTGAAAATAAAACGCCGTGAGGTGCAAGGGCGCAATTTCCACTGGGAACAGGGGGGACATGCCCCCCCACTTTTCAAACTCATGCTTTTGTCTCCCCCCCACCGTACAGTGCGCGTCGCCGCATCTTTCAGGCCCTTTTTGTGCGCAAGCAAGCTTTATAGATGAGGTCCCAGATCAGGATCTGACGGTAATTCATGTTCTGTGTTTTGCTACACACACCTACAGGTCAGCTGTTAAACACACACATTCTAGATTTATATGTTTATATGGTGGAATTGTTTGTAATAAAGCAGCCCCTTACTGTATGGATGAATCCTGAGCTCCGTCCTGTTATTTTTATTTTTAAATCCGAGATAAGTCCACAACCCCACTTGATCTGATTGTCTACAGTCATGTCTGACTGTAGATTTCACCCTTAATATCATTCAGTATCACACAGGCTTGAATGATATTTAAGAGAGAGAGAAACAGAGACAGAGCAGGAGTGAGGAGTGAGTTTGCGCGCAGTTAATACACGCTTCGAAAAGACGGTATTTGCTCCACTATTTTTGCGTGTGGCAAATAGCGCTGGCCTTTGTGAATTAGACGGTTTTTGCAATGAGGCTTATTTGCAAGAAAGGGGGCAATTTTGCGCCAAATGTATGAATATTACCTAATTTACATGCATGCAAATGGCACAGGCGCACAATGCCACTATTTGCTTGGCAGCGCAGTTTGTGGTGCAATTCGCCCTTTGCGGGTGCTTTGCTCTCTTTTTGTGTCATTTGCACCGGTTTAGCGGCCGCAAAAGCCGCGCAATCCTTTTGTGGATTTACCCCATACAGTACATGTTTTGTATTACTCTTACTTTTTTCTTTTCTTTTTTTTATGCGGAAGAGGCTCCGAGGCATGAGCAATATTTTTGTTTTCCTCGTGGGATTATTTCTTTCTTTCTTTTACAAATAGAGTTAATATTTTTTCTTTTTTTTTTTTTAAATACTTTATTTATTCATTTTCAAAACATTTTCAAACAATCCAGGTGCATAATAACCTGAACAATTACCCCTTTCATCCCACCCCCCTCCCCCAAAACAGGCTAGGGAAGAAAGAAAGAAAAAAAAAAGAAAGACAAAAAAAAAAAAAAAGACCAAAAAAAACAAACAGAGAAAGCTGTACTCTACAGTGTAACAACAGTTTCTGTGGCAATCTGAAACTATTTAAATTTCACTTTGAGAAATTACAGACAGATGAATATTCAGACAAGGTCATGAAATCGATGGGTCATGAAGGTCCTCTCCGCTGTATAATATGATCGAGGAATGGTTGCCATATCTGATGGAACCTCTCTGATTTTCCTGACAACTCAAATCGGATTTTTTCTATATATAAAGTATTTTTTTTTTTTTTTTTTATTGATCTTTTTATAAGAAACAACATACACTTAAAACATGGAAACGTGTAGTCAAACAGACGCATTATACATTGTCTCCTTTTTTTTTTTTTTTTTTTTAAACACAAAACCTAACAAAGGAACAGAGTCTCTGTAGCGTTAAAAAATAAATAAACAGATGAGCAAGAAATGAAACTGGAAATAAATAAAACATAAAAAAAAACAAATTAAGGAGATGAAAAGAAAATTAAGGGAGGGGGGGGGTCAGTCGGTGGGTAGAGTCTTCAACGCGGTAAAGTGGTCTATGAACGATTGCCATTTGCGAATGAATTTAGCTGAGTTGCCTTTTACCGAGTATCTCACCTTCTCCAATTTAAGAAAAAACATAACATCACTAAGCCAAATAGAAATAGACGGGGACCTGGGGGATTTCCATAAAAGTAAGATACGACGTCTTGCTAAAAGGGATGTGAAAGCCAATACTTCTGACTGTGTGGCTGATATGTGAGGAGTCAACAGAGAGTCCGAATATTGCTAAGAGAGGGGCCATAACAACTTTTTTACCCAGAACTTTAGACATGATCACAGAATAATCACTCCAAAATTTCTGTAACCTAGGACAGGAGAAAAACATATGACTTAAATTGCAGGGAGAACCCTGGCATCTGTCGCATAAGTCTGCAACATTCGGATATATTTCCGATAATCGGGATTTTGATAGGTGGGCTCTATGCAGCACCTTAAATTGAATAAGTTCTAGTCTAGCGCAAGGCGTGCTAGATCGTATGCTACGGATAGCTTTATCCCACAGCTCCCCTGTGAAGTCAAGGCCCAACTCTCGTCCCCAACCCTCCCGTGCTTTATCTACAGAATGATCATCAAATGTCATACACAGTGCATATATCTTAGATATCAGAGACTTTTGACTGGGTTTCATAGTTAGAAGATCATCCCACGGTTGGTTCGCAGGAAGGGAAGGGAAGCATGGAAACAAAGCAGAGGCGCAGTGTCGAAGCTGGAAGTAGCGAAACAAATGGGAGGCAGGCAAATTGAACTTTGACCTCAGATCTGAGAATGTGGAAAAGATACCATCCTTATATAGATCCCTGAAGTGCTTAATGCCCCGGTTGTACCAAATCATAAAAGTGGTGTCTATTAGTGATGGAGGGAACAGATGATTCTTAGTAACAGGTGTATAGATGGATGGAGAAGCAAATTTAAAGTGGCGCCTAAACTGTGACCAAATCTTAAGGGAGGAAAGCACCACAGGGCTATTTGTAAACTTAGAGGGATTCAATGGTAAAGAGGAGGAGAGTAGGGCCGTTACAGAGGATGAAGAGAGTGACTGAGCCTCCAATCTGCACCATAATAACTCAGGAGACTGAAGCAAATAAATTAGTTTGTGAATATGCGCTGACCAATAGTAAAGCATAAAGTTTGGTAGTGCTAGACCCCCATTAAATTTAAATTTTTGGAGAAGCGAATACCTCACTCTGGGTGTCTTACCGGCCCATAAAAAGTTGGAAACAATTTGGTCAAGTGATTTAAAAAAAGATTTTGGTAGAAATAAAGGAGTGCATTGGAACAAAAAAAGAAATTTAGGCAATACAGTCATTTTCACTGTGTTAATTCTTCCTATCAGCGACAGTGGTAGGGAGTTCCACCTCTGTAAGTCCGCCTTCACTTGAGTTACCAGTGAGGAAAAATTAGCGGTGAAAAGAGAGGGCAGAGTGCGGGTCACATTAATCCCTAAGTATCTAAAGCCCGACGGGCTGAGTTTAAAGGGGATATCAGATTGTTTGAGTTGTAAAGCAGAGGAGTTTATGGGGAAGCATTCACAGTTGTTAAGATTGACCTTATAGCCGGAGAAGGATCCATAATTCTTCAACAGAGATAATATTGGTGCAATGCTGGTTAAAGGGTCAGATACATATAAAAGGAGGTCGTCTGCATAAAGTGACAATTTGAGTTCCACATTGGACCTAGAGACTCCGCGAAATAGAGGAAGAGTTCTTAGAGCAATTGAAAGTGGTTCGACGGATAGAGCGAATAGCAAAGGGGAGAGAGGGCAGCCCTGTCTCGTGCCACGTGATAATGTAAAATAAGTGGAGTAGTTGTCATTGGTGTGAATGCTGGCCTGAGGGGAAGTGTAAAGAAGTCTAATCCACGATATAAACCTGTGTCCAAATCCGAATTTATGAAGTGTTGCAAAAAGATAGTTAAATTCGACACGATCAAACGCTTTTTCAGCATCAATTGCGATAACAACTTCAGGGAGTGGAGAAGAATCTTTAGAGAGAATCACATTAAGAAGTGTACGAACATTATAAAAGAGCTGGCGTCCCTTGATGAAACCATTCTGCTCCTCAGATATGATGCTAGGAAGGATCTTATCAAGACGAATTGCTAGTGCTTTGGCTAAAATTTTGACATCCACATTCAGTAAAGACAAGGGCCTGTAAGAAGTGCATGATTCAGGGTCCTTGTCCTTCTTCAAAAGGAGGGCAATGGACGCCTGCATTAAAGAGGGAGGCAATGAGCCATGATCAAGGGACTCATTGTACATTGAAAGTAAAAGGGGGGCTAATTTGTCTTTGAATTTTTTGAAAAACTCAGCTCCGAACCCATCGGGACCAGGGGCCTTGTTGCTTTGCGAAGCTTCAATGGCGGCAGCAATTTCTTGCAAGCTGAAAGGAGCATCGAGGCCATTAGCCACATCCAAATTAATAGTAGGGACAGTGATATTATCAAGAAAGGAGGTCATTTCTGCTGTGTCAAGTGGAGATTCTGACTCATAGAGAGAGGAGTAGTATGACTTAAAAATTGTGTTGATGGTGATTGGATCGGTGGTAAGTGTGCCATTAGAATCTCTAATGCTGGGAATCAGTCTCGACGTTGCTTGCCTTTTTAATTGGTGAGCCAATAACCTGCTTGGTTTATCGCCGTGTTCGTAATAGTTGGCATGAGCGCGTAATAGGAGCCGTTCAGAATCGGCTGTCGCTATAAGATCGAATTTTGACTGCAAATCAAGCCGTAGTTTCAGTAAACTCGGACTTGGGTTGACTGAGTTTAGTCTGTCTGTGTCCTGAATTTTAGATGTGAGCTCCTGTAATTTAGCCCTGCGGATTTTACTGGCGTATGCTGAATAAGAGATAATCTGTCCTCGCAAATATGCTTTAAGTGATTCCCATACTAGCGAAAAACTGGTAGAGTCTGTTTTGTTTAATGCAATGAAATCATCTATTGAAGCAGATATAGAAACATTAAATGCATCGTCGGATAAAAGCAATGGATTAAACCTCCAGGGAGAAGAAAAACGGGGGCGCTCAGACCATGTTATATTCAAAGTTAGAGGGGCGTGATCCGAAATAACAATTGGGTGGTATACGACAGAAGTAACTTTGGGGAGAAGAGAGCCATCAACAAAAAAATAGTCAATACGTGAATATGACTGATGTACTTGAGAAAAAAAAGAGAATTCCTTATCTCCAGGATGTGAGAACCTCCACGGATCAACAAGCCCGTTCTTGACTGTAAAATCGGTAATAGATTTTGACATAGAGGATTGAGTCAAAGTACGAGGATTCGAACGGTCCAAAGAAGGATTAATAACACAATTCAGATCACCGCCCAGTATTGTAATATGCGTATTTAAGAAAGGGAGGTTGCCAAACAGCCTATCCGTAAAATTGGGGTCATCAAAATTAGGGGCATATATATTCACCAACAATACAGGGTTACAGTATAGAGTGCCCGCAACAATAAGATATCTACCATTCTTATCAGATATTGTCCTGGAGACGGAGAAATTGACTCTTTTGTTGATCAAAATTGCTACTCCTCTAGACCTAGAATCAAAATTTGAATGAAAAATATCACCCACCCAAGCTCGTTTGAGTCTGAAATGATCTTTATTTCGCAAATGAGTTTCCTGAAGGAAAGCTATGTCAGTGTCCAAGCGTTTCAAATGTGAAAAAATCTTTGATCGCTTAATTGGATTATTCACACCTTTAACATTCCAGCTAGTGAATGTAATGTTTGATCCAGTATCAGGCTTGTGCAGATTACGATCGCTCATAGGCATTCTCTGAGAGAAAATAAGACCGACTCACCCACCACCAGAGGAGATATAAGGAAAAAAGGTAAAAGGGAAAACCAAAACAAACAAAACTCAGGAGTATATACATACCTACAGAGACAAAAAGCCAACATCCCATAACCCCCGCCCACCCACCCAACGCACATTAGATGATCCCATCCCCAAACGATGGAAACAGCCGTGCTGGCTTCAAAGGAAGCCATTCTCGAAAGGAGATGCTTACGACTGTAAAGCTAGATACAAAAACGAAAACAAAATGAGCTCCTGCAGAGTTAAAACCTTAAAAAAAATAAATAAAATTAAAGCTGCAAGCAGCGATGAACGGGCCCTCGCACTCACGTCCACCGCCCCCCATAAGCATATCAGAAATGACACCACCCACGACTCTCTATGTCAAACCATTCAAAAGTTATAGCAGAAAAAAGGAACAACCAATCAGAGGAAGGGGCGGGGCTAATTGAGGCCAATGAAGGTCAAGGACTCATTACAGAGTCCCATGACACCACCCACAACTTCCTATGTCAAACCATTCAAAAGTTATGGCAGAGAAAAGTATTCTAGGGGGCGCTGTTGAGCCGTTAGGCCACGCCCATTAATGCAAACAATTAAATATCAAATGTATCACCAGGCCTGGCTTGCATGCAAAATTTGGTGACTTTTGGAGAACTATCAAATATGGACCAATCAGATGAAGGGGACGAGCGCTTTTTCACGTCTAGCGTCGCCACGGTAACACTTTTGAAAGAGAAAAGTAATGTGCGTGGTCGCAGGAAAGAGACGCACATCTTGATGTAAAAAAAACACAAAATTTGCTTACAAAAATTTCAGCATCCTGCCAGGCTCGAACTCCCAACCACCGGCACCAAAGATCGCAATGATCTGGTTGAGCTATATCTCAGCTGATACCTCACTTTGACTTACTGGCTTAGGAGAGACCAAGATAGCGATATAATGTCTGAAACTTTTTTTTCCTAATTTTTTAAATATTTGTAAGGTATAAATATTAGTAAAACACTACTATTTTATTATTACTTTTTCTGTAACCATTCTACCGAGGTTCTAACCGGGCTGAGCACGGGACTATTTCTAACGTCACCACATTACAACAGCTGATTGGTCGGGGGGCGGGGCCGTCATCACCCTACTCGCCACTGATTGGTCGGGGGGCGGGGCCGTCATCACCCTACTCGCCACTGATTGGTCGGGGGGCGGGGCCGGCAGACGTTTGAATCAGGAAGCGGGAGTCAAACCATTAAAAAGTTATAGCAGAAAAAAGGGACAACCAATCAGAAGAAGGGGCGGGGCTAATTAAGGCCAACGAAGCTTAAGGACTCATTACTGAGTCCCATGACACCACCCACAACTTCCTATGTCAAACCATTCAAAAGTTATGGCAGAGAAAAGTATTCTAGGGGGCGCTGTTGAGCCGTTAGGCCACGCCCATTAATGCAAACCATTAAATATCAAATGTATCGCCAAGTCTGACTTGCATGCAAAATTTGATTACTTTTGGAGAACTATCAAATATGGACCAATCAGATGAAGGGGACGAGCGCTTTTTCACGTCTAGCGTCGCCACGGTAACACTTTTGAAAGAGAAAAGTAATGTGCGTCGTCGCAGGAAAGAGACGCACATCTTGATGTAAAAAAAACACAAAATTTGCTTACAAAGATTTCAGCATCCTGCCAGGCTCGAACTCCCAACCACCGGCACCAAAGACCGCAATGATCTGGTTGAGCTATATCTCAGCTGATACCTCACTTTGACTTACTGGCTTAGGACAGACCAAGATAGCGATATAATGTCTGGATTTTTTTTTCCTAATTTTTTAAATATTTGTAAGGTATAAATATTAGTAAAACACTACTATTTTATTATTACTTTTTCTGTAACCATTCTACCGAGGTTCTAACCGGGCTGAGCACGGGACTATTTCTAACGTCACCACATTACAACAGCTGATTGGTCGGGGGGCGGGGCCGTCATCAACCTACTCGCCACTGATTGGTCGGGGGGCGGGGCCGTCATCACCCTACTCGCCACTGATTGGTCGGGGGGCGGGGCCGGCAGACGTTTGAATCAGGAAGCGGGAGTCAAACCATTAAAAAGTTATAGCAGAAAAAAGGGACAACCAATCAGAAGAAGGGGCGGGGCTAATTAAGGCCAACGAAGCTTAAGGACTCATTACTGAGTCCCATGACACCACCCACAACTTCCTATGTCAAACCATTCAAAAGTTATGGCAGATAAAAGTATTCTAGGGGGTGCTGTTGAGCCGTTAGGCCACGCCCATTAATGCAAACCATTAAATATCAAATGTATCGCCAAGTCTGACTTGCATGCAAAATTTGATTACTTTTGGAGAACTATCAAATATGGACCAATCAGATGAAGGGGGGGCGCGCCTTTTGGCGTCTAGCGTTGCCACGGTAACACTTTTGAAAGAGAAAAGTAATGCGTGTAGTCCCAGGATGGAGACGCACATTTTGATGTATAACACACCTGGGTGCACATTACGGTTCGGGCCGTATTAATTGCCGAAGGAATGGCATAAATTGCGCCAAAATTACACAATTAATTCAAAATGGCCGACTTCCTGTTCGGTTTCGGCCATGGCTCCAAGAGACTTTTCTTGAAGTTGTGCCATGATACAGGTGTGTAGCGATTTTCGTGCATGTACGTCAAACCGTATCGTGGGGCTTGAGGCACAAAGTTTTCCGGGGGGCGCTGTTGAGCCATTTTGCCACGCCCATTAATGCAAACCATGAAATATCAAATTTATCGCCAGGCCCTGCTTGCATGCCAAATTTGGTGCCTTTTGGGGAACTATCAAATATGGACCAATCAGATGAAGGGGGGGCACGCTTGTTGGCGTCTAGCGTCGCCACGGTAACACTTTTGAAAGAGAAAAGTAATGCGCGTAGTCGCAGGATAGAGACGCACATTTTGATGTATAACACATCTGGGTTCATGATACGGTTCGGGCCGTATTAATTCTCGAAGGAATGGCATATATTGCTCCAAAATTACGTGATTCATTCAGAATGTTCAAAATGGCCGACTTCCTGTTCGGTTTCGACCATGGTGCCAAGAGACTTTTCTGTAAGTTGCAACATGATACAGGTGTGTACCGACTTTCGTTCATGTACGTCAAACCGTATTATGGGGCTTGATGCGCAAAGTTTTTTCTGTCTGAACCAATCAGATGAAGGGTGGGCGCGCTTTTTGGCGTCTAGCGTCGCCACGGTAACGCTTTTGAGAGAAAAAAGTAATGCGTGGTGTCGGAGGATGGAGACGCACATTTTGATGTATAACACACCTGGGTGCTCGTTACGGTTCGGGCCGTATTAACTGCCGAAGGAATGGCATAAATTTCGCCAAAATGACACGACTAATTCAAAATGGCCGACATCCTGTTCGGTTTCGGGCATGACGCCAAGAGACTTTTCTTTAAGTTACGTCATGATACAGGCGTGTACCGATTTTCGTGCATGTACGTCAAACCGTATCGTGGGGCTTGAGGCACAAAGTTTTCAAGGGGGCGCTGTTGAGCCATTTTGCCACGCCCATTAATGCAAACCATTAAATATCAAATTTTTCGCCAGGCCTGGCTTGGGTGCAAAATTTGGTGACTTTTTGGGCACGTTTAGGGGGGCAAAAAGGCCCTCCTTTCGTCAGAAAAATAATAAGAATAATAATAATAATTAAAGCTGCAAGCAGCGATGAACGGGCCCTCGCACTCACGTCCACCGCCCCCCCATAAGCATATCAGAAAAGACACCACCCACGACTTCCTATGTCAAACCATTCAAAAGTTATAGCAGAAAATAGGGCCAACCAATCAGAAGAAGGGGCGGAGCTAATTCAAGCAAATGAAGGTCAAGGACTCCATACAGAGTCTGATGACACCACCCACAACTCTCTATGTCAAACCATTCAAAAGTTATGGCAGAAAATCGGGACAACCAATCAGAAGAAGGGGCGGGGCTAATTCAGGCCAATTATTTTCAAGGACTCAATACCGAGTCCCATGACACCACCCACGACTCTTTATGTCAAACCATTCAAAAGTTATGGCAGAGAAAAGTATTCTAGGGGGCGCTGTTGAGCCGTTAGGCAACGCCCATTAATGCAAACCATGAAATATAAAATTTATCACCAGGCCTGGCTTGCATGCAAAATGTGGTGACTTTTGGAGAACTATTAAATATGGACCAATCAGATTTCAAAATGGCCGACTTCCTGTTCGGTTTCGGCCATGGCTCCAAGAGACTTTTCTTAAAGTTGCGCCATGATACAGGTGTGTACCGATTTTCCTGCATGTACATCAAACCGTATTGTGGGGCTTGAGGCACAAAGTTTTCCGGGGGGCGCTGTTGAGCCATTTTGCCACGCCCATTAATGCAAACCATGAAATATCAAATTTATCGCCAGGCCTGGCTTGCGTGCCAAATTTGGTGCCTTTTGGGGAACTATCAAATATGGACCAATCAGATGAAGGGGGGGTGCGCTTGTTGGCGTCTAGCGTCGCCACGGTAACACTTTTGAAAGAGAAAAGTAATGCGTGTAGTCGCAGGATGGAGACGCATATTTTGATGTATAACACACCTGAGTGCACGTTACGGTTCGGGCCGTATTAATTCTCGAAGGAATGGCATGTATTGCTCCAAAATTACGTGATTAATTCAGAATGTTCAAAATGGCCGACTTCCTGTTCGGTTTTGGCCATGGCACCAAGAGACTTTTCTTTAAGTTGCGACATGATAAAGAAGTGTACCGATTTTCGTTCATGTACGTCAAACCGCATTGTGGGGCTTGAGGCACAAAGGTTTTTCTGCCTGAACCAATCAGATGAAGGGTGGGCGCGCTTTTTGGCGTCTAGCGTCGTCACGGTAACGCTTTTGAAAGAGAAAAGTAATGCGTGGTGTCGGAGGATGGAGACGCACATTTTGATGTATAACACACCTGGGTGCTCGTTACGGTTCGGGCCGTATTAACTGCCGAAGGAATGGCATGAATTTCACCAAAATGACACGATTAATTCAAAATGGCCGACATCCTGTTCGGTTTCGGGCATGACTCCAAGAGACTTTTCTTTAAGTTGTGCCATGATACAGGTGTGTACCGATTTTCGTGCATGTACGTCAAACCGTATTGTGGGGCTTGAGGCACAAAGTTTTCCGGGGGGCGCTGTTGAGCCATTTTGGCACGCCCATTAATGCAAACCATAAAATATAAAATTTTTCGCCAGGCCTGGTTTGCGTGCAAAATTTGGTGACTTTTTGGGCACGTTTAGGGGGGCAAAAAGGCCCTCCTTTCGTCAGAAAAATAATAATAATTAAAGCTGCAAGCAGCGATGAACGGGCCCTCGCACTCACGTCCACCGCCCCCCCATAAGCATATCAGAAAAGACACCACCCACGACTTCCTATGTCAAACCATTCAAAAGTTATAGCAGAAAATAGGGCCAACCAATCAGAAGAAGGGGCGGAGCTAATTCAAGCAAATGAAGGTCAAGGACTCCATACAGAGTCTGATGACACCACCCACAACTCTCTATGTCAAACCATTCAAAAGTTATGGCAGAAAATCGGGACAACCAATCAGAAGAAGGGGCGGGGCTAATTCAGGCCAATTATTTTCAAGGACTCAATACCGAGTCCCATGACACCACCCACGACTCTTTATGTCAAACCATTCAAAAGTTATGGCAGAGAAAAGTATTCTAGGGGGCGCTGTTGAGCCGTTAGGCAACGCCCATTAATGCAAACCATGAAATATAAAATTTATCACCAGGCCTGGCTTGCATGCAAAATGTGGTGACTTTTGGAGAACTATTAAATATGGACCAATCAGATTTCAAAATGGCCGACTTCCTGTTCGGTTTCGGCCATGGCTCCAAGAGACTTTTCTTAAAGTTGCGCCATGATACAGGTGTGTACCGATTTTCCTGCATGTACATCAAACCGTATTGTGGGGCTTGAGGCACAAAGTTTTCCGGGGGGCGCTGTTGAGCCATTTTGCCACGCCCATTAATGCAAACCATGAAATATCAAATTTATCGCCAGGCCTGGCTTGCGTGCCAAATTTGGTGCCTTTTGGGGAACTATCAAATATGGACCAATCAGATGAAGGGGGGGTGCGCTTGTTGGCGTCTAGCGTCGCCACGGTAACACTTTTGAAAGAGAAAAGTAATGCGTGTAGTCGCAGGATGGAGACGCATATTTTGATGTATAACACACCTGAGTGCACGTTACGGTTCGGGCCGTATTAATTCTCGAAGGAATGGCATGTATTGCTCCAAAATTACGTGATTAATTCAGAATGTTCAAAATGGCCGACTTCCTGTTCGGTTTTGGCCATGGCACCAAGAGACTTTTCTTTAAGTTGCGACATGATAAAGAAGTGTACCGATTTTCGTTCATGTACGTCAAACCGCATTGTGGGGCTTGAGGCACAAAGGTTTTTCTGCCTGAACCAATCAGATGAAGGGTGGGCGCGCTTTTTGGCGTCTAGCGTCGTCACGGTAACGCTTTTGAAAGAGAAAAGTAATGCGTGGTGTCGGAGGATGGAGACGCACATTTTGATGTATAACACACCTGGGTGCTCGTTACGGTTCGGGCCGTATTAACTGCCGAAGGAATGGCATGAATTTCACCAAAATGACACGATTAATTCAAAATGGCCGACATCCTGTTCGGTTTCGGGCATGACTCCAAGAGACTTTTCTTTAAGTTGTGCCATGATACAGGTGTGTACCGATTTTCGTGCATGTACGTCAAACCGTATTGTGGGGCTTGAGGCACAAAGTTTTCCGGGGGGCGCTGTTGAGCCATTTTGGCACGCCCATTAATGCAAACCATAAAATATAAAATTTTTCGCCAGGCCTGGTTTGCGTGCAAAATTTGGTGACTTTTTGGGCACGTTTAGGGGGGCAAAAAGGCCCTCCTTTCGTCAGAAAAATAATAATAATAACGCGAAGAATTCCTACAGATACAATAGGGCCTTCGCACTGAAGGTGCTCGGGCCCTAATAACGCGAAGAATTCCTACAGATACAATAGGGCCTTCGCACTGAAGGTGCTCGGGCCCTAATAAAAAAAATACAAATAATTCCTACAGATACAATCGTCAGAAAAATAATAAGAATAATTAAAGCTGCAAGCAGCGATGAACGGGCCCTCGCACTCACGGCCACCGCCCCCCATAAGCATATCAGAAACGACACCACCCACGACTTCCTATGTCAAACCATTCAAAAGTTATAGAAGAAAAAAGGGACAACCAATCAGAAGAAGGGGTGGGGCTAATTCAGGCTAATGAAGGTCAAGGACTCCATACAGAATCTGATGACACCACCCACGACTCTCTATGTCAAACCATTCCAAAGTTATAGCAGAAAATCGGGACAACCAATCAGAAGAAGGGGCGGGGCTAATTGGCACCAATTATGGTCAAGGACTCAATACCGAGTCCGATGACACCACCCACGACTCTCTATGTCAAACCATTCAAAAGTTATAGCAGAAAAAAGTATTCTAGGGGGCGCTGTTGAGCCATTAGGCCACGCCCATTCATGCAAACCATGAAATATCAAATTTATCCCCAGGCCTGGCTTGGTGCAAAATTTGGTGACTTTTGGAGAACTATCAAATATGGACCAATCAGATGAAGGGGGCGCACTTTTTGGCGTCGAGTGTTGCCACGTTAACGCTTTTGAATGAGAAAAGTAATGCGCGTCGTCGCAGGAAGGAGACGCACATGTTGATGTAAAAAAAAAACACACGAATTGCTGACAATAATCTTTGCATTGAGCTGGGATCGATCCCACGATCTCCCATACGAAAGACGGTGACATTACCGCTGAGCCACGAATCAGCTTGGCCATTTTCTGACTGACTGAATTAGGAGATACCAACATAGCGATGTAATCTGAGTTTCGAATTGTTTTTTCGTATTTTTTTTAAATATTTGTAAGATATAAATATTAGTAAAACCCCACTATTTGTTCTTTTGTGAATAGCATGTTCCAGTCTTTACTTCCTAGACACACACACTGCATGGAAGGGAGCGTTTGATTTATTGTTCACGTAAGATTACTTTTATTTTTTCACAACCAAACCACGCACTTTATTTATGTCATTTGCACCGGGCAAGGACAAAAAATAAATGATTCGACCAAAATTCCAGAGATTTTTGTGGTTGGCTGACACATTACCAGCATATTTCAAATATGTC
Source organism: Cololabis saira (assembly GCF_033807715.1). Lineage (NCBI taxonomy): Eukaryota > Metazoa > Chordata > Actinopteri > Beloniformes > Belonidae > Cololabis > Cololabis saira. The sequence goes on from NC_084608.1 coordinate 33,026,436, forward strand.
AAACCATTCAAAAGTTATAGTCAGAAAATATGGACAACCAATCAGAAGAAGGGGCGGGGCTAATTCAGGCCAACGAAGCTTAAGAACTCATTACAGAGTCCCATGACACCACCCACGACTTCCTATGTCAAACCATTAAAAAGTTATAGCAGAAAAAAGGGACAACCAATCAGAAGAAGGGGCGGGGCTAATTCAGGCCAATGAAGGTCAAGGACTCCATAAAGAATCTGATGACACCACCCACGACTTCCTATGTCAAACCATTCAAAAGTTATGGCAGAGAAAAGTTTTCTAGGGGGCGCTGTTGAGCCGTTAGGCCACGCCCATTAATGCAAACGATGAAATATCAAATGTATCGCCAAGTCTGGCTTGCATGCAAAATTTGGTGACTTTTGGGAAACTATCAAATATGGACCAATCAGATGAAGGGGGGGTGCGCTTTTTGGCGTCTAGCGTCGCCACGGTAACACTTTTGAAAGAGAAAAGTAATGCGCATAGTCGCAGGATGGAGACGCACATTTTGATGTATAACACATCTGGGTTCACGATACGGTTCGGGCCGTATTAATTCTCGAAGGAATGGCATATATTGCGCCAAAATTACGTGATTAATTAAGAATGTTCAAAATGGCCGACTTCCTGTTCGGTTTAGGCCATGGCGCCAAGAGACTTTTCTTTAAGTAGCGACATGGTAAAGATGTGTACCGATTTTCGTTCATGTACGTCAAACCGTATTCTGGGGCTTGAGGCGCAAAGTTTTTTCTGTCTGAACCAATCAGATGATGGGTGGGCGCGCTTTTTGGCGTCTAGCGTCGCCACGGTAACGCTTTTGAAAGAGAAAAGTAATGCGTGGTGTCGGAGGATGGAGACGCACATTTTGATGTATAACACACATGGGGGCTCGTTACGGTTCGGGCCGTATTAACTGCCGAAGGAATGGCATAAATTTCGCCAAAATGACACGATTAATTCAAAATGGCCGGCATCCTGTTCGGTTTCGGGCATGACTCCAAGAGACTTTTCTTTAAGTTGTGCAATGATACAGGTGTGTACTGATTTTCGTGCATGTAGGTCAAACCGTATCGTGGGGCTTGAGGCACAAAGTTTTCCGGGGGGCGCTGTTGAGCCATTTTGCCACGCCCATTAATGCAAACCATAAAATATAAAATTTTTCGCCAGGCCTGGTTTGCGTGCAAAATTTGGTGACTTTTTGGGCACGTTTAGGGGGGCAAAAAGGCCCTCCTTTCGTCAGAAAAATAATAATAATAATAATAATTAAAGCTGCAAGCAGCGATGAACGGGCCCTCGCACTCACGTCCACCGCCCCCCCATAAGCATATCAGAAAAGACACCACCCACGACTTCCTATGTCAAACCATTCAAAAGTTATAGCAGAAAATAGGGCCAACCAATCAGAAGAAGGGGCGGAGCTAATTCAAGCAAATGAAGGTCAAGGACTCCATACAGAGTCTGATGACACCACCCACAACTCTCTATGTCAAACCATTCAAAAGTTATGGCAGAAAATCGGGACAACCAATCAGAAGAAGGGGCGGGGCTAATTCAGGCCAATTATTTTCAAGGACTCAATACCGAGTCCCATGACACCACCCACGACTCTTTATGTCAAACCATTCAAAAGTTATGGCAGAGAAAAGTATTCTAGGGGGCGCTGTTGAGCCGTTAGGCAACGCCCATTAATGCAAACCATGAAATATAAAATTTATCACCAGGCCTGGCTTGCATGCAAAATGTGGTGACTTTTGGAGAACTATTAAATATGGACCAATCAGATTTCAAAATGGCCGACTTCCTGTTCGGTTTCGGCCATGGCTCCAAGAGACTTTTCTTAAAGTTGCGCCATGATACAGGTGTGTACCGATTTTCCTGCATGTACATCAAACCGTATTGTGGGGCTTGAGGCACAAAGTTTTCCGGGGGGCGCTGTTGAGCCATTTTGCCACGCCCATTAATGCAAACCATGAAATATCAAATTTATCGCCAGGCCTGGCTTGCGTGCCAAATTTGGTGCCTTTTGGGGAACTATCAAATATGGACCAATCAGATGAAGGGGGGGTGCGCTTGTTGGCGTCTAGCGTCGCCACGGTAACACTTTTGAAAGAGAAAAGTAATGCGTGTAGTCGCAGGATGGAGACGCATATTTTGATGTATAACACACCTGAGTGCACGTTACGGTTCGGGCCGTATTAATTCTCGAAGGAATGGCATGTATTGCTCCAAAATTACGTGATTAATTCAGAATGTTCAAAATGGCCGACTTCCTGTTCGGTTTTGGCCATGGCACCAAGAGACTTTTCTTTAAGTTGCGACATGATAAAGAAGTGTACCGATTTTCGTTCATGTACGTCAAACCGCATTGTGGGGCTTGAGGCACAAAGGTTTTTCTGCCTGAACCAATCAGATGAAGGGTGGGCGCGCTTTTTGGCGTCTAGCGTCGTCACGGTAACGCTTTTGAAAGAGAAAAGTAATGCGTGGTGTCGGAGGATGGAGACGCACATTTTGATGTATAACACACCTGGGTGCTCGTTACGGTTCGGGCCGTATTAACTGCCGAAGGAATGGCATGAATTTCACCAAAATGACACGATTAATTCAAAATGGCCGACATCCTGTTCGGTTTCGGGCATGACTCCAAGAGACTTTTCTTTAAGTTGTGCCATGATACAGGTGTGTACCGATTTTCGTGCATGTACGTCAAACCGTATTGTGGGGCTTGAGGCACAAAGTTTTCCGGGGGGCGCTGTTGAGCCATTTTGGCACGCCCATTAATGCAAACCATAAAATATAAAATTTTTCGCCAGGCCTGGTTTGCGTGCAAAATTTGGTGACTTTTTGGGCACGTTTAGGGGGGCAAAAAGGCCCTCCTTTCGTCAGAAAAATAATAATAATAACGCGAAGAATTCCTACAGATACAATAGGGCCTTCGCACTGAAGGTGCTCGGGCCCTAATAACGCGAAGAATTCCTACAGATACAATAGGGCCTTCGCACTGAAGGTGCTCGGGCCCTAATAATAATAAAAAAAATACAAATAATTCCTACAGATACAATAGGGCCTTCGCACTGAAGGTGCTCGGGCCCTAATAAAATATGAGGCATATGAAACCAACAATCTGAGCCATTCTGACGAACGCTGTCTTGTCAGGGTAACAACAAACGTTAATTAAATTAAGGAGATCTTTGGCCTATAGAACAATGATATATACATATATGTACTCGCACACCCACACAGACACGCACACACATGCACACAATTTAAGCAAAGACAGGGGTGTGTGCATATTTTCTAATCAAGTCATCATACCAGAGAAATGATTAGGCCTTCAATTTTAAACGGTGTTGTTCCCATTGATAGTTAGAAGAGAGAAAAAAATAAATAAATAAATAAATAAATAAATAAATAAATAAATAAATAAAAATAAATAAATAAATAAAAAAAAAAAAAAAATTACGACATAAAGTCCCATTTTCTGAATTGACTCAGTCACTCAACCCGGGCCAGAGTCCCGCATGGAGGCATATGAAACCAACAATCTGAGCCATTCTGACGATCGCTGTCTTGTCAGGGTAACAACAAACGTTAATTAAAATTAAGGAGATCTTTGGCCTATAGAACAATGATATATACATATATGCACTCGCACACCCACACAGACACGCACACACATGCACACAATTTAAGCAAAGACAGGGGTGTGTGCATATTTTCTAATCAAGGCATCATACCAGAGAAATGATTAGGCCTTCAATTTTAAACGGTGTTGTTCCCATTGATAGTTAGAAGAGAAAAAAAAAAAAAAAATTAATAAAAAAAAAAAAAAAAAAAAAAAAAAATTAAAAAAATTTAAAAATTAAAAAAAAAAAAAAAAAAATTTTTAAAATTACGACATAAAGTCCCATTTTCTGAATTGACTCAGTCACTCACCCCGGGCCAGAGTCCCGCATGGACAGCAAGCTGGATAAATCGTCCCAGAAAATTAGCTGGTAGTCACTTTTTTTATTTTCCTGATGAATGCCAGGGCTTCATCTGGCGACGTGAAGTCACGCTGCTGGCCATCATGGGTTACACGCAGCCGGGCTGGATACAGCAATCCATACCGGACTCCTTCAATCTCCCGCAGCTGACGGCGCACGTCATTAAAGGCAGCGCGCGCGCGCGCTGTCTTGGCTGTGTGATCCGGGAACACGGAGATGCTCATACCCCGGACTTTTATCCGCTGCCGCTCTCTCGCCTTTCTCAGGATGTCAGCGCAGTCGGTGTAATAATGGAGCCTTGCCACTATTGCGCGGGGCCGCTCCCCGGTCTTCGGTCTCGGCATGAGGGTGCGGTGGGCTCTGTCCACCACCGGCTCTGCGTCGAGGGAGAAGGCTTCCGCCAGGAGCCTGGAAACGCCGGCTGCAGATGAAGAGTCAGGATCCTCCTCCGGGACGCCAATAATCCGTAGGTTCTGCCGACGGGACCTTGACTCCAAATCCTCGCATCTGTCCTCCAGCCTCACATATTCTTTCGACAAGTGATCAACTTTTTTCTGGAGAGCAACGATGTCATCTGAGCAGCTTGAGAGCGAGAGCTCGATCCCAGCGACCGTGGCTGCGAGACCCGCGACGTCCGCCTTCATGGAGGAAATACTGCCAGAAAGATCAGCTTTAAGGGAAAGCAGCTCGGACTTAATGGACGTTAAATTCTCGTTCAGTGCTTGCTGAAGCTCTGACCTAAATACAGCCGCAACATCATTGCGAAGAGCGGAGAGAAGTTCGGTTTTAAGCCGGCTGAACTCCGCAGCTGGAACCTGCGCAGCGCAGGTGCTCTCCGGAGGAGGGGAATCACCGCGGGGCGAGGAGACGGCATGAGCAGCAGGCCGCGGGTTAGCTGGAGGGTTATTCCCCGCTTTGACGGACTTTGGAGGCATTTCCGTGGTAAGTCGTCGAAGTAACCGCGTTGAAAATAGGTTGGTTAAAACCAAAGCCGTGGGAGTGATACAAAAAGTGCCAATAAATGCTGAATTAAAATTAACTCTGCAGGAGCTCCGCTAATTACGTCTCACCCCATGTAAAGCTAAGCCGGAAGCCTATATATAAAGTATTTGAGAGCTCCGTGAGCCAGGCTTCAAAGCTCGGTGATGTTTCTTTGTTCCAAACTTTGAGAATAATTTTCTTTGCAATAACCATCCCATACTGTATTGACAGAGCCTCCCAGTGGTTAAAAGTATCAAGCTGGTGGGACCAGCCAAGGATGCCGGTCTCTGGGTCTGGCAGAAGATCATGTTCATAAACCTCGGAGTAAAAGTAAAAAACTTCATGCCAAAATCTACCAAGTTTGTTGCAAAACCAGAGCATATGTGCCAGCGTACCATCAGACTGTTTACATTTTACACATAACGGTGAAGTAGATGGAAAGAAAGAATGCAGTTTAACACGTGAATAATGGAGTCTATGTATAACCTTATATTAGCTGGTGCCTTGAATTGATTGAGCATGTGTGTATGCTATGAAGACATTTACGCCATGCATCCTCCGAGATGGTTGTGCCTATTTCCCTCTCCCAGCACTCTCTCAGATGTTGAGTACTTCAGTCACCACAGCACTGAGACTGTACTCATCAAAGTCTTAAATGATATTCATCTGAATAATGATGCAGGTAAATCCTCTGTTCTGGTATTATTGGATCTGAGTGCTGCATTCGACACACTGTTGATCATAACATTCTTCTCAGCAGACTGGAAAAGTGGGTGGGACTTACCGGCACTGTGCTTCAATGGTTTAAATCTTACTTACAAGATAGGGCCTTTTTTGTGTCAATAGGAAACCATGAGTCTGAGAGAACCAAGATCACATGTGGGGTTCCTCAAGGGTCTATACTCGGACCGCTTCTATTCAACATCTATATGCTACCCCTAGCTCAGATTATGGAACATCACAACATTTCCTACCATACTTATGCGGATGACACACAGCTTTATATTTCAGTGTCACCACATGACTACAGCCCCCTGATCTCATTGAGTAACTGTATTCACCAAATCAATGAGTGGATGTGCCAGAATTTTCTCCAGCTAAATGCAGAAAAGACAGAGGTGATCATTTTTGGCCCTAAAAATGAAAGGGAAAAGATCAGCGCTCACCTTGGCTCCATGTCATTGACAGCTACGAATCAAGCCAGAAATCTTGGTGTAATTATTGACTCAGACCTGAACTTCAACAGCCATCTAAAGTTTATCACCAAATCTGCCTATTACCACCTACAAAACATTGCTAGAATTAAGGGTATTCTGTCTAAACAAGACATGGAAAAACTTATTCATGCATTCATTTTCAGTAGGTTGGATTATTGTAATGGCATCTTTACAGGCCTTAACAAGAAATCAATCAGGCAGCTGCAGCTGATCCAGAACGCTGGAGTCAGAGTCCTTACAAACACCAGGAAACTGGACCACATTACACCGGTCATGAAATCACTACACTGGCTTCCAGTGAGTCAAAGGATAGAGTTTAAAATCTTACTGCTGGTCTACAAAGACCTGAATGGTCTTGGACCAAAATACATGGTTGATCTGTTAGTTCCTATGAAGCTCCCAGACCCCTGAGGTTCATCTGGATCTGGTTTGTTGTGGTTCCCAAGAACCAGAACCAAGCAAGGTGAGGCAGCGTTCAGTTATTCTGCTCCTCACCGGTGGAACAAACTTCCTGTAGACCTGAGGTCTGCTGCAACTGTCAGCTCCTTTAAATCAGGGTTAAAAACATTACTGTTTACTGAAGTGTACTCTTAAATTAAACCTGCTGTACTCTACTCTACTGCCCTTATTTTTTTTAACAGCGTGTGCTTTTTATTATTTTACTTCTTTTCTTATTCTTACCCATTTGTTATTATGTCTTGCCGCTTTTAATGTCAATGTAAAGCACTTTGAATTACCTTGTGTTGAATTGTGCTATATAAATAAATTTGCCTTGCCTTGCCTTACTTGGAGCAGTTTGAGCTGCAAACAAATTTAAAAACGTGGACACCAGCTTTTTGGTCTCAGGTACCTTTGCTAAATGGGAGTAGACTTCGTCTGGTGGATTATAAGTTTCAAAATTTACAATGTTTGCTCTAGCATAGTTCCTGACCTGCAGGTACCTGAAAAAATGAGACGGTTGTAAATCAAATTTCCTTTTGAGTTGGTCAAATGAGGCAAAAACATTGTCAATGTACAAGTCTCTCAAAATGGTCAGGCCTTTTTCTTTCCAGATAGAAAAAACAGAATCTGACTGGGAGGGGAGAAATGCATGATTATGACAAATGGGGGCAAAAATAGAAGTGTTTGTCAGACAAAATGTTTTTTTAATCTGGTACCACACCTTTAAAGAATGTTCTACTATACGTCCAGTCCCTTTAAATGGCCCAGGATTTCTCTTAGCTCTATTGAGTAGTGCTGAGAGGGAGGTACCAGTGGTCTCCTGTTCCATAGCCAGCCATGGTGGGGTAGTATCATTAGGTTTTACTGGGTAAGCTTGCTGCCAATACACCAGTGCTCGTGCATTAGCTGCCCAATAATAATGTTGGAATAAAGGGAGCGTTAGCCCACCCAAGTCCTTTGACTTGCAAAGGTGCTTCTTATTTATACGATGCGATTTGTATCCCCAAACGAAAGGCATAATGATTGAGTCCAATGTTCTGAAAAACTTTTTAGACAGAAAAATGGGAACATTCTGAAATATGTATAAAAACCTAGGTAAGGTCACCATCTTTATAGCATTAATTCTGCCAATCATTGATATGGGGAGTGTTCGCCAAAATTCAATATCGATTTTGAGTTTATCAATCAAAGCCTTATAGTTTAATGTATAAAGCTGATCAAATTGTTTGGGAATTGTAGTTCCAAGATACTTCACTTGGGTGGTAACTTTTACTGGCAGATTTTTGAGAAAGTTGGGGTCTAAGTCTCCACGCAGAGGCATAAATTCACATTTCTGCCAATTTATACTATAGCCTGATAGCTTACCAAAAATTGTAATTTGATCCAGTAATGCCGGGAAGGATTTTTGGGGCTGGGATAAGAAGAGGACTACGTCATCAGCATACAACGCCATATAATGATCCAGTTTACCCAAATGTATCGGAATAATTTTCGGGTTGCATCTAATGCTTACTGCAAGGGGCTCGATACACAGAGCAAACAGCAAAGGGCTCAGGGGGCAGCCCTGTCTAACACCACGATGCAGATTGAAAGGGTGAGATCTATCCGAGTTGGTGAGGACTGACGCAGTTGGAGCATCTCTACCCATGAGCAAAAACTTTCACCCAGACCAAATTCTCTAATTGTTGACAGCATAAATTTCCAATCCACCTGATCAAAAGCCTTGTGCGCATCCAGTGTGAGTATTGCAGATTTTGACTTATTTTGTTTGCTATATACAATATTTAATAATCTACGAACATTAAAAAAAGGAGAATCTCTTGGGAATAAACCCTACCTGGTCCAGGTGTATAATGGTTGCAATATGTTTATTTAATCTATTTGCTAAAATTTTGGTGAACACTTTAAGGTCATTCCCAAGAAGAGCAATAGGCCGGTAAGATGATGGATCAGTTTGATCTTTATCTTTTTTCAATATTAAAGAGATGTTTGACCCATATAGTGAGTCTGGTAATTTCTTATTCCTTATTGATTCATTAAACATTCTCAGTAATAGAGGGGCCACATCGTCCACAAATGCTTTATAAAAGTCAATTCCAAAGCCATCCGGGCCTGGAGACTTTCCGCTCGGGAACTCCTTTACAGCTGTGACAACCTCCTGTAATGTAATTTCAGCATTGAGTTCATTTTGCGCATCACAGCCTATTTTAGGAAGCGGGAGAGAGCGCAGGAATTGGAGAATATCCTCTTCTGCTGCGGGGCTTTGAGATTTATATAGATTTTCGTAAAAGTCCCTGAAGCATTTATTTATTTCAACAGGGTCGGGAACCATAGAGCCTGCCTGGCTTTTAATTTCGTGAATAGCCCTGCTAGCCTGCGCCCCTCGTAGCTGGCATGAGAGAAGAGGGCCCGGTTTATCCCCCAGCTCAAATTGTTTGTGCCTCACTTTCAACAGTAAGGTGTTAATTTGTTGAGAGAGGATACTGTTATATTCATGTTTTAACTTAACAATCTCCTTCAGCAAAGGTGGAGATGGAGCATCCCTGTATTGCTTTTCAAGGAGGGTAAGCTGTGGATTTATAACTGATAACCTCTGTCTCCTCAGTTTTTTTTGTGCAGCTTCATAAGACAATACAAAACCTCTTACCACCACCTTAAAGGCCTCCCACAATGTCGAATCTGAAACCTCACCCGTATCATTAAAAGCTAAATAGTCCTTTATGGAAAGGGAGCATTTTTCCAAAAATATCTTGTCATTAAGAAGACTTGGATTGAATCGCCAATTATAGTGTGGTTTTTTCCACCCAAAGTCCATGCCTACAGAGACTGGGCTATGGTCCGAGATTAAGATGTTGTGATATTTAGATGACTTAATGATTGCTGTCAGTTTAGAGTCAATTAAAAAGTAATCAATCCTCGTGTATGTTTTGTGAACTTGTGAGAAAAAAGAATATTCTTTCTCCGTAGGATTTTGAATCCTCCAGATATTGACCAGATTAAACGACTTTATCAAATTATTTAACACAATTGTAGAGTCTGAAGGACAAATTGGGCGGGTTGAGGACCTGTCCAAAAAGGTATCCAAAACACAGTTGAAATCACCACCTGCAATCAAATTGGTTGTTGCTAGGTCAGGTATCAGCTGGAAAACACCTCGAAAAAAACCTGGGTTGTCAAAGTTTGGTGCATATAAATTAAGAAGGGTAACGTGAGCAGTCAAAATTGTGCCAGTCACAATTATGAAACGACCATTTGGATCTGTTTTGGTCGAAATGTGTTGGAAAGGAATATTCTTTTTGATTAGAATTGCCACACCACGTGCCTTGGCTGAGAAAGTTGACTGAAAATTTTGCCCAGCCCAGCTACACCTAAGTTTGGAGGCTTCTGTGTGTTTAATATGTGTCTCTTGCAAAAATGAAATATCTGCATGCAGATCACGTAAATGAGAGAATATCTTGGCTCTTTTTGATGGGTTATTTAAACCTCTGACATTCCAAGTAGTTAGGTTAATAATGTTGTTCATGTTATGATTTGTTGAGCCACTCATGACACCCCTTCAACATAAAAATGCAGGATACCGTTATATAAATAAGATATAGTGCGTACAGCATGAACCAAAAAGACAAAAAATCCCTCTGAACCCCCTGTTTTGCCCTCCCTAAAGAAAAGGGGTAATATAAACCCCCCATGGCAGCGGAGCTGCTGAAAAAAAACCTATACATGCAGTAAAGAAGTAGCTAACAAAGCAAACTAACACTTTATCCTACACCCCAGCCCCTTACCACCCTCCTGAAATAGAAACATTAACACTCCTTATGAAGCAGGCAATTAGCACTAACCTATTTTCAAAAATAAATAAATAAATAAAAACAAGGAACATGAGGAGTATTTGACATGAGGTTTTTTTTTCCTTTTTTTTTCCCTCCAAATAATGTCTTAACTTGTGAGCCTGCCATAATGACTGACATCCATAATAATAACAACCTTGTACAAACGTTATAGCTTTAAGACAGCATAACTGAACAAACACTCTGAGTCTGAGTTCTGTGATTATTGCCAAAACATGTTGGCTTTTGCCTCACCAATCCTTTGGTCCATCCAGCGGGAACGCCCACGTACGTAGTCCAATCAGAGCGACTCTGTCAGGTCCCATTGACAGCACCTGGTCACCCGGTGCCTTCAGCTGCTGAAGGCTGTACGTGTCTGTCCATATAGGACGCCGCCTCTTTTGCTGATCCAAATATCTTGGTTTGACCAGCGTGTGTGAAAATCAGGCGTGCAGGAAACAGAAACCCATGTCGGACACCGCCCTCCTTCAGTTTCAGCCGAACTGCGTCAAATTCCTTGCAGTCCTTCATCACCTCCGCTGTGAGGTCCGGGAAGATGCTGATGCGCTGCCCCTCGTAGTTTAGCGGACCGCCGCTGCGAGCCGCTCTTATTATTTTCTCCTTCACGGCATCATGATGTATCCTGGCGATCATAATTCGTGGCCGGTTGCTTGGTGCGCCGATGCGGTGAGCGCGGTCCACTTTGATCCCCCGGGGAAGTGCTCGGTTCCGAGAAGCTTAGGCAGCAGGTCAGACACAAACGTAGTCGGAGAACCTTTTTCAATTTTCTCCGGCAGACCCATGATTTTTATATTCTGCCTCCTAGAGCGGCCTTCCAGGTCGATCACTTTGGCTTTCAGAAGTTTGTTTTGTGAATGCAGGTCATCATGGCTTTTTTCCAGCTCAGCCAGGCGCTCGTCAAATTCACCCTGCCGATCTTCCAGGTTTGTGATGCGGGAGGTGTTGGAGGCGATGGAGTTTTTAACCTCCACAAGAGTTGTCTCCAAGTTGTCAAACCTCGAGTTCATTGAGTTTTCCATCCGTCTAATAGCCCCCAGGATAGGCGAGGAGGAGAGCTCCTCCTCTGGCACGTCTCCCTGGTGCTCGGGACTGGCCGAGCCAGGTGAGCTAGCGTTAGCATTAGCTGATTCGGTCGGCGGATCGTCTTCAGTCTCTGAAGGAGACTCTAGTGTTTTCTGGGTCAGTCTCTTAGTCCTGACCATTCTTTGAGGTGTTATGAGCGTATTCCACCGTCAAAAAGTGCAAAAAGGGAGTGTTGAATACTTATATTAAGTTGGAGTGGAGGAGCTGGTGAAAAACACAACCTACCACATTGCTGGCTCTCTAGCGCCCCGAGTTAATATTTTTTCCTCAAAAAACTAGTTTTATCTGAAGATTGGGGTTAATCGCACCGCAGAGAGCTGGCAAGCAACTGCGTTTAGCTGGAGAAGTGGGAATAAAACCCGTGTGAATGATCCGACCCAGGTCTGTGTGAGTGTCTGTTTGTGGTTTACTGTGGAAGGTTATGTTTGGTCGTCTTACAGCAGTGATCCAAGCGAGCAGACGACTCTTTATCTCAGATACTTGGTCTCCGTGGTTCTGCCTCCGAGCAGGAAAGCGGTGAAAAGTTAAACCATTAGCGATCTTTTCCCCACGTCTGTTATGTGTGGAGCTGCTGCAGCTACAACACAGCAACGGGTTACCAGGGTTTACAGAATAACAGAAAGTAACGATTACAAGTAAGGCAAAACGAAGAGGGAGCACGTCTGTACACAGTGCGCAGTGGTCCGAAGAGCAGCTAAGGTAGCTTCCAACATGGTGGCTCCGCCAGGGGATGATGTCAAGACGACCAAGCCCAATAGTATGCACTATCCATACTCATTCCGGAGAAATGTATTAGTGTGGATTGATGGACACTAGCTATTCAGAAACTTCCCACAATGCAATGCAGCAGTGTTTGGTTGCTAAGTGCTGCGCAGATACGTATATGTCATAAGTATAATAATATTATATATAATATCCTTATATAATAATATTATATAATGCCATCTTGTTTGGGCCAGGATAAACGGGAAAGAGCGGAGCGGTGCTGCTACTGCTGCTGTGACAGGAATTGTTACCATGGTAACAACTCCCCCTCCCAACGGCAGGAAGTGCCGTGTGGCTCTGAGTAGTACGTCCCAATTAATGCACAATACTGATATTTACTCAAAAGTGTGTCGACCTGAAGTATACTTTTTGAGTATATACTGTTTAGTATGGCATTTTGGACGCACCGTATGTTTGTATTAAAACGGTGTTGCCTTTTCGAGGCTCTCAGAAAACCACGTGCGTGATATTGCAGCACAAACAGTGCTGATAGCTCGTGTTTCATCCCATAAGTAATTATTGGAAACACGTTGTGCATGGTGGTAGTAGCATGGTGGCTCCAGGAAACGAAAAAACAAAACAAAAAAAATATTTCTGCTTTCATTTTTATTATGTCAGTTTTGGTCATCCATAAAAAGGGGCATAAACATTGTTCACATTTTCCAGCCAGTTTCTGGATTTTTGGGAAACTCCTCGCTAAAACTTTAATGACACAGCAGAACTCAGATACATTTTTCATCCAGCACAAAATAGGTGGAGTCCAAATTTCATCATTAAATTCCACTAATGGCTCTAAATGTACAACTTATAATCAAACAAAAGTATTTTATTCAATTAATCTACATCAATATACAAATGTTTAGAAAAAGAAGTCGTCACATAACAGTTGTGAACAGTACGATACAGAAAAAATAGGATGTTTCAAAGTAATTTAACCCTCACCAATCATTTAAAGCCCAAGTAAGTTAAATTCAAATATTTGCATGGAAGCATTTTATATTTAATACTTAATTGTTTTAGAAAACAAGTCAAAATAATGAATTTTGGAGTTAAAGTAGTGGAATTACTCTGCTAAACTGTTTGTGTTTCGTTCATGATTTTTGGAGCAGATCTGAAATTAGGGCTCAATACACTGGAAACCCAATAGATGTTTATTGTTGAAGATTACAGGATCGCGCTTGAAGTCAATAAGGAAATCCTGTTGCATCACTCCTCATGGGCTCTACAGTACCTCCTTTCTGAAAAATAAATGAAATACATGTAATTCCTGTAAACTTGAAGCAATCAGGATTTACCAAAGAACGTTGTAATTCTGAAGAAATAAGACTCACTAACTAGTGATTAAATGTATTTTAGGTGTTTCATTTTTACTTGAAAGATTCTGTTTGAATTATGTAAAAACATCAAAAACGAAATATAAAATACATATTTACCTTCATCTCTTTCTCGTTTCCGTTCTTCCATCCTTCTCCTTCTGTCTTTGATTTCATCAACTAAAATAACCAACCCCACACCCGCTACCAAACCCACCAACACACCCACCACCACAGCCTCCATCACACTCACCGCAGCCCCCACCTTGGCCACCACCCCACCCCCTACCATACCCCCCACCCCACCCCCCACCAAAGCACCAACCGAAATGCAGAGTTTGACAACTGTCACCATTGCAGTTTTCACCATCAAAGCTTTCACACGATTCAACATCATATACACGATCGTGCATGTGGACACACCAAATATCACACCAAACATCACACCCACCGACACCTCCACCTCCTCCACAGTACTCTTAGCCCCCCCTCTAGCCTTTTTCTCAGCCACCACCACAGCCCCCACCGCAGCCCCGACCACTACCGCCACCACAGCCTTCACCATCACAACAATCAATCCTTTCAACACTCCACCCACCCACACCCCCACCAGATCAGAGCAGCATAAAGCCACTGACGTACCCACTGACAGACCCACGAACACACCCATAAATACAGTAGACCAATCCCCCACCATAAGCCCCCCGTCAGCCAACAACACAGCCATCAGCAGACCCCCCACCACTGCTCCCACCACAGCCCCCACCGCAGCCATCACCACAGCCATCACCATCAATCCTTTCAACGCTCCACCCACCAACACCCCCACCAGATCAGACCAGAACACACCCACTGACGCACCCACTGACACACCCACTAACACACCCAAAAATACAGTAAACCAATGCCCCACCATAAACCCCACCTCAGTCAACAACACGGCCATCATCAGACCCCCCCCCACTGCCCCCACCACAGCCCCCACCACTGCCAACCCTAGAGCCACCTCTAAATCCTTCTGCTGCTCATTCACCATCTCCCCCACCACCACATCCTTTAACATCACATACTTCACCATGACACCCATCAGCAGACCCACCAGCAAACCCCCCACTAAAATAACTCCAGTCCGGTCTGCAACAGAAAAACAGAACAAGAATTAAAACGACAGTTTTTGTATTTTGATGACAGTGATTTGAAACGTGTCTCAACAGATCACATGAACCTTCACAACTGAATCTGTTACTGTTTGTAGTCATTAGTTGACCTAAAGCCAATGAGTTCTTTAAAAGTTTCAGCTATTCACTAAAACAAAATGATTAATATAACAAGAATAATATAGCAAAATTAGAGGTTTCCATCTGTAACAGAGATGGATGCAGTTCTGTGACGTCACACTCTGATGATCTACGTCACCGACACAACTTCAGCAGTGATGTCATGCAGATGTTCATATGATGAAGAAATATTCAACTTTTGACATTAGACATGACCAAAATTAACTTCTTAATATTCTTTTTTCAATATGGTTCAAACACTGTGAGAAGACTCACTTTTACTGTGTTAAGTTCCTAAATCATCAACATAAATTCATAACTTAGGAAAGACACAGAGACTGTTAGAAATGATTTTTCAGGCCTTCTGCAGAAGGGAAGCACCGTCGGAGCTTGCAGAGCAACTTGGCCCTCTCGACGCTCTCGACAAATGCTTGCCGGCTCCCCTTTTTGCAAGAAGTATTTATTGGTAAAACTGACAGGCGTCGGCTATGTTAAACCAACCAATGGTAGACAGTGGATGGACAATGGGAGGTAACAAACAGATAAACAGGACATTTCAGTTGAATAACAACTAATCTATGTTCTGCAGAGCAAACAGACATCCTTTCTGTTGAGGGTGTTCCAACAGAATATACAACTGAACATGAAACAGTTGTGGACCAGCCCAAACCCCTGAGCAGTTTAGGGAGTGGCTGTTGTAACTGGTAACATGTGATAAGCAATTGTCTAAAACACAGTCAGCTCTTCAAGCTGACCCGATTCTGTTTTTCCACCCGATACCCACGTTGTCATTCCATTGAATAGGCGCATTATCAATGATATCATGCCATATCTTTAGGCCAGTAGGCCACCTACTGGCCTACCAGTAGGTTCTGGTAGATTGATATCACCCATTTTTAAGGCTGACATAATGTTAGTGTATGTGCTGTGACGTTACTGGCCCACCAGTAGGTTCTGGTAGATTGATATCACCCATTTTTAAGGCTGACATAATGTTATTGTATTTGCTGTCACGTGACCCAACCCAGTCTCATATAAAAACGTACCCTGGCTACGTTGGTCCAAAGTGCAAAAACGTAGAGGGGTTACAATATTAGCCCTTGAAATGTATAACTGTTACATTTTTCTAGCGCTTGAAATGTATAACTGTTACATTTTTCTGCCTATTCGTTTTGCGTCCAAGTGTAGAGAAAATCCTTTTTGGGATCTCCACAATAATCCTAAGTTTTCCATTATTCCAAATCGTCTAAGTTTTTCCTTCATCCGTGGACTTGAAGAAAACACAGGAGTAAAAGTTTCGGCTGGCATTCGTCCAACAAATACTGTGGAGGTCCTTTATTCCAAAAAAAAGTACAAGACGTCCACAGGAGAGCATCGCATGTTCCGCGGTCCAAGGAAAACTCTGAAAACTTATCTCCGGACCACGCCTTTTATAGGCAGATAAGAGACATATGACAATAAATGCATTATTTTCACCATCAATGATCCTACACATCTGTTCATCTGTGCTACTTTGAAGTTCTTGTTTATGTTCCCTTTATCATTGCTAGATAACTGCCACATAGGAACCTGAGGCTCTGGTGCTCATTTACAATCATCTTCATTATTTCGCCTCTCACCTGCTTTGCTTGCAGTTTAGTCAAGGCCATGGGTTTGCAAGTGCAGCGGACTTCCCCCTCCCTTACCCGTGTGTGTGTGTCCGGCCAGTGTTTTTTTTCCACTCTCTCTGTCTCTCTCTCCACTCTCAATATTAGTCTTAGTTAAATGTTTTACTTAGGTGTTAGATGATTATAAAATATTCACATAATTATATAAAAATATCCTCAACAATCCCCCCTATGATACTAAAAAGTATCATTTCCAACCCACATAACTCGACACATAGTCCTCCCCATAAGGATTAATTAGTACAACACACAAACTTTTTAGGGTAAAAGCGTCACCATCATGAGTACATCAGTAATTTCAGCTCACAGTGAGAATCACCATACGAGACACTGCCCCAGCCGCCAAAGTGGTAGCAGGACCACGACTCGAACCACCCCGGGACTAACCCATCCCAATGGTGTAGCGATCAGTCACTGTGGGCCTTTTCATTATCCGACCCTTGCAGACATGGCCAGGGAAACTTCCCCTCAACACCAGAGTGATGAGTGGTAAAACCCTCGCCAGGTGGCAACGTCAGCATTACACATTTCAACAGTTTACGAGTAATATACAATTCATAGCATTATACGTGAGCATGCAATCAGATACATTGGTGAATACTAAAATTATAACAGCACACATCAAACCATGCCTATTCTGTTTACAGAGCTAGGTACTGTTGGTTTGTCCTAGGGAAGATTCCCTGGCACACTAATGAGGAGTAATCTTCTTAATTCTTCTTTCTTCGGGGTGTCAGTAATTCTTCTTTCTTCGGGTGTCAGGGGTGTAGACTATTCTGACACCTGTTTGACCTGCCCAGGGGATTATTGTGCCCCTTTGTCGAGGGCTTAGGTCTGATGTCCGCCGCTGCGCCAGATCCAGCCGGATCCGGGGTACCAATCTTTGAGGTTGGTCGGTTGGGGCCCACTGCGACCAGTGACACCACGTGTCTCTTTTCCCGTGGAGTCGAACGGTGTGAGAGGTCCGTTCTGGGTCCCGCCCGCCTCAGCTCCGAGCACGTGCTTCTGATGACTCTCAAGGGAACCCACTCCGCCTGTGGTGCTGTCATCTCCCCCCTCTGGAGTCTCTGACCTGTTTGGAGTAAGAAGCACCCAAACTCTGCGGTTCGGAGAAGTAAACTTTTGTTCCTAAAGTTGCTGTTGAACGCCTAGCGGGAGAATTACCTTCCCATCTAGTGTTTACCAAACGCCCTCATGATCTTTCCTACTCCACGCAACTTAACTCCAAATGATTTAATACATTAGTTACTAGTGTATAATGATAAGCTTGCTAATTTCTTTCCTCTTGGGTATTGGGTGTACACACCTGAACAATCAGACCTGCAAATTGCTCTAGTAACTTCTTTGAGGTGGTCAGGGGGTACTTAGGATTATCTACAGTGAATAATGTTTCCTTCATGGAAAAATGGCGTTTCTAAACAAAAATAAAATGTATTAGCTCCCACGAAACATTAGCCCCAAACTACTGGCCGATGATCAAATTAATTATTACAATAAATGAAAAACATCAAATTAATTATTTCCATAAATGAAAAGCAAGAATAATTGTTAAGCTCATCAATCATTTAGTTCCAGTAAAAAATGAATAAATACGGAAAATATTTTGCCTTTCAGATCAAAAAATACAAAATGAGAAAATAGAAAGTAAACTCTACAAATTTCGTTGGGGTCCTCATTGATAACTGTCTAAACTTTAAATGTCATATTGATCATCTTGTGCAAAAACTAAATAATAAAAAATAAAAATAAAAATAAAATCTGAATATATCGGTCTGTTTTTCAAACCGAGACACCTGCTTCCACGTTCTGCCCTTCTTATTCTTTATTAGGATTAGTATTAGCTAATATTATAATTTCCCCCCTTGTCAATCCATACAGGATTAACAACAACATGCAGTTAGTCTTAATCGGAGGAAACCCAATCACGCCTCAGCGTGGGTGGAAAAACAAATGCCGGCGGGCCAAACGAGCCCGGCGTTTCCTCCTGTGTAGTCTGGATTGGCTAGAGCGGGGGCAGTCCGGAATCCTCCCTTCTTAGCAGCTGGAGAGCCCCCGTTCTGCCCGTCAGTCCACTGCAACCGGGCTGACTGTCATCCTTGTCCACCTGCTCGGATTAAAACTCTCAATGGGACTGTTTTTGGTAGCACAATCACACACCCAGGGTCTGCTGTAACCTGCCAAGGAAAGACAATCAAAATACCGTCCACGTACATTAACCGTTGATTGTATACCTAAATGACTATGATCATCCGCAAGCGCGTGATCAAAGATTGAGGGAGAGTGTACGATTGTAGGCCTTTACAAGTAAAAGCAAACAAATGCTGAGAATTAAGATGAACTGGTCTGCTGAAAAATGCTGAGCACAGAGCTAATACCATGTGGGGATCAGGTAATACTGGCATTTCCTCAAATCATGCACTAGTCTATATTCGTTACCACCTGGTCGGTTGATGGGAAAGATTGAGGCATTGCATGCACTATCTGTTCTCATCAGGGCCCCCCTATAGCCTCTATAGCATCTGCTTCTACATAGGGACCCTACTTGTAACGGGATCTGTTCTATTAGCACCATGTGTTCGTTGGCCATAACCATTCGTTTATCTTTTCGTCTAGATACTATAACCCTCTCTACGTCTTCTTACGACTTAGTCCACCAGTGTGAGTGCAATTCTGAAAAACAGTTCATCTGAAACAATACTTCCATGAGGTGTCGAGTTGGATTTGAAACCAGTCTGTGATATCCACTACTGCAAACTCAAAGTCCTCATGAACTTGGTCTCTGTCAAAGGCATAGCACAAAGGAGAGGTGGCGTTGGTTTTCTAGCCGTGTCACCACCAGTGGTCTCCATGCTTCCCACTCATGATGAAGGAAGGAGTCCGGTGTTGTTAGCTTCATCCAGTGTACTTGTGCCTCCAGGTCGCTCGTCGGTACCTGTGGAGATTCTGCAGGAATCGTTAGTGACATCATGGGAACAGTCATATTGTCAGGTTGGTCTTGCGCCATCTCAAAATATACACCATCTGGATTTTTTGCATTGGGCTGACACAACGCATCTCTTCCCAAACGATTAACTGGCGTGTTGTCCAAATCTTCGAGGCAGCACGGGGAAGGTTGGCTCCATCTTCTCCTATTGCAGGAGTAAGCTGCCCCCGTGTCCCCCCTCCAGGGTCTGGAGGTCCTGGCCCAGGATTTTGGGGCCCTGTCCCCGGAATGATCGGACAGTCCATCTGTATATGTCCCATTTGTCTACCTCCCCAGTACTGTAATCTTGAGTATTACTGAGGCATTGTCGAAGCTGCTCGTGGTGTTGCAGGAGCTGCTTGCAGTATTGGCAGATGCGGTCCCCTACCGCCTGTAGGCTCCCAGGAATCACCCCCTTGGTTGAGATAAACCTGGATTGGGGGAACCAGCAGAGTCCGGGCCTGACCTGTATAGGGTGCTATAGGATAAGCATTAATCACAGCAGGTATTTGTTGAACAGGAGGGAGTGATATTGTGGGTGTGCCTGTGTCACCCCTCCGTAAGATGGTCCCGCCTCTGGCTCTGTCAATCAGCGATGTTCTCTGATGTGGAGCTGATCGCATTCGTACTCACTTCTGTTCCGGCGTGGAGTCCGATGACTCCGGCTGACCCGTCCCTCTCCATGTTCAGAGTCATCCGGATCTTTGCTTGTCGTTATTGAACCTGCTTCTGGTACATCTGGACAGTCAATTAACCATTCATCCTCTGTTCTACAGCACTCTTCTTCTGATTCGTCAGTAGTACTGTCAGACGAATGTCCTGACTGGTCTGCTCCCTCCTTCTGTTAACTTATGGTACTTTGACCGAGATGGGATTCACTTTGCATGCTATCTTTCTAAAGTCACTCAATTTATTATAGCCGCTTTCTTCCCATCCCCAGTTATCCTTTCTTTGACACTTTTACGTGTCATTTTTTGTCATATATTTCCTATCTAGTTTTCAGCTTTGATATTAAAATACTACAATATATTGTGTTGCTCAGCATTTTCCTGCCTTTTAGAATTACAAATTACAACATACTTTTTTTTTTGTATTTCCTTCCAACCCTCCGTCAACCCTATCACAGCACCTAGGATCAAAGCAGCCGTCGAGATGCCAGTGTTTTCGTCCAGATGACATTTTGTGTCATCTTCTCATACCCCTTTAAAAACTTTTGTTTGTTAGACGGATGGGTAACCACTATTACCTTCAGCCAGTGTTGTCTTCTTCGCCTGTTTTACTTTCACCGGTACCCATGGTATTTGGCAGTTCACAGCGATCCTCACGGCCCGTGGTTGCTTAGTTAATTCTTTTAATCTTGTCCCCCTGTTTTTTCCTTTTTTCCAATCTGCCTCGCTCTCAATCAATGCAGACTCATAATAATCCTTTTGGTCATTTTTATGCCTAATGTTCTATTTCAAAGATTATTTAGTGTATCTGTATTCTATTTTACCTTATACCAATATACTGTGCATCTTTTTTATTCTTTAACACAGTTTATTTGTTGGGTCCAACTCCCTTGCCATTTAAGCAAGATCAGCTTGTACAGAACTGACTATACGCCTTTGCAGACATCCCAATCATGCCCATGTTTTAACAGGCAAAACTTTCAAACTCCGGCGTTAATTCCCCTGCTACTCCAACAGTCATACTGTTATATAACAATACACTAATTCACTGTGCTTATGCACTAGTGAATACATCACAGGGCCAGACACCTAGTCTGGTCCTTTTCATAACCTTTTAATCATTATTTATAAGTAATTATCAGTTATTCGTTATTCATTCCTTAATTGTCCCATTAATATTCGTCTATGTTCTACCCTTTCAATTCATTCCATTATATATATATATAATTCCATGTATTCACACAGATCCTCTGTGCTAATATTTATATTTCTATTATTTAGTTATCTAATCACACTATCTATAGCAGGATTCCACAGTCTTTCCGTCCAATCCTAGTTATGTTCTTTCAAACGTATTATACATTATTATATGCCATCAGCGGTTTTTCACAGATTTCTCCGGCCGGTGAGAAATATGTGAAACTATATAACAACAAAAATCTTCAAACGCTCCTCAACTCTCCGCACCCCGGAGAGAGAAGGAAAAAATAAAACCACTTTTCAAACACTAAATAGCAACTCTTTTAAATCATAATCTTCTTCACAACTTTAAATACCAAAAACTTTTCCCAACACTAAAACAAAAACTCATCTCTTCACAACTTCAAATACAAAACTTTGTCCAACACTAAAACAAAAACTCTTTTAAATCATAATTTCGATAACTTCAAATCCCAAAAACTTTGTACTTCAAATCCCAAAAACTTAAATAATAATTTTTTATAACTTCGAATCCCAAAAACTTAAATAATAATTTTTTATAACTTCGAATCCCAAAAACTTTGTACTTCAAATCCCAAAAACTTAAATCATAATTTTTACAACTTCAAATCCCAAAAACTTTTTCAAACACTTAAACAGCAACTTCCGTATAAACACATTAAATCAACCACTATTGTTTAAATCATAATCTGTTGTATACATTCCCAGTGGTACTTTTTTCCACAGACCCAAACCTCAGAGCAGGTACTCGGAACTGATTCTGGGCAGGTACTTCTTTCCCGTTCTGTTAGAATTATACACACAGCCGATAACTAAAATTAAAAATCCGTGCCACACCAAAAAAGAAAAAAACAAATAAACTCGAAAACTTTTTTATAACTTCAAATCCCAAAAACTTTGAACATCAAATCCCAAAAACTTTGTACTCCGAATCCCAAAAACTTAAATCATAATTTTATAACTTCCAATCCCAAAAACTTTGTATTCCGAATCCCAAAAACTTAAATCATAATTTTATAACTTCAAATCCCAAAAACTTTGTATTCCGAATCCCAAAAACTTAAATCATAATTTTATAACTTCCAATCCCAAAAACTTTGTATTCCGAATCCCAAAAACTTAAATCATAATTTTATAACTTCCAATCCCAAAAACTTTGTATTCCGAATCCCAAAAACTTAAATCATAATTTTATAACTTCCAATCCCAAAAACTTTGTATTCCGAATCCCAAAAACTTAAATCATAATTTTATAACTTCAATCCCAAAAACTTTGTATTCCGAATCCCAAAAACTTAAATCATAATTTTATAACTTCAAATCCCAAAAACTTTGTATTCCGAATCCCAAAAACTTAAATCATAATTTTATAACTTCCAATCCTAAAAACTTTGTATTCCGAATCCCAAAAACTTAAATCATAATTTTATAACTTCCAATCCCAAAAACTTTGTATTCCGAATCCCAAAAACTTAAATCATAATTTTATAACTTCAATCCCAAAAACTTTGTATTCCGAATCCCAAAAACTTAAATCATAATTTTATAACTTCAAATCCCAAAAACTTTGTATTCCGAATCCCAAAAACTTAAATCATAATTTTATAACTTCCAATCCTAAAAACTTTGTATTCCGAATCCCAAAAACTTAAATCATAATTTTATAACTTCCAATCCTAAAAACTTTGTATTCCGAATCCCAAAAACTTAAATCATAATTTTATAACTTCCAATCCCAAAAACTTTGTATTCCGAATCCCAAAAACTTAAATCATAATTTTATAACTTCCAATCCCAAAAACTTTGTATTCCGAATCCCAAAAACTTAAATCATAATTTTATAGCTTCAAATGCCAAAAACTTTGTATTCCGAATCCCAAAAACTTTTTCCAACATTAAAACAAAAACTCATCTCTTTAATATCCACAATTAAAATCTCCGTACCATGGAGAAAAGAGAAAAAATAAGACCGAAAACTTTTTTAAACACTTTAACAGCTGCTTCCGTAAATAACATTAAATCAACTACTAATATCTATTGGCCATATTCATTCATCCATATATTCTAATTTTGTGCCGAATACCAGCCGATACCGTCCATACATTAAAAAAATTGTTAATTCTAGGTTTTTTAGAAAGTTTATACCAGCATTTTCTGACCATTGGAGCCGGCCGGAGGGAGGATATTAGGGGTGCAGCGGTTCAGGCAGCCCACGGTTCGGTTTCGGTTTGTGTTAACAGTCCTTGTTTCGACACTTACCCTCATAAAAGGATCAGTACCAACAGCACGGACCCGACAACTGCACACAAGTCAGCGTTAAGTGACGTTAATCTTTATGTTATTTATATTTGTCTACAAGTATGACTCTGAGACTTCCAGTCCTCAAGGGAGGACTGGTATATCCATCTAGTAGTGAATAATCATCCCAAACTACTCATGCTGCACTCACAAAACAGCGGAGATATCAACCAAACGCTTCTATGGAAGCTTCCCAACTAGATGTCACCAATGTACTGATAATGGTAGAATTTGTATGGTTGACTCATGTTTAAAACCCTTCTCCCAGTCCAGCCCTGTTGTGAGTGTTAGTATGTAGTGATTCTGTTTAGAAGCGCAGTGGTGATGATTTATGGGCCTAAGTTGAGATCTCTGTCCAGACGACTTTTTTTTTTTTTTTTTTTTTTTCCTATCCGGAGAGGCCCATATGCCCTCCCCTCCTACACGTCATTCCAGCAGCCAATCAGCACAGAGCCTTATCATAGACACGCCCCTTTGAATCAACCAGCCAATCAGCACAGAGCCTCATTACCATAGTCACGCCCCTTGGAATCAACCAGCCAATCAGATCATAGTCACGCCCCTCGAAATCCACCAGCCAATCAGCACAGAGCCTCATTACCATAGTCACGCCCCTCGAAATCCACCAGCCACCCATTCCCTCAGAGTTCAGCAACGAGGCGGCTGGAAGACAAATCTCCCTTATCCTGAATCACAGTCCCGTGTCAGACTGACGCTGAGCCCGCAGCGCGGGGGCGCGCACCCCGCGTCCGCAAAGCCCAGCACCGGCCCTTATCACGGAACCACAACCAAGCTTTAATTTTTCATTGCTGATTTAAACTGTTTTATGCTGATCAATGCAATGTGTGCATGTGCTGAGCCTACTCTGAAACTTCTATGGAAACAGCATTCCCGTATCCCTACCGGGGAAGAGATAAGATAAGAGACCTATCCCCCCACTTTGAAAAAGCAATAAAACTTCTCTCACACACAGCAGCCTTTTTAATCTTAAAAACTCAGTCGTAGGTATACACTGATGGATGCCGCGGGGGCGCGAACCGCCCCGACGCTAAGCGGGTGAAAGTCCTCCCGCTTCCGCGAAACTTATCGTAAATAATTACAATTATTATTATTTATAATACCCACAATAGTACAAAGTATCCTAATATAGAGCGAAACTAGATAGAGCGAAACTACCGGAGTCAAATTCCTTGTTGGACAATGTTCGAATCATAGTCCCGCGTCAGACCGAGGCAGAGCCCGCAGCGCGGGGGTGCACCACCCCGCGCCCGGGGGCCCCGCAGCGGTCATGATCACGGAACCACAACCGAGTCTAATATGGGAGACTTAAAATAAAAAATGGGTGAGATCCGCCTCAATTCTCTCGTGTCATACCGAAGATTTAAAGCCGTGAACCTATTTCCTCAAACTCCCCCCCGCCACAGGCACGATCATGACCCTGAGTTAAAAGAGTTAAAAGGCGGCGTGTCTAATTTAATTGTTAGGGGAGTTTGCTCGAGACTAGGAGTCTGCCTTTATTTATTTGCCACAGCAACTATTATTTATTTATTTATCTATTCATTTATTTTTTCCGATCATAATCGGCCAGCGGAAACCCAGCCCCCGAGCCGCTCGGCAGGCGTTCCTCCCGCCGAGCGGGAGGCTCCATTCCTCCCACCAAACAATAATTTCAAACAGGAAAAACTCTGTTCAACTATTTTTCACTCCCTGATCTAACCCCGAAGATTTAACGCGGTCCTTATCTACCCTCTGTTTTAAACTCCCTCCGCTCCGCTCCGTGTGAGAGGAAGCAGGCCGGGCAGAGCGGCGCTCCGCTCCGCTAACGGCAGCGCAAACACTCGGATTTTAAAACATAAATTTAATGACAAAACCGAAAATCCGTAGCACACAAGGGCAAAGTGAACCGCGGAGGGCGAACTAAACTGTTTTAATTTTACATCGAGAACCGCTGCAACCTCTTTTCCTCTCTTTCTTCTTTTTTTTTTTTTTTCTTTAAAAAAGAAAAAAGATTTATCTCCTACCTCCCACCGGGATCCGTAAGTCCTGAAATTCGGTAACTTTCTCCTGAAGCTCGGCTCGCCAAATGTAGAGAAAATCCTTTTTGGGATCTCCACAATAATCCTAAGTTTTCCATTATTCCAAATCGTCTAAGTTTTTCCTTCATCCGTGGACTTGAAGAAAACACAGGAGTAAAAGTTTCGGCTGGCATTCGTCCAACAAATACTGTGGAGGTCCTTTATTCCAAAAAAAAGTACAAGACGTCCACAGGAGAGCATCGCATGTTCCGCGGTCCAAGGAAAACTCTGAAAACTTATCTCCGGACCACGCCTTTTATAGGCAGATAAGAGACATATGACAATAAATGCATTATTTTCACCATCAATGATCCTACACATCTGTTCATCTGTGCTACTTTGAAGTTCTTGTTTATGTTCCCTTTATCATTGCTAGATAACTGCCACATAGGAACCTGAGGCTCTGGTGCTCATTTACAATCATCTTCATTATTTCGCCTCTCACCTGCTTTGCTTGCAGTTTAGTCAAGGCCATGGGTTTGCAAGTGCAGCGGACTTCCCCCTCCCTTACCCGTGTGTGTGTGTCCGGCCAGTGTTTTTTTTCCACTCTCTCTGTCTCTCTCTCCACTCTCAATATTAGTCTTAGTTAAATGTTTTACTTAGGTGTTAGATGATTATAAAATATTCACATAATTATATAAAAATATCCTCAACACAAGTCACGTGACTTTTAAGATTCTGGCCGTGATACCAACAAACACAGTGGACATTTTTCATTTTTGAGTGAAAAAAATCTATATTTTGAGTTAACAAACACGGTGCACATTTTTCATTTTTGAGTGAAAAAAATCTATATTTTGAGTTAGTTTCTGCATAGAAATGCGTTTTGATTACATTTCTAGCAATATATAAATGTAGATAATCTCTTGCTTGCTCGTGGTTGCAACGTTTTTTTCAGATCTTGTCAGAATAATGTAAAACTGGAACGTTTTAATAACGTGAAATGGTTACATTTTTGGTTGCTGGACACGCTGTGAAACAACATCTATAATTTGAGTTAGTTTCTGCATAGAAATGCGTTTTGATTACATTTCTAGCAATACATATTTCACTTTCATAATATTCACTCAGTAATTGTATATAATCTCTTGCTTGCTCGTGGTTGCAAGGTTTTTTCAGATCTCGTCAGAATAATGTAAAACTGGAACGTTTTAATAACGTGAAATGGTTACATTTTTTGTTGCTGGACACGCTGTGAAAAAAATCAATATTTTGAGTTAGTTTCTGCATAGAAATGCGTTTTGATTACATTTCTAGCAATACATATTTCACTTTCATAATATTCACTCAGTAAATGTATATAATCTCTTGCTTGCTCGTGGTTGCAAGGTTTTTTCAGATCTCGTCAGAATAATGTAAAACTGGAACGTTTTAATAACGTGAAAAGGTTACATTTTTGGTTGCTGGACACGCTGGGAAACAAATCAATATTTTGAGTTAGTTTCTGCATAGAAATGCGTTTATATTACATTTCTAGCAATACATATTTCACTTTCATAATATTCACTCAGTAAATGTATATAATCTCTTGCTTGCTCGTGGTTGCAAGGTTTTTTCAGATCTCGTCAGAATAATGTAAAACTGGAACGTTTTAATAACGTGAAATGGTTACATTTTTGGTTGCTGGACACGCTGTGAAAAAAATCAATATTTTGAGTTAGTTTCTGCATAGAAATACGTTTTGATTACATTTCTAGCAATACATATTTCACTTTCATAATATTCACTCAGTAAATGTATATAATCTCTTGCTTTCTCGTGGTTGCAAGGTTTTTTCAGATCTCGTCAGAATAATGTAAAACTGGAACGTTTTAATAACGTGAAATGGTTACATTTTTTGTTGCTGGACACGCTGGGAATAAAATCAATATTGTGAGTTAGTTTCTGCATAGAAATGCGTTTATATTACAT
This sequence comes from Cololabis saira, assembly GCF_033807715.1. Taxonomy (NCBI): domain Eukaryota; kingdom Metazoa; phylum Chordata; class Actinopteri; order Beloniformes; family Belonidae; genus Cololabis; species Cololabis saira. The sequence goes on from NC_084608.1 coordinate 33,054,158, forward strand.
TTCTAGCAATACATATTTCACTTTCATAATATTCACTCAGTAAATGTATATAATCTCTTGCTTGCTCGTGGTTGCAAGGTTTTTTCAGATCTGGTCAGAATAATGTAAAACTGGAACGTTTTAATAACGTGAAATGGTTACATTTTTGGTTGCTGGACACGCTGTGAAAAAAATCAATATTTTGAGTTAGTTTCTGCATAGAAATACGTTTTGATTACATTTCTAGCAATACATATTTCACTTTCATAATATTCACTCAGTAAATGTATATAATCTCTTGCTTTCTCGTGGTTGCAAGGTTTTTTCAGATCTCGTCAGAATAATGTAAAACTGGAACGTTTTAATAACGTGAAATGGTTACATTTTTTGTTGCTGGACACGCTGGGAATAAAATCAATATTGTGAGTTAGTTTCTGCATAGAAATGCGTTTTGATTACATTTCTAGCAATACATATTTCACTTTCATAATATTCACTCAGTAAATATATATAATCACTTGCTTGCTCGTGGTTGCAAGGTTTTTTCAGATCTCGTCAGAATAATGTAAAACTGGAACTTTTTGATAACGTGAAATGGTTACATTTTTGGTTGCTGGACACGCTGTGAAAAAAATCAATATTTTGAGTTAGTTTCTGCATAGAAATGCGTTTTGATTACATTTCTAGCAATACATATTTCACTTTCATAATATTCACTCAGTAAATGTATATAATCTCTTGCTTGCTCGTGGTTGCAAGGTTTTTTCAGATCTCGTCAGAATAATGTAAAACTGGAACGTTTTAATAACGTGAAAAGGTTACATTTTTGGTTGCTGGACACGCTGGGAAACAAATCAATATTTTGAGTTAGTTTCTGCATAGAAATGCGTTTATATTACATTTCTAGCAATACATATTTCACTTTCATAATATTCACTCAGTAAATGTATATAATCTCTTGCTTGCTCGTGGTTGCAAGGTTTTTTCAGATCTGGTCAGAATAATGTAAAACTGGAACGTTTTAATAACGTGAAATGGTTACATTTTTGGTTGCTGGACACGCTGTGAAAAAAATCAATATTTTGAGTTAGTTTCTGCATAGAAATACGTTTTGATTACATTTCTAGCAATACATATTTCACTTTCATAATATTCACTCAGTAAATGTATATAATCTCTTGCTTTCTCGTGGTTGCAAGGTTTTTTCAGATCTCGTCAGAATAATGTAAAACTGGAACGTTTTAATAACGTGAAATGGTTACATTTTTTGTTGCTGGACACGCTGGGAATAAAATCAATATTGTGAGTTAGTTTCTGCATAGAAATGCGTTTATATTACATTTCTAGCAATACATATTTCACTTTCATAATATTCACTCAGTAAATGTATATAATCTCTTGCTTGCTCGTGGTTGCAAGGTTTTTTCAGATCTCGTCAGAATAATGTAAAACTGGAACGTTTTAATAACGTGAAATGGTTACATTTTTGGTTGCTGGACACGCTGTGAAAAAAATCAATATTTTGAGTTAGTTTCTGCATAGAAATACGTTTTGATTACATTTCTAGCAATACATATTTCACTTTCATAATATTCACTCAGTAAATGTATATAATCTCTTGCTTTCTCGTGGTTGCAAGGTTTTTTCAGATCTCGTCAGAATAATGTAAAACTGGAACGTTTTAATAACGTGAAATGGTTACATTTTTTGTTGCTGGACACGCTGGGAATAAAATCAATATTGTGAGTTAGTTTCTGCATAGAAATGCGTTTTGATTACATTTCTAGCAATACATATTTCACTTTCATAATATTCACTCAGTAAATATATATAATCACTTGCTTGCTCGTGGTTGCAAGGTTTTTTCAGATCTCGTCAGAATAATGTAAAACTGGAACTTTTTGATAACGTGAAATGGTTACATTTTTGGTTGCTGGACACGCTGTGAAAAAAATCAATATTTTGAGTTAGTTTCTGCATAGAAATGCGTTTTGATTACATTTCTAGCAATACATATTTCAATTTCACAATATTCACTCAGTAAATGTATATAATCTCTTGCTTTCTCGTGGTTGCAAGGTTTTTTCAGATCTCGTCAGAATAATGTAAAACTGGAACGTTTTAATAACGTGAAATGGTTACATTTTTGGTTGCTGGACACGCTGGGAATAAAATCCATATTGTGAGTTAGTTTCTGCATAGAAATGCGTTTTGATTATATTTCTAGCAATACATATTTCACTTTCATAATATTCACTCAATAAATGTAGATAATCTCTTGCTTGCTCTGGTTGCAAGGTTTTTTCAGATCTCGTCAGAATAATGTAAAACTGGAACTTTTTAATAACGTGAAATCGTTACATTTTTTGTTGCTGGACACGCTGGGAATAAAATCAATATTTTGAGTTAGTTTCTGCATAGAAATGCGTTTTGATTACATTTCTAGCAATACATATTTCAATTTCATAATATTCACTCAGTAAATGTAGATAATCTCTTGCTTGCTCTGGTTGCAAGGTTTTTTCAGATCTCGTCAGAATAATGTAAAACTGGAACTTTTTAATAACGTGAAATCGTTACATTTTTTGTTGCTGGACAGTGCTGTGAAAAAAAAAATCAATATCTTGAGTTAGTTTCTGCATATTAATGCGTTTTGATTACATTTCTAGCAATACATATTTCAATTTCATAATATTCACTCAATGTACACAATCTCTTGCTTGCAAGATTTTTTCAGATTTCGTCAGAATACCCTGGCTACGGTGGTCCAAAGTGCAAAAACGTAGAGGGGTTACAATATTCAACCCAGTCTCACAGGAAAACGTGGTACAGGCTACATTTGTCCACATTGCAAAACGTGGCCAATGTTACGATTTGCCCTCCTAAAACGTGAGATGTGAACGCGTTCCGTGGCTCATTCATTTTAATAGGTTTCGTTAGGTTTCCTTTCTGTCACGTGACTTTCAAGTTTTCGGCTGTGGAGGAAAAATAAAATTGCTGCCATTTCTTTGATTCTCGGTCTAAATTGCAATATTTTAAGATAGTTTCGCCATGAAAAGCAGATTTTATCATATTCATAGCAAGAAATATATTTTGGTTATTTTACCCTCATTTAATGGATCTTATTGACGGAAATGTATGAACCATGTGCTTGTTTTACTTCCTTTGAGTAATAAAACCACCAATTCTCTTGCATGGCCCCGTTATTAAAATATATGCCAGGCCCAGTGCTTAATTTCTAAAGTGGGAGGTCCCGCAGACGCGCAGACGATGAGTGGCTCCGGTGCGAGAGAAAAAAAACACACACACACACACACACTGTTGAACTGTCCGTTTTGACGTTAACGGCGATTTTCACAATGATATCTGCAACATTTCTTAAGACAAAAACACCACTGTATCATTGTTAATTACACAACATTAGTGGGTTAATTTCCTGCACACCAATTTTCATGTTTTTCCCTTCGATTGTGAGAAAAAAAAGAGTTGTTTCACGCTGAGAGCATCATGCCAGCCAATCAGAATCCTGGAAAAAACATCAACAAATGACACGTGTGACTTCCAGGCTGATTTATGGTTCCGCGTTACACCAACGCAGAGCCTACAGCGGAAGTGATACTAGTAGCTGATTGGCCGATATGTGATCATCATCATCATCATCATCATCATCATCATCATCATCATCATCATCATCATCATCACCATCCTTATCATCATCTTTATCATCACCTTCATCGCCTTCATTGCCTTCATCGTCACCTTCATCATCATCACCACCATCATCATCATCATCATCATCATCATCATCACCACCATCATCATCATCATCATCGCCACCACCATCATCATCATCATCATCATCATCACCACCATCACCTTCATCATCATCATCACCATCATCATCATCATCATCATCATCATCATCATCATCATCATCATCATCATCATCATCATCCAAGTCAAATTGCACGCGCGAGGTCCCGTTCATCGCTGCTTGCAGCTTTAATTTATATTTATATTTATATATAACTATTTTAACATTTCTAAACACAAAAACACGAAAGTGTCCTTGATAATTCAATAATACAATAGGTTCATGTTAAGGACATCCGTTTTAATTAGTTCTCCTTCGATTATGAGATGTTATTAATGCTCAGTAGGCACAGGAGATTTGTTATGTATTGTTATGAGGCCTATTTCGTGTCTATTTTTGAACAGTTCACTTTGAGCTAGGAAGCTGAAATTCTAGACTCTGTATCAGGAGGTGACTTTCATCCACTGTGCGGATTTTCAGATCTGTGTGACCTTCGGAAGTGTCAAAGGTCACCGCGTCTGTTGCTTTTCGGCCTGCTAAGACTATTTTGTGTCTTTTTTTGCATAGTTCACTAACGCTTTGAGCTAGGAAGCTGAAATTCTAGACTCTGTATCAGGAGGTGACTCTCATCCACTGTGCCGAGGTCCAGACCCATGCGACCTTCGGAAGTGCCAAAGGTCACCGTGTGTGGTGCCTTTTTCGTGCCTTTTTTGTGTGTTTGTTGAATAATTCACTAACGCTTTGAGCTGGGAGACTGATTTTTGACTATGTTGCAATGCAGAAGGCCCTTTGCTAGGATCTTTTGGTCTCGTGGCTGTACGACTTCCACAGAGGTAGTTGGCATTGCAGAGGGTTTACAGAGTTGAGACTTGGCAAGCCCAATTTCAGCCCCATATGGAGGCCACAGGTCAAGTTTTACTTGGTTTGGTCAAATATTGTGGCAACGGTGTCCGTTCGAATGTTGGAAAAGGTGACGTTTCAAAGCCCCACCCATCGAAAAGTACAGGTCTGATCTGCACCAAACTAACGTCTGTCTGATCAGGGGATGCCCCCAAACAACATATAAAAAATTCAGACTCCTAGCTAAAGGCGTTAGTGAACTATGCAAAAAAAGACACAAAATAGGCCCTGTTCCATTAGTCAGGAGGCTCTCAGAGCTAGAGGTTTCTACACCCTCCTAACCAGCCAGAACGTTTTAGAGGAAACACTGTTGCAGAAGTCATAGAAATCTTGGTGCAGATCAGACCTGTACTTTTCGATGGGCGGGGCTTTGAAACGTCACCTTTTCCAACATTCGAACGGACACCGTTGCCACAATATTTGACCAAACCAAGTAAAACTTGACCTGTGGCCTCCATATGGGGCTTAAATTGGGCTTGCCAAGTCTCAACTCTGTAAACCCTCTGCAATGCCAACTAGCTCTGTGGAAGTCGTACAGCCACGCGACCAAAAGATCCTAGCAAAGGGCCTTCTGCATTGCAACATAGTCAAAAATCAGTCTCCCAGCTCAAAGCGTTAGTGAATTATTCAAAAAACACACAAAAAAGGCACGAAAAAGGCACCACACACGGTGACCTTTGGCACTTCCGAAGGTCGCATGGGTCTGGACCTCGGCACAGTGGATGAGAGTCACCTCCTGATACAGAGTCTAGAATTTCAGCTTCCTAGCTCAAAGCGTTAGTGAACTATCCAAAAAAAGACACAAAATAGTCTTAGCAGGCCGAAAAGCAACAGACGCGGTGACCTTTGACACTTCCGAAGGTCACAGAGATCTGAAAATCCGCACAGTGGATGAAAGTCACCCCCTGATACAGAGTCTAGAATTTCAGCTTCCTAGCTCAAAGCGTTAGTGAACTATGCAAAATAAGACACGAAATAGTCTTAACAGGCCGAAAAGCAACAGACGCGGTGACCTTTGACACTTCCGAAGGTCACACAGATCTGAAAATCTTCACAGTGGATGAGAGTCACCTCTTGATACAGAGTCTAGAATTTCAGCTTCCTAGCTCAAAGCATTAGTGAACTGTTCAAAAATAGACACGAAATAGGCCTCATAACAATACATAACAAACCTCCTGTGTCTACTGAGCATTAATAACATCTCATAATCGAAGGAGAACTAATTAAAACGGATGTCCTTAACATGAACCTATTGTATTGAATTATCAAGGACACTTTCGTGTTTTTGTGTTTGGAAATGTTAAAATAGTTATATATAAATTAAAGCTGCAAGCAGCGATGAACGGGACCTCGCACGTGAAATTTGACTTGACTGATGATGATGATGATGATGATGATGGTGATGATGATGATGGTGGTAGCGATGATGATGATGATGATGATGATGATGATGATGATGAAGGTGATGGTGGTGATGATGGTGATGATGATGATGATGATGATGATGATGATGATGATGATGGTGGTGATGATGATGAAGGTGATGATGAAGGCAATGAAGGCGATGAAGGTGATGATAAAGATGATGATAAGGATGGTGATGATGATGATGATGATGATGATGATGATGATGATGATGATGATGATGATGATCACATATCGGCCAATCAGCTACTAGTATCACTTCCGCCGTAGGCTCTGCGTTGGTGTAACGCGGAACCATAAATCAGGCTGGAAGTCACACGTGTCATTTGTTGATGTTTTTTCCAGGATTCTGATTGGCTGGCATGATGCTCTCAGCGTGAAACAACTCTTTTTTTTCTCACAATCGAAGGGAAAAACATGAAAATTGGTGTGCAGGAAATTAACCCACTAATGTTGTGTAATTAACAATGATACAGTGGTGTTTTTGTCTTAAGAAATGTTGCAGATATCATTGTGAAAATCGCCGTTAACGTCAAAACGGACAGTTCAACAGTGTGTGTGTGTGTGTGTGTTTTTTTTCTCTCGCACCGGAGCCACTCATCGTCTGCGCATCTGCGGGACCTCCCACTTTAGAAATTAAGCACTGGGCCTGGCATATATTTTAATAACGGGGCCATGCAAGAGAATTGGTGGTTTTATTACTCAAAGGAAGTAAAACAAGCACATGGTTCATACATTTCCGTCAATAAGATCCATTAAATGAGGGTAAAATAACCAAAATATATTTCTTGCTATGAATATGATAAAATCTGCTTTTCATGGCGAAACTATCTTAAAATATTGCAATTTAGACCGAGAATCAAAGAAATGGCAGCAATTTTATTTTTCCTCCACAGCCGAAAACTTGAAAGTCACGTGACAGAAAGGAAACCTAACGAAACCTATTAAAATGAATGAGCCACGGAACGCGTTCACATCTCACGTTTTAGGAGGGCAAATCGTAACATTGGCCACGTTTTGCAATGTGGACAAATGTAGCCTGTACCACGTTTTCCTGTGAGACTGGGTTGAATATTGTAACCCCTCTACGTTTTTGCACTTTGGACCACCGTAGCCAGGGTATTCTGACGAAATCTGAAAAAATCTTGCAACCAGAGCAAGCAAGAGATTGTGTACATTTATTGAGTGAATATTATGAAATTGAAATATGTATTGCTAGAAATGTAATCAAAACGCATTAATATGCAGAAACTAACTCAAGATATTGATTTTTTTTTTCACAGCACTGTCCAGCAACAAAAAATGTAACGATTTCACGTTATTAAAAAGTTTCAGTTTTACATTATTCTGACGAGATCTGAAAAAACCTTGCAACCAGAGCAAGCAAGAGATTATCTACATTTATTGAGTGAATATTATGAAAGTGAAATATGTATTGCTAGAAATGTAATCAAAACGCATTTCTATGCAGAAACTAACTCAAAATATTGATTTTTTTCACAGCGTGTCCAGCAACCAAAAATGTAACCATTTCACGTTATTAAAACGTTCCAGTTTTACATTATTCTGACGAGATCTGAAAAAACCTTGCAACCACGAGCAAGCAAGAGATTACATACATTTACTGAGTGAATTTATGAAAGTGAAATATGTATTGCTAGAAATATAATCAAAACGCATTTCTATGCAGAAACTAACTCAAAATATTGATTTTTTTCACAGCGTGTCCAGCAACCAAAAATGTAACCATTTCACGTTATTAAAACGTTCCAGTTTTACATTATTCTGACGAGATCTGAAAAAACCTTGTAACCACGAGCAAGCAAGAGATTACATACATTTACTGAGTGAATATTATGAAAGTGAAATATGTATTGCTAGAAATGTAATCAAAACGCATTTCTATGCAGAAACTAACTCAAAATATTGATTTGTTTCCCAGCGTGTCCAGCAACCAAAAATGTAACCATTTCACGTTATTAAAACGTTCCAGTTTTACATTATTCTGACGAGATCTGAAAAAACCTTGCAACCACGAGCAAGCAAGAGATTATATACATTTACTGAGTGAATATTATGAAAGTGAAATATGTATTGCTAGAAATGTAATCAAAACGCATTTCTATGCAGAAACTAACTCAAAATATAGATTTTTTTCACAGCGTGTCCAGCAACCAAAAATGTAACCATTTCACGTTATTAAAACGTTCCAGTTTTACATTATTCTGACGAGATCTGAAAAAAAACGTTGCAACCACGAGCAAGCAAGAGATTATCTACATTTATATATTGCTAGAAATGTAATCAAAACGCATTTCTATGCAGAAACTAACTCAAAATATAGATTTTTTTCACTCAAAAATGAAAAATGTCCACCGTGTTTGTTAACTCAAAATATAGATTTTTTTCACTCAAAAATGAAAAATGTCCACTGTGTTTGTTGGTATCACGGCCAGAATCTTAAACGTCACGTGACTTGGACGCAAAACGAATAGGCAGAAAAATGTAACAGTTATACATTTCAAGCGCTAGAAAAATGTAACAGTTATACATTTCAAGGGCTAATATTGTAACCCCTCTACGTTTTTGCACTTTGGACCAACGTAGCCAGGGTACGTTTTTATATGAGACTGGGTTGGGTCACGTGACAGCAAATACAATAACATTATGTCAGCCTTAAAAATGGGTGATATCAATCTACCAGAACCTACTGGTGGGCCAGTAACGTCACAGCACATACACTAACATTATGTCAGCCTTAAAAATGGGTGATATCAATCTACCAGAACCTACTGGTAGGCCAGTAGGTGGCCTACTGGCCTAAAGATATGGCATGATATCATTGATAATGCGCCTATTCAATGGAATGACAACGTGGGTATCGGGTGGTTTTTCATACGAACAAAACTTAATCCAAAAAGGTTGATTAACCTCACAACTGCCTTACCTTTAGGTACATGAAGAAAGGTGTATTTCACGTAAGTCTCCTCTTCATCAGTGAGTTCACATGTGTAAGTTCCTGTCTGGTCTGAAGATAAACCCTTCAGCATGAGACTTCCTGTCCCTGACACGGACACCACGTGCTGCTTCCACCTCTCTGAAGGTTTGTAGGCGTCTTCAGCGCCGCTCTGTGTCAGGATGATCTGACTGTGGTTGAATCTCCAGGTGAGATATATGATTGGATAATTGGCGGTTGAGCAGGGGATGAGAGTTTCAGTGTCTGATGCATTTAGAGCAGCTGGAATTACAGTAAACATGAAACAGAATCATGAAGCTCCAAAACATCTCAAACAGCACATTATAACCTGAACATTTCTGTTACCTGGTTCAAGCAACGTGGTTCTCCTGCTGTTTGCTGCAGTGCTGACGGTGCAGATGTAGTCCAGGTCCATATCATTATCTGAAAGGACCAGAGAGCTGCTGATGCTGTAAAGCTGCTGTTCAGTCTGATGGACTGTTGGTGGATTCTGCAGGTTCCTGCTGGATGGAGGACTGGTGGTCCAGGTGAGTCCAGGTTCAGGATAGATTTCGTCTGAGCTGCAGATGATTTTATCTTGTGTCTTTTCAATGTTGACCCTCTGGACTGGAGCTGTAAGACAAATATGCGGTTATAAATGTTGTTAATGTCACGGAACGTTTGCTTCAATCTTGGCTGCAAACGTGCCTCACTGGTCGAGTCCAGGTCAGATTCATTTATGTTAAAAACAACCAAGCTTCAGCAAGGTGCTTTACAGGTAAAACACAACAATATACTGTAAATAATGTTAAACAAATGGAGTAAAAACACAAAACTACCAAGAAGATCTTACATTTCTTCTAAAAGGGACAGGAGGTCAGTGTACCGATGTCAGAACTGGATCACTATGCTCACATTTCCTGGTCCAGTTTAGGGCCGAGCTGCAGCGTTCTGCACGACCTGAAGGATTAACTGATCTAAACCAGCATAGAGGAATTACACTAATCCAGGAGTGTAGTTATAAAAGCATGCATTACTCTTTAAATCTTTATAAACATAATTATGACTTCACTTTTGACAACAGTCGTTGACCTTCAAGGCTGAAACCAGCGTCTGCAGCCATCCCTTCTCTACTGAGGTAGTAGGGTGGACTTAGTTCTGGTTTGGTAAAGAAAGAAGTGAGAAAAAGGCAAAACTCTGTGCAAACGGAGAGAAAGGTCTGCAGAAATGTTACCTGCCGGTTTCCCGGTACGGGGCCTGGATGGAGGGAACATTCTTTTGTTGTATTTTGAGGATTTTTTCTTTTGATTAAGATTACAACACATGATTGGAGGACCAGCGCTTGTTTGACTAATATTTTGGACTGCTGGGACATTTGGGGAGGCTGCATTTGTCCTCGGATGATTTCCGTTCTTTGTTGAGGGGGTTTCTTTTGTTGCTACCGGGAAGATGAGTGAAAAAGGATCCTTTTATGTGAACTGGGTTAATGATAACCGGAGCTTAGTACAGCTGCCTTTTCATTTTATGTCTCTATTTGTTAATGTTTCATTTAAGACGATGATACGGGCTACAAGGAATAACTGAATTTCATGAATTAATGGAATATTTTTTCCTTTACTTTAGCCTTGTTAGGGCCCGAGCACCTTCAGTGCGAAGGCCCTATTGTATCTGTAGGAATTTTTCTTTTTTCTTTCTTTTTTCTTCTGACGAAAGGAGGGCCTTTTTGCCCCCCTAAACGTGCCCAAAAAGTCACCAAATTTTGCACCCAAGCCAGGCCTGGCGAAAAATTTGATATTTAATGGTTTACATTAATGGGCGTGGCAAAATGGCTCAACAGCGCCCCCCGGAAAACTTTGTGCCTCAAGCCCCACAATACGGTTTGACGTACATGCACGAAAATCGCTACACACCTGTATCAGTACACAACTTAAAGAAAAGTCTCTTGGCGACATGGCCGAAACCGAACAGGAAGTCAGCCATTTTGAATTAATCGTGTCACTTTGGCGCAATTTATGCCATTCCTTCGGCAGTTAATACGGCCCGAACCGTAACGTGCCCCCAAGTGTGTTATACATCAAAACGTGCGTCTCCATCCTGCGACAACACGCATTACTTTTCTCTTTCAAAAGCGTTACCGTGGCGACGCTAGACTCCAAAAAGCGCGCCCACCCTTCATCTGGTTGGTTCAGACAGAAAAAACTTTGCGCCTCAAGCCCAATAATACGGATTGACGTACATGAACGAAAATCGGTACACACCTGTATCATGTCGCAACTTAAAGAAAAGTCTCTTGGCGCCATGGCCCAAACCGAACAGGAAGTCTGCCATTTTGAACATTCTGAATTGATCGTGTAATTTTGGAGCAATATGAGCCATTCCTTCGAGAATTAATACGGCCCGAACCGTAACGTGCACCCAGGTGTGTTATACATCAAAATGTGCGTCTCCATCCTGCGACTACGCGCATTACTTTTCTCTTTCAAAAGTGTTACCGTGGCGACACTAGACGCCAAAAAGCGCGCCCCCCTTCATCTGATTGGTCCATATTTGATAGTTCCCCAAAAGTCACCAAATTTTGCATGCAAGGCAGGCCTGGCGATAAATTTGATATTTCAAGGGTTTGTATTAATGGGCGTGGCAAAATGGCTCAACAGCGCCCCCCGGAAAACTTTGTGCCTCAAGCCCCACAATACGGTTTGACGTACATGCACGAAAATTGGTACACACCTGTATCATGTTGCAACTTAAAGAAAAGTCTCTTGGCGCCATGGCCAAAACCGAACAGGAAGTCGGCCATTTTGAATTAATTGTGTAATTTTGGTGCAATTTATGCCATTCTTTCGGCAATTAATACAGCCCGAACCGTAACGTGCACCCAGGTGTGTTATACATCAAAAAGTGCGTCTTCATCTTGCGACTACGCGCATTACTTTTCTCTTTCAAAAGTGTTACCGTGGCGACGCTAGATGCCAAAAAGCGCGCCCCCCTTCATCTGATCCAAATTTTGCATGCAAGCCAGGCCTGGCAATAAATTTGATATTTCATGGTTTGCATTAATGGGCGTGGCCTAACGGCTCAACAGCGCCCCCTAGAATACTTTTCTCTGCCATAACTTTTGAAAGGTTTGACATAGAGAGTCGTGGGTGGTGTCATGGGACTCTGTAATGAGTCCTTGACCTTCATTGGCCTGAATTAGCCCCGCCCCTTCTTCTGATTGGTTGTCCCGATTTTCTGCTATAACTTTTGAATGGTTTGACATAGAGAGTCGTGGGTGGTGTCATAAGATTCTGTATGGAGTCCTTGACCTTCATTGGCCTGAATTAGCCCCGCCCCTTCTTCTGATTGGTTGTCCCTTTTTTCTGCTATATCTTTTGAATGGTTTGCCATAGGAAGTCGTGGGTGGTGTCATTTCTGATATGCTTATGGGGGCGGTGGCCGTGAGTGCGAGGGCCCGTTCATCGCTGCTTGCAGCTTTAATTTTAATTAAATCTTTCCCTTTTGTGAAGACTTTTTCTTTTCTTGCAGGCAGCATATAAAATGTCCCAGCAGGGGCACAGACACTCTGGTCCACTGCTACACAGTCATAAAGGACGCATTTCTCTCCTGCGAGACTTCCCTTTAAAACACAAAAAAGAAAATCTCAACATTGAAGAAAATAAAAGTCTTTGACAAATGATTGCGATTGCTGCTACCGAGAAAGCAGCCAGATGATGAAGGCAGCGGGTCATCATTCATATGATAATTCAGAGGTAAATCTCTTATGTAATGTTTAATGATAAAGCAGTGTTAAAGAACAAATGGATCGTATCAATGAGTCCAAAAACAGCTGGAAACTGGATTTTGATGACTTTCTTCCATCTTTTTCAAAGTCGAGATGTTGTTTAGAGAACTAGGAGAATTAGCTCATGAAATGAAAAACACCCTCCAATGAAAACACCGTTTCCTGCAGCGATACGTTCGTCGCAAATTTAGAATTTCGCTTTTCTTTTGCCAAAAAAGTGGAATGGAAATCCACCTTATCTGTAGGCTTTTTCAAAAGCAGGAGATCAGAAAGACTCCTGGGGCCTCATTTATAAAGCTTGCTTGCGCACAAAACAGGGCTTGAAAGATGCGTAAGCCACCTTCTACGCAAAGGTTGGGATTTAAAAAGAAAAAACTAACCGAAAAATCTGCGTATCCCTACGCCAACCCTGACCCTCCTGTAGGAACTTACTTAAGATATGGGGAACTGGCGACGCAGGCGGTGAGGTGGTGAAATGAAGCCATATTCATGTCATACTCTTAATAATGTCATCACATATCAGACTTATAATATAATAGCGCTGATCGTGTCCCTCTGTGTGTGAAGCACAGCGTCAGTCAGGACTCTGGTGCTGCTGCTGCAGCCGCGGTGCAGGACACGCCGGGAACCTCCTCGTCACCCACCGCTTCCAACCGTAGAGTGACTGAGGACAGAACAAATGAGGGGCTCCGTAGATCATTTAGGGGCTCTACGGAGCCCTTAAAGGGACACGGATTTTTATTTATATATATGAGTTTTACGCGCGGGCATAAGCGTAATTTATGGCTCTGCGTTAAAACGACGCAGAGCCTACGCTGTAGGGTACGCGGCGACGCGCACCTACGGCGTATGCTCTGCGTTGATTTAACGCGGAACCATAAATCAGCCTTGAGCAGCACTGAGGGGAGAGGAGGAGTTGGGCTGCCAGGCCGTCTTCGCATCGCCTTCGCACAGTGTGTTGATGATTTGCAATTACAGGCTGAGCCTACCGTTAGCTCTTAAACTGTAAAAAGTGGGGGGGACAAATACATGATTTTGAAAAGTGGGGGGGACATGTCCCCCCTGTCCCCAGTGGAAATTGCGCCGTGGCACTCACGGGCAGCAACGGCGTGCTGCCACTCACTCGCTTTATTTTATACTATTTATATACTTTTTCTACTTTTACTGTGACCAACAAATAATGTGGTTTTCCTGCCTCCACCTCATCCACAACATCTCCATCTCAATCTCCGTGAAATTTAGTGGCACGGTGGCTCGAAACGTCTCATTCATCCTGACGCCCAAACAGGCTGCAGGAAGCCGCTGCGCATGCTCAGCAGGTTCATTCATATGCAAATACTACTTTGCATTGCCCATTTATGGTATGAAGTGGGCGTGTAGAGCGCGGGATATGAGGCGAATTCAGCTGCGCAACCTTCCAGCTGGACTGTGATTTATAAAGAGAACATTGCGTGGAAGTCTGCGTGCACTGCGGTTTTGTAAATACAGATTTTTTTTTGCGCCAGCCATTTTCGCTTTTGGGTTTACGTGCACTTTTAGTATGAATCCTACACACTCTTTTATAAATGAGGCCCCTGGACCTGTCACTGTGTCCTCTGTCTGCCTGAGAATCTTCACACAGATCTTTAACCAGTTTCTGGAGCCGTGCGAAGTTCCCTCCTATGGAGCTAGAACAGTCTCATAATTGACAAATGCACAGGACAAGTTTTATAAATGCACAGACCGATTTGCAAATACACACACCGTTTCACACATGCACAGAACAATTCACACGTGCGTAGGACAAGATATACAAATGTATTTTTGATGCACACACAAATATAACCTGATTTACAAACGTTTTTTTTGTCTGTGAGCTGCGCTGGATTTGCGTGTGACTTTTGAGACTCCCCTGACGTGACTCGATCCACAAATAGGTTTTTTTTAACACGGAAGGATCTGCAACCAATCAGATTAAAGGGGCGGATACACCTGCTGTTTGAACTGCGTTTGCTTAGAAAAGTGATTAATATTTGGAGTTGGTGGAGTAAAGATAAATAAACAGCAACAGGAGATAAAAGATAAATAAACAGGATGGAGAGGAGATCACTGTTCTGATTTTCTTGTGATCTCGGTAAAGAAAACAGTGCGATTTGAGATGGTTTGTGGGGCCGTTCAACCAGAGCCGACAGGAGACTGCACTCCAAGTCCTGCCGATGCAGCAACTGATGATGAGAAACAGCACAGATATTTATGTATTTGCTCCGTTTGGTTTGACTACGTGTTACATGGGATTATCCCGCTGATTCAGCTCAGAACCAGACAGACGCAGCAGAGAGCTGCTGCGCTGCCTGACGGGGACGAGCTGCAGCGGCCAGGTGGAGCAGCATGCACATGTCAGGAGATTAATTTACCTAAATATCTGGAGTAAAGTCGGCATCAGTCGACTGATAACCGAAGAACCTCTGTATCCAGCTCAGATGTTTGATGATCGGTGGACTAAACCCCGACCAGCATCATCACGGCTGCATCTTCCCATGAGCACGACTCTGTCTGCACCGGGAATGTGTTGATCTGCCACCGCTGTTTTGATGTTTGTCTCTTTGTGGTGGCAATGTCACATCATGAATGTGAGGATAACAGCTGCTTGTTTCTGACCTCCACGTCTGGTCACTGTGGTCAGCTGGTGTCTGACCGGGACCAGCGCCACTCGCGGCCAAAGCCAGAACGCAACAGCAGCAATATTCACCCCGTCAACAGGCTGGTTCTCCTGAAAGACACCTGTAGTTCAAATACAGAAATATCTCCGCTGTTTCTCATCATCACTTGCTGCATCGGCAGGACTTGGAGTGCAGTCTCCTGACGGCTCTGGTTGAACGGCCCGACAAACCAACTCCGATCGTGCTGTTTTCTTTACCGAGATCACAATAAAATCAGAACAGTGATCTCCTCTCCATCCTGTTTATTTATCTTTTATCTCCTGTTGCTGTTTATTTATCTTTACTCCACCAACTCGAAATATTATTCACTTTTCTAAGCGAACGGCGCTAACGCAGTTCAAACAGCAGGTGTATCCGCCCCTTTAATCTGATTGGTTTACGAGTAAATCGTCCCCCACGTGGGGTGCGCTCTTATGATTGGCTGAAACAAAGGAAGACATCTGATTGGTTGCAGATCCTTCTGTGTTAAAAAAAACGTATTTGTGGATCGAATCACGTCAGGGGAGTCTCAAAAATCACACGCAAATCCAGCGCAGCTCACAGACAAAAAAAAACGTTTGTAAATCAGGTTATATTTGTGTGTGCATCAAAAATACATTTGTATATCTTGTCCTACGTACGTGTGAATTGTTCTGTGCATGTGTGAAACGGTGTGTGTATTTGCAAATCGGTCTGTGCATTTGTAAAACTTGTCCTGTGCATTTGTCAATTATGAGACAGACTGTTCTAACTCCATACCCTCCTGCTTCAAACGCTCTACCAGTTCCCAAGAAGCCCTCCATCACAGGAGTGAATTACTACAGGGCCGTTGCTCCGTCATCTGTAGTCATGAAGTCCTTTGAGAAACTGATGTTGAGCGACCTGAAGGACAACACAGACTCCCACCTGCAGGGCAAACAGGCCAGCAGATGATGCAGGGCAGGGCAAGCAAGTCTACTTGTATAGCACAATTCAACCACAAGGTGATTTACAGAGACATTAAACAGAGACATTAAAACACCACATAGTATAAATATAAAGCATGATTTAAAATTTAAACCAAAGCAAAGAAAGAAAACAGAACAATCAGTAGTTGAAATAGTGTCCGAACGTGTCCGATTTCCGATCACCTGATCAGATCGGGACATCCCTATTGATTTCTATTAATGTCATGTTTGTGCTGTCTGTCAACATAACAGTTGGTTAATATACATCTTCTTTGTGCCATCAGCTGGTAAAAGATCATTTAAGTAACTTATTCAACGTGATTAACGTTTGTGATGTAAAACCAGTCAGACTCACAACTTTGGGCAGAATTGATGTTACAATTATGGACTTTTACACAAAGTGATGTCTTAAACCGTGTTTGGGCTTTGAATAAGTCATTTTAGATTTCTGGAGAATGTTCTGAATAAACCAAATGAAGCCCTACTTTGGTTTATGTATGAAATTTATTTAATATTTTCACAAGTAAAAAGTTGTGAGAAAGGTTAAATGTATTATTTGTTGGTATTTAACAGAAAGATGTATCAAAGAAGGGGACATTCAGACATTCAGAAACAGGACTCTGGAAGAGGCCTTCAGCTGCACAGATATATAATAAAAAAACTGGAAACTTCCAGGAGATATTATTCATTAAATACGACTAGACGCTGTAAACAGGTTTGAGCTGTGTGTAGGCCACGCCCACGGAGCGCTGAAGAAAAAAGAACTGTAGAAAAATGTTGCTGTTTCTGTTAAAAACACTTTAGTCCCAGTGATTCATTGTCCAGATGCTACCGCATGTTGGATTTCAGCATCGTTATCCCAGAAATCCTCCATCAGAAGCCCCCCAACATCACCTGCTGCCTCCACCTGCCTCCATCTGTCGATGGGTCAGCAGGTTAGGCAGCAGGGGCCTCATTTATAAAAGAGTGCGTAGGATTCATACTAAAAGTGCATGTAAACCCAAAAGCCGAAAATGGCGGGCGCAAAAAAAAAATCCGTATTTATAAAACCGCGTGCACGCACACTTGCACGCAATGTTCTGTTTATAAATCACAGTCCAGCTGGAAGGTTGTGCAGGTGAATTCGCCTCATATCCCGCCCTCTACACGCCCACATTATACCATAAATGGGAAATGCAAACTACATGATGACTGTATTTGCATATAAATGAGCCTGCTGAGCATGCGCAGCGGCTTCCTGCAACCTGTTTCTGCTGTGCGTCAGGATGAATGAGACGTGTCGAGCCACCGTGCCACTAAATTTCACGGAGACTGAGATGGAGATGTTGTGGATGAGGTGGAGGCCAGGAAAACCACATTATTTGGTGGTCACAGTAATGGCATCACTAACAAAAATAAAGCGAGTGAGTTGCCTGCCAGAATCTGATTTCTGGCCGCGGGAACGCGCACAGCAGCCCGTTTAGCGATAGCGCTGAAACGTCAGATTTTCAGATTATGAAGCTCAAGAATGAGATCAAATCATATTTAGGTAGAAACAACCTTTCATTAACTGTATTTGGCCTTCAATCAATTTTTTGGCAGGTAAAAAGACCCAGGGCAGGGCTCTTGTGGCCCTGCGATGGACTGGTGACCTGTCCAGGGTGTAACCCCTGCCTCTCACCTGAAATTAGCTGGGATAGGCTCCAGCAGACCCCCGTGACCCTGCAAAGGATAAAGCGGATATAGATAATGGATGGATGGATGAAAAAGACCCATTTTCAGGGGAGAAATCAGATTCTGGCAGGCAATCTCTTTTTGGCACGACACCCGCGGTGCAGGACACGCCGTGCCGGTAGGATGATTTGACAGATGAAAATACCCCGTCAGATCAGGCTTCCACATAGACATCAACATTTATCTATGTGGAAGCGTGATCTGACAGGATATTTCCATCTGTCAAATCATCCTACCTGCCAATATCTATGTGGAAGCGTGATTTGACTTTTTTTTTTCTTCCGCCAAAGCGTCGTACACATAGATCTATGTGAAGCACATTCTGACTTCCTGCTGTTGAATCGTCTATTTAAGTCTGATATGTAATGACATTAAAAGTATGACATGAATCTGGCTTCATTTCACCTCCTCACCGCCTGTGTCGCCAGTTCCCCATATCTTCAAAATGTTCGTGCGCGAGGGTCAGGGTTGGCTTAAAGATACACACATTTTTCGGTTCGTTTTTTCTTTTTAAATCCCAACCTTTGCGTAGAAGGTGGCTTGGGCATCTTTCAAGCCCTGTTTTGTGCGCAAGCAAGCTTTATAAATGAGGCCCCAGGTGATGTTGGGCAGCGTCACATCCAGCCGCTGGACCGTCAGCACTGACACCCCCCAGGGAAGTGTCCTCTCCCCACTGCTCTTGTCCCTCTAATGACCGCTCAATGCACAAACCTGGCGAATACAGTTGATTCTGCTTCTAGTTCACTCGAGAGGATCCTCGTTTCAAAAACAGAGAAAGTGAATGTGAGTCCGACATGTCAAGAAAGCACAACTGAAAGTTGAAGTGCTGCATTACTGTTTCAACAACCACTTTAGCAGCTATTCTAACTTTGTCTCAGCTATTTTCTGTCTGAGACAACTCCTGCAACAGTGACAGTAAATCTCTGTTCTTTCTCTGTACCACCCCCCCCCCCCCCCCCCCCCCCCTCTCCACGTACCGTCCACATTCAGGTTGATGAAGCTCTCCTCATATCCAGCGATGGTTATGGTGTCACACAGATATCTGCCCCGGTCCTGGACCGTCACTCCTCTCAGCAGCAGGGAAGCGTTTCCTCCTGAGATCTGGTCTTCAAACAGAGATGTTCTTCCTCTGAACCTCTGGTCCTGCTCTCCCGGTTGGTCCTTGTTGTGATAGTAGGAGTGAACCCGGGTCTCTGGTTGCGTCTTTTGAATCCAGTGGACGACAACGTTATTGTGAGCTGTGAAACTGCAGGGCAGGATACACGTCTCTTTGAACTGACAGGAGACCTCAGTATCTGTAGAAACACACACGTACAAACCTATGATCCATTTGGAATCAATAATTAACCCAAATGACATGTTTTTGGACAGTGGGAGGAGGATCAATTATCTGGAGAGAAGCAGGAACCTTCTTGCTCTGAGGCAACGGTACTAATCATTAAGCCACCGCAGGTTCTTGTTAAATTAAACAAACATGATTGGATGACATCATCCAGTTTTATATCCATTATAAAACTATCAGGAAAAATGCATTTTACACTTTGCAGGAGTTTCAGAGAACTGGGAGATAGATTAAAAAGGCCCAAACATCATCTGTGACTCGTGGCCTGGCTGAGAAAAGTTGTTTGTCTCTATTTCTAACCAAGTGTCGAGCACGCAGGTTTTAAAATATCCAACACCTCATTTCAAGGTCACCTTTACAGTGCACACAACACCGATTAAAAGAGCAAAAAAAAGAAAAAAGACAATATAAATTATTAACTTAAGAATATTTGTTAATTTGTCAAGTATAATATCTCATAATAAATGTATTTTAAATCAGGAAGAACTCCAGCGTCGTTCACCGGCGGCCATCTTACCACAGGACACTCTCTGTTGCTGTTGGAGGGTGAGTGGTCTGTACAGACAAAAATACTCATAACTTGCTGAAATCTTGGTTTATCTTGATTTACAAACGGTTTGGTTTATCATAAACGTCATAAAAGGGTATGATTCGGGATGCTTGGACATGTTGAAATTGTATCTTTTCTTTTATAAATATATATATATATATATATATATATATATATATATATATATATATACAGTATATATATGTACATGTTATAATGTCATAATATATATATATATATATATATATATATATATATATATATATATATATATATATATATATATATATATATATATATATATATATATATATATATATATATATATATATATATATACATGTTATAATGTAATGATATAAATACATCATAATGTAATAATATATAAACATGTTATGTTATAATATATATGTATATATATACACATGTTATAAGGTAATAATATATATGTATATATGTTATAATGTAAATATAAATATTACTAAGAATACTATAGAAGTATTGATTTAATATAAATATCATGTCATAGCTATCTGTTTCTTGTTATTTTCATATAAAAGTATGTTTGTCAATGTTTATAATTATTCACAAGTATGCAGTGTCACAACTACATCTCCGACGTTCATAACAAACCAACCTGTTTGAAAATCTGTTGAAAATTGAGCAAGTTAAGGTTGTTTAAAGGGGACCTATTATGAAAAACAAGTTTTTTCTTGCTTTAACATAAAGTGGTCTCCCCTCAGCCTGCCAACTCAGAGAAGGAGGAAAGCAACCAAATTCTGCAGTGTCTGTACAGCCGCCCGGATGAGCCGTCCCGTGTGATGTGGATCTACGAGCCGTTCGGATTGGGTGCATTTTCGTTACGTAACCAAATGCAAACCACGCCCACAACTATAAAACGTGTAACTGCACACGAGCGTCGGACTATCGTAGCACTGCGTGACATCGTCTCTCTGTCCATCTCCCTCCAGCAGCTGCCACTTTATTGAGGTTTTTGTAGTGAAATGAGGAGGAATCATAGAGATAACTTCTCATTTCAACTAACTGGATCAGCCGTTCCTCATCATGACTGTTTCCTACAGCGCTTTCAACCGGCTTTCAACGCGAGCGACAGGAAGAAAATAGAAGCAGGGCGTCCGACAAATGTTCAGCTCAAAACGGCACAGCGTCGCTGCGGACAGTTAGGACAGTCCAATAGAAAATAAAGCAATGGAATTGATTTGGTTACTGACGCTCGCAGTGCATGCAGTTATAACACGATGTAATAATAACTCCGCCGGCCGGAGCTTCCACCATTTTTCCGTAGCGGTGTATCGCGTCATTCAGGCAGCCAATCAGCACAGAGCCTCATTATCATAGCCCCGCCCACTCAGAATCCTGCATAGATAATGAGGTTAGAGAATGGGAAGATAAAGACATGGCTCAGAGGCTGAATTTCTAATTTATATAGCAAAAACAATCAAAAGCTTGTTTTTAAGACATTCAAGGCCTGTTTAGAATAGGGATTAGATGCCATAATAGGTCCCCCTTAAGCAGTACATGCACCATTAAACACAACGTTATGAGTGAGCGAGTTCTCCTCTGGCAAGATGGCCGCCGTGTGACGACGTTGCTCTGCATTGGCAGCAGCGCGGGTGAGTCATCTAGCCTTTATAGATATCTATGGTTGTCCTGCCAACGGATAACGGACATGATCATACATGCCGACGACCATGTTGCAAAGTGCAAATACTATCTAATATCTAATACGTTTTACGACTTTGAAAGCTGTAGTTTTAGCTGTGCGTGCTCCTGTGGAGGCGCGTTCTCGGGATCAAACCGAAATTATCATTATAATAACGCAATACAACGTTGTTTTTTTTAATGTAGGTACTTGGTCAAACTACAAGAATATTAATGGTCTCAGTGACGTGACACTATTAAAAGTTAGACATAAGGGGGTTTAGGTGTTTGTAGTAAAAACTAATATAGCAGCACTCACCACCGCAGACAACCGACGCGCACAAAAGCAAACCATAAACCATCACAGTGATCCTGTTCATGTTCCTCATGGTCCTGCTGCAGTTGGATGCTCCAAGCCCTGATTTTAAATATTTACAACCTCAAATGCACTAAAAACAGAAAAATTTCAGCCCAGTTTTTTGAGGACTCCCAGAAACAGCTTAACTAAAGTGAAGCTTCTGACTGAACTTTCGTTCTCTCTCGACACTCCCACCAAGACAGACTTGTTGAGAGACTTTACTACATTTGACTTGATTACAGCGGAGAAGTTAATAAATAATGAGGTGTGAGGTTTAATTCGTGCCAAAAGTCTATTCTGCATTCACTGTTGAATTCTGCTGAGCTTTCAGACGTTTGTTCACGTAACTTTTTCAGCTTTAGTTGTGACAAAGATCTTTTTAACAGGTACACTAAAGGTAAAAAGAAGTAACAGGAAATACCATACAAGTGTTATCAGTTGGACTCATATATATGTAGTTATATACATATATATGAGTTATATACGTATATGTATATAACTCACACAGAGTCAACAACATTTCCATCTGTAACAATCTTTAATTCACCGTCTCGACTCCTTTTTATTTATAAAACCAGCATATGTGGTAAAGACTTCCAGACAGAACCATAAATATTCAGGGATTAGTCAGTCTGTTAAGATGAAATATTAGAAAATCAACCTCTAAATAAAGACCTCTGGTGAATCCAGGAGTAACTGATCAGTAATTAATCAAAACAATGTGAGAATAAGTCGTCGTAAATCTAACACGTGTACAAAGCAGACTTTTATAAATGAGGAGTTTATACATTTTTACATTTTACATAATAAAAGAATCAGATAAATCAGAGTCGTGATTACAACATTCCTGATAATATAATATCTGTATAGGCACCGACTCTTGGGAATATAAAGTATAATATTTCTACATTAATATAGAACACTTGTATGTATGACAAGAATGAAGGTTAACGTTGACATGAGTGGGACAGAACCATATGAGGTGCCGTGAGGGACATAATTCTGAATTACTGTTCATAAACACATATGAAATCCAAAACCTTTTATACACACAGGTGAAATGCTCTTACACATACAACTGGAAATGTTCATAAACACATATGAAATCCAACTCTTTTACACACTATACTGAAAACTTCTCACACTCACTTGTGAAATCTCTCAGACACACAGGTGAAATGCTCTTATACATACAACTGGAAATGTATCCACTCACATATACAACTGAAATGTGCTCACAGATACTACTGAAACGCTTTTACACAGACTAATGAAATCTACTCATATATACAGTTGAAAATTTTTCCTCTCACACACAGTGGTGAAAATCTTCTCACAAACACAACTGAAAATCTTCTCACAAACACAACTGAATATCTTCTCACACACAGTGGTGAAATCTTCTCACAGACACAACTGAAAATTTCAGTAGAAACGGAAGTCATTTCAGTAGAAACGGACGTCATTTCAGTAGAAACGGAAGTGGGTTGTTTAGCGCGATTTTTTTTTTTTTCCCTGGCAGTTATTTTGACTGATTGATATAGCAATATCTTCTCAGCAGCATACAACAACTCTGACTGAAGAAAGAACTTTACTCAATAATATTAGCTTCAGCAGAGACTGCTGGATGAGCCTCACGTCACTTTTCCCATCACAGTGTTCTGTTTGATGCTACCCGTCAAGAAATGCTACTTTGTGGTTCTGCGCCATGATTGATTCACATGAGCAACATTAAGTCTAATGAAGTTCCTAAATGTCGGTTTCCATTATTTTTATATTAATTGCCCAGCCATAGTGCTTTTATTGTATTATTAATTTAAATGAATGTATATCTTTAATTTGTTTGTAGGTGCAGTGCGAGTCCTGCAGTAGGTGGGCACATTTTGAATGTATCCACTATGACAAAGTCCCACATTATAAGTGCCAGAAAAGTGGCTAACTACTCTGTTTGGCATTTTGTTGTTGTTTGTGTTCGTTAACTTTTATTTATTATTGTTATTGTTATTATGTTATTAAATGTAATTTTCTGAACTTAGCACTCTTCTTTTGAAACGACAAATTGAGACAATTTGTTTGTTTGTGTGCCTTTACTTTTATTTCTTATTATTTTATACTTATTATCAATCCAAAAATAGTGATCACAAAATTGATAAATTGGGGGGTGTAAGTATGCTGACATTCATCCTGCAGTGGCAGTGAGGTGATTAGTATCTGAATGCATTAAGTGACGGGAGCATTATTTGATAGGATGTTACTGGACTATCAAATTATGCTACCATTAAATAGATTTAACATGGATGATATGGGATGTTGAGTATTTGATCCTTCAAAATACACGACCCATGACATGAATTGCATTACACTTTGTGAACATTATATGATAAATGGAAAAATAAAAAACTATGTTATCGCTTTATTTGATATTCATTCCGTTATTGGCCTTTATTTAACCAGGCAGGTCATTAAGAACACATTTTTATTTACAATGACGGCCTGGCAAGAGACAAGGACCACTTGGGGAAAAAGGACGTGGGCTAGGGAGTAAAACAGTAAAATTGTAGCTCTACAAAGGTAGAAAACCATTAGGTAGCATTTTTTGATATGGTAGCAAGAATCGATAGACAGACGCTATCGGTTTATGCGGTGGTAGCATTTTTCGACGAAGCAGCAGAAATCGACAGAACAGCGGCAGCGGCAGCTTTCTGCCAGTATATATCCATGTGCTAAAGCACTTTTGGGTTTGATAACGTGGTGTGCATCCTCTCAAAACTGTAGTTGTTGCCGTTGCGGGATGCTATGCTATGACGCAGCTGCCGTGATGGGAAAAGTGATGTGCGGCTCATCCAGCACACCTGCACCGATCCGCACTCGCAGTCACCGGGGGGGGGCGGGGCTGTAGCCCCGCAGTTGTAACACCTAACACAGGGTCCTTATAGTCTCTGCTGAAGCTAATATATTATTCAGTAAAGCTGTTGCTTCAGTCAGAGTTGTTGTATGCTGCTGAGAAGATATTGCTATATCAATCAGTCAAAATAACTGCCAGAAAAAAAAAAAAAAATCGCGCTAAACAACCCACTTCCGTTTCTACTGAAATGACTTCCGTTTCTACTGAAATGACGTCCGTTTCTACTGAAATGACTTCCGTTTCTACTGAAATGACATCCGTTTCTACTGAAATGACGTCCGTTTCTACTGAAATGACTTCCGTTTCTACTGAAATGACTTCCGTTTCTACTGAAATTTTCAGTTGTGTCTGTGAGAAGATTTCACCACTGTGTGTGAGAAGATTTTCAGTTGTGTTTGTGAGAAGATTTTCAGTTGTGTTTATGAACATTTCCAGTTGTATGTATAAGAGCATTTCACCTGTGTGTCTGAGAGATTTCACAAGTGAGTGTGAGAAGTTTTCAGTATAGTGTGTAAAAGAGTTGGATTTCATATGTGTTTATGAACATTTCCAGTTGTATGTGTAAGAGCATTTCACCTGTGTGTCTGAGAGATTTCACAAGTGAGTGTGAGAAGTTTTCAGTATAGTGTGTAAAAGAGTTGGATTTCATATGTGTTTATGAACATTTCCAGTTGTATGTGTAAGAGCATTTCACCTGTGTGTATAAAAGGTTTTGGATTTCATATGTGTTTATGAACAGTAATTCAGAATTATGTCCCTCACGGCACCTCATAGAACCAGGCCCCGCCCACATTTAACACTATCATTTCATTCAGATATTTAGATATTTATGTTAATATAAACTATGCAACTAAGGGTGACGACATGTGACAGCAGACTCGTGTCTTTGGTACATTTCAAAGTCATGATCTTGATGTTGTTTATCCATCTATCATCCATCCATCCATCCCTCCCTCCCTCCCTCCATCCATCCATCCATCCATCCATCCATCCATCCATCATCCATCCATCATCCATCCATCCATCCATCCATCCATCCATCCATCCATCCAATCATCCATCCATCCATCCATCCATCCATCCATCCATCCATCCATCCATCCATCCATCCATCCATCCATCCGGAGCGTCACTAGACTTAAGACTGTACTTGGGCACAGATAATACACGCAAAAAAGACTTTTAGACTTATTTATATTTAGAAAAGCATAAATAGTACTTTAAACTAAGATAGATAAGATAGTCCTTTATTGATCCCCACAGGGGAAATTCGGGAAACTATACAATCAGATCAGATTATGTTAATGACTGGATCTTTCTTTTACCACCTTTTCTTTTACCGCCCAGGGATACCGCCACTGCGGTATCCCTGGGCTTTATCTAGTGAACCAACACAAGCTCTCATCATTGAGCAGAGGTCCTGACCAGAACCAGAACCAGCAGGATCCCACCGTTACCGCACTTGTTCACCCGGATAGGAACCTCACTGAAATTCCCCTTGGGTCTGACTCTCTCAACACCACTGGGTTTTCCACCCTTATTATGGTAGCTACCGCTAACAAAAGTCACTCTCTGTACTGCTTTAGGTTAATTGGGTTGTCTTGATACGTTTATGACGTCATAAACACAGGTTGATGTTGCCTAGCTAAGGGCTTACCTCTCTGATTTCTCCTTGCTGTTTTATCCCTGCTGCAAGCAAATATCTTTCTGATATCCATCTACAGGAGTAATACAGTTTGAGTCAAATCACAAAATAGTATATGATATTATATAAGTATTCATCAAGTTGTTATGGGCTAAGGTTACGAACCTTTAGTCACTCTCTCTGAGTGAATGGTGGAGTGAGTGGACTCTGGAGCTGCAGCGTGTGAGTGAGGTTTTTTCTGCAGTTTCATGTGTTTTTTCTTTCTTTTTTTCTCCCTTTACAGTTACTAATTATTGTATAAATCTTGGTGAGGTGTAGTTTTTAGCGGTAGCGGGGCTACCGGCTCAGCTGAGCAGTATGCCCGTTGTAAAAGGCGGAGAGGCCCCCTGGGCAGCCCCCCCTGGGCAGCCCCCCCTGGGCAGCCCCCCCTGGGCAGCCCCCCCTGGGCAGCCCCCTGCACGCTCTGACAGTGTCAGGAAGGACGATAGAGCAGCGACAGACAGAGGATAGTGAACAAGTTGATAAAGATAGACAGACTGAGCATGAGGGCAGTTCAGAACGTACAGCTATGGTATCTGAAGATGAACAGGATGAAATTGATTCCTCACTGTCTGAGGATTTGGAAGACGAGGATATGGGTGATGATGATTTTCTTGAAGTATCACAAAAAAGGAAACGCTCAGAACGTATCCTGAATAGTGCCAAGGTCAGTAAAGTCATTGAGGAGCTAAAAGATAAAAGTGCTCTCTCAATCACTCAGGAGGATCAGCAGGGTCGGTATTCTCCTGATAGATAGAAATAAAAAAAAATAGAAAAAAGGCAAAAAACAAATGAAAAAGAGAAAAAGGTATTTTTGAAGAAAGGGGGGGAAAAGAAAAGAGAAAAAAAGGAAAAAAGAAAGAGAAAAAAGATGAAAACGTGAAAAAGAAAGAAAAAAAGGAAAAAAGTCAAGGGGGGAAAAAGGGAAAAAAAAGAAGGAAAAAAGAGATGTAGAAAAAAGGAAAAAGAAAGAGAAAAAGAAGAAAAAAGAAAAAGGTTTAACAATCATCTCCGTGAGGTTTGGACCGGTACCAGCTCCCAGCTTGTCCTGACTAGTAACAGACGTGTGCAGGTCTCGGTGATCCAGTCAGGTGAACCCGGTTAGTCGAGCAGAGAAGTTCCTCAGGGCCCGGAACCAGGACACCCGGGTCTTTCAGACGGACCAACGCAGGTGGAGTCAAACTACATTCATCGTTGTTGTTTAGAGGGTTGGGCCTAGTTCTTCTCCCACCAGAAGGTTCCAGATCAGGATGCTGAACACGTCGTCCAGATAAATGATGCAAAACCGCCCGATCAACACGTGATCGGACGTTGATGTGCACGTTGTCCACTTTTCTGGCTGCCGTGTTTGCAGGAGAAGGACAACTGGAGCGGCATCGCCCGCACGGTGGACCGGCTCTGCCTGTTCCTGGTCACCCCGGTGATGACCCTCGGCACCATCATCATCTTCCTCATGGGGATCTGCAACCACCCGCCCCACCTGCCCTTCAAGGGGGACAAGCACGACTACACAGAGGGAAACGCACGGCTGCTGTGACGCAGGACCTCTGTTTCTCAGCCTGGAGTCAAACAGTTACTCGCTTTGTTTCTATGTGCTTTGAATAAGGATTTACTTGAGAATAATTCTATAAAATTACAGCTCTGTTGTGAGAATATTCCTTCAAGACGGTTTTTGGTCAAATATTTGAATCCATTCACACGTTTGTTTGTTCTCTGAGGGAAAAACCTCTCTAAAATTATGTAATTTTTAACATATTGAACATTAAAATTAAGCTTTTTTCCTTTTGTCAGAATCTGATTGACTTTGCAATCTAAACTGAAATAGGGAGCGAGAAGTGCTGGACACAAACATGGATTCAGAGGAAAACATTGAAAATAAATGAATAAAAAAAAAGTGAATTTGTGAAACATTAAACAATCAGGTAAAACGCTAAGATCTCAAACTGAAAAGCGGCTGTCACCTCGGAGCTTCCTGGAGCTTTTCCACCAGAACCTACTCAGCCCGACTCGGCTCTCCTCGGTTTGGTTCTTTCCAACCAGGGGTCTAACGTGCCGAGTAGATACTTTTCTGTAACTTCTCTGCCGAGGTTCTAAGCGGCTGAGTCAGCTGTATCTGACGTCATCACACTCCAGGTCACCGATTGGTCGGGGGTTGGAGTCAGACGTCTGAGTCAGGATGTGACATCAGAGAAAGAGACTGACGGAGATTCTTGTTCATTTTATTCCAGCAGCAACGGCAGCAGAAGTCTGTTTCATGATCCAACTCTGAGGTGCAGATGTTCATAAACCTGGTGCTGAGGAGAGAATTAAAAAGGGATCTAGACGGGCGATAAGGAACGACCAGATCTATCAGGAGCTCTGTATCTTCATAGCTGCTCACGGCTCCTGCTGACTTTTCAGCAGCGCAGAGACAAATTTAAAAAAAATTAAAAAGCGTTGCTGCTTGAAGCTTCTCTCTCTCATTTTTTAACTTGATATCAAACAAGCCACAGACCCAGCAGCACATCTATAATCTCCTCCAGGTTCTACATCTTTAGTGTCATCGTCTTCACAATCGAATCGATCACAATCAAATACGTCACAGCAGCTTCTCTCCAACCTCCTACTTCTGATCCAGCTGCTGAATTGCAGAAACAAACTAAAATGGGAGAAATATGCTCTCGTTTTCTTGCACTGATTAGAAGTCGGGCCCTGAACTAATACCTGTATAAACGTCCAGTTTCCACTCAGGCTTGTCGAGCTGCACCTGAGAGGCAGCACGAGCCCCAAATAACACCATGATACCACAGAAAACTCCTTAACGTCCACCGCAGGTTATTCTCTCATAGCTTGTAAACTTAAGTCCACTTTAATCACTTTGAAAGATAGTTTGTTTATCTAAATAACAAATGCTTAGAGCAACATCCATCCATTTTCAGAACCCGCCTCCTCCTGTCGGGGTCCCCGGGATCATCACACCCTGGACGGGTCACGGATCACGCTGTTCCAGACCTGATCGGAATGGGACGATGCATCCTGATCAGGGATCAATATGTATTTTATTCTCATTATTTTGATCAACGCATCAAACAGATGATGGAAAAAGCGTCAGAAAAACGCAACAGGCTGTCGCACATTCTTGCCAACTTCACGTGCACGAGCGCAGCATGATGGACACCCGGCTGCCACGAGGACGATTGTAGGTCGCTTTAAACACAAACATTTTATTCTTTAAGCCAGAGAAGAGTTCAGTCTAAAAAGCACATTTATTTACATGCCTGACTTTATGACTCTGTTGCACTTTTATTTGCTCATCTATTTACATGCCTGCTGGGTATTTTAAGTTGAGCTGCTGTTTTTATTAAATTCAAATTTTTATTAGTTAATAGTTGCATTATTATTACTTTATTGTTCAAGCTATCTCACGGAGAACTGCTCTTTTTACAGTAAGTGCTAAATGATCAAATAAGGTTAATAAAATAAAAATGGGGGACAACCTGGATCTGATTACTTTGCATTTGTTCATTATTTTAACATTACGAAAGTATGAGATCGGAATCAAAAGACTCGGATCGGAGGCAAAAAAAACCTGATCCCCACACACACACACACACACACACACACACACACACACACACACACACACACACACACACACACACACACACACACACACACACACACACACACACACACACACACACACACACACACACACACACACACTCCTGCCGGGTCCAGGAGTCCAACCAGGAACTAATCCACCGTGAATCAGATCAATTCAAATCCTAAATGTATTTCATATTTTTTTTATGGTGAAAGTCTGAAGTAAAACACGCTCAACCATACAGAAGTAGGTAAGATTAGAGGGAAATGCAGCCGTCCACTTTAAATTCTCTGTCACTGCCGTGTTCCCAGCAACCTGGTTCACAATAAGGTCTTTCATGCTTCCTATTTTCTCTGATGTCACTGTTTTTATGAGCTCGATGGAAAGAGAAAATAAGAGTAAGACAATTTGTTAACCGCTTGAAAAGAATTCCACTTTGCAGGTTAATTTCATGTGCTGTGTGTGTGTGTGTGTGTGTGTGTGTGTGTGTGTGTGTGTGTGTGTGTGTGTGTGTGTGTGTGTGTGTGTGTGTGTGTGTGTTTGTGCATGTGTAATAATAAGAATCAGAATCAGCTTTATTGGCCAGGTTCGAACATTGTCCAACAAGGAATTTGACTCCGGTTATTTCGCTCTTTGGTAGTAAAAAATAAACAATAAACAAATGTGGTATTTCTATGTGGTATTTCTATCTATAGTATAAACATTTTAAAGGTGCAGCAGTTTGAGGTAGTGAGAAGGACAGTTCTGAATAAAAATAAGAATAAGTATAAGTATAACCTATTTACAATTTTAACAGACAAATTATACAAAAAATACAAAAAATTATACAAAGGAAATACAAAAGTGAGAGGTGCAGCAGAGTGAGGCAGACATGATTATTAGAGAGGGTGCTGGATGATTTTTATTGCACGTGTTTGGTTACTCTGAGACTTATTATTTGTGGGAGTTCATCAGAGCAACCGCTTGCGGGAAGAAACTGTCTTTGTGTCTGGAGGTTTTAGCGTACAGTGCTCTGTAGCGCCGTCCAGAGGGGAGGAGTTGGAACAGGCGGTGTCCCGGGTGTGAGGGGTCTGCAGAGATTCGACCTGCCCGTTTCCTGGTCCTGGACCGGTACAGGTCGTCGATAGATGGGAGGTTAGTCCCAACTATCCTCTCTGCAGTCCTGATGGTCCGTTGCAGTCTGTGTCTGTCTAGTTTGGTGGCTGATCCAAACCAGACAGTGATGGAAGAGCAGAGAACAGACTGGATGATGGCAGTGTAAAAAGTGATCAGCAGCTGCTGTGGCAGGTTGAACTTCCTGAGCTGCTGCAGGAAGTACAACCTCTGCTGTGCCTTCTTCCTGACGGAACTGATGTGGGTGGTCCACTTCAGGTCCCAGGAGATGGTGGACCCCAGGAACTTGAAGGAGTCTGTGGAGGAGACAGTGCTGTTGAGGATGGTGAGGGGGGGAGTGGCGGTGGGTTTTTCCTGAAGTCCACTGTCAACTCCACAGTCTTGAGCGGGTTCAGCTCCAGGTGGTTCCGACTGCACCAGTGGACCAGCTGATCCACCTCCCGTCTGTACGCGGACTCGTCACCTTCCCGGATCAGGCCGATGACTTCAGGAGACTTCAGGAGCTTCACAGAAGAGTCCCCTGAGGTGCAGTCGTTAGTGTAGAGGGAGAAGAGCAGTGGTGAGAGGACGCACCCCTGGGGGGCGCCAGTGCTGATGGTGCGGGTGCTGGATGTGATGCTCCCCAGCCTCACCTGCTGCCTCCTGTCACTCAGGAAGCTGGTGATCCACTGACAGGTGGGGGCAGGCACGGTGAGCTGGGTGAGCTTCTGGTGGAGGATTGCGGGTGCGATCGTGTTGAACGCCGAGCTGAAGTCCACAAACAGGATCCTCGCGTAAGTCCCTGAGGTGTCGAGATGACGCAGGATGTGATGCAGTCCGATGTTGACTGCGTCATCCACCGACCTGTTTGCCCGGTGGGTAAACTGCAGGGGGTCGAGCAGGGAGCCTGTGGTGTCTTTCAGGTGGCTCAACACCAGTCGCTCAAAGGTCTTCATGACCACAGACGTCAGGGCGACGGGTCTGTAGTCATTTAGACCTGTGATGGTGGGTTTCTTGGGGACTGGGATGATGGTGGAGCGTTTGAAGCATGAGGGCACCTCACACAGCTCCAGGGACCGGTTAAAGATCCGTGTGAAGGTGGGGGCCAGCTGCTCGGCGCAGGCTCTCAGGCAGGAGGGCGACACGCCGTCCGGGCCTGGAGCCTTCCTGATCTTCTGCCTTTTGAACAGCCGACACACGCCTTCCACAGAGATCTTGAGTGCAGGCAGGGTCTTGGGTGGGGGGAGGGGGGTAGACAGAGGTGGGGGGGGTTGGCTGAGGTGAGGTGTGAAAAGGTGGGCAGTGGGGGGGGGGGGGGGTGGTGATGATGATGATGATGAAGGTGATGATGATGAAGGTGATGATGATGAAGGTGATGATGATGAAGGTGATGATGATGATGATGATGATGATGATGAAGGTGATGATGGTGATGATGATGATGATGAGTCGAACCGGCAGTAAAAATTGTTCAGTTGGTTGGCGAGTTTGCGGTTGCCTGCAGGGCGTGGAGCTGGTCTTTTGAACCCCGTGATGTTCTGCAGGCCTCTCCACACAGAAGAGGGGTCAGGGTTGGCAGAGAGGCGATTCTGCAGCCGTTCGCCGTAGGATCTCTTCGCCTTCCTGATCTCTCTTGTCAGTGAGTTTTTGGCCTGCCTGAACAGGGCTCGGTCGCCGCTCCTGTAGGCAACCTCCTTGTCTCTGCGTAGTTTTCTGAGGGTCGGAGTGAACCAGGATTTGTTGTTATTGTATGTGCAGAACGTCTTGGTCTGCACACACATGTCCTCGCAGAAACTGATGTATGATGTAACAGTGTCAGTCAGTTCATGGAGATCTGAGGTTGCAGCTTCAAATACACTCCAGTCAGTGATCTGAAAACAGTCCTGGAGCAACAGCTTTGACTCCTCAGTCCACTTCTTTACGGTATTCACTACAGGCTTGGAGGTCTTTAATTTCTGCCTGTAGGTAGGGATGAGATGGAGCAGACAATGGTCAGAGTGACCAAGAGCTGCACGGGGAACAGAGCGGTATGAATTCTTTATGACGGTGTAACAATGGTCCAGAGTCCGCGTGTCCCTGGTGGGACACGTGACGTGTTGTCTGAATTTCGGGAGTTTGTGAGTGAGGTTTGCTTTGTTAAAATCCCCCAAAACAATAAAGAATGAGTTCGGGAGTTTTTTCTCCAGGTCTGTTATCTGATCGGCGAGACACTGAGTGGCTTCAGCCACACACGCGTCTGGTGGATTGTAGACGCCGACCAGAACAAAGGATGAAAACTCCCGCGGTGAATAAAAGGGTTTACAGTTCACAAAAAGTGTCTCTAAGTGAGGACTGCAAGAAACTTTTAGCACTGTGGCATCTGTACACCAACCTTCGTTAATATAGAGGCAGATCCCGCCGCCTTTTCGTTTCCCTGATGATCTCTTGCAGCAATCCGCTCGGATGAGCTGGAATCCCGGCAGCCGTACTGCGCTGTCCGGGATCAGATCACTGAGACAGGTTTCCGTGAAGCAAAAGGCGGCAGATCTGCTAAAATCCCGGTTCCTTGTGATGAGCATAAGAAGTTCATCTATTTTGTTTTTAAGGGATCGGACGTTTCCCAGGTAAATGGAGGGGAGCGCAGTTCGGAATCCTCTCTCTCTCGGCCGCACGAGGGCTCCGGCGCGTTTCCCCCGCTTGCGTCTCCTGTAAAGCCGGTAAACAGCTGCTGCTGCTCCGACCATATTAGTACTGTACAATTGTATGAATAATTATAATTATAAACATTGACATTTTTGGTTGGAAAAATTTTAACTTGGTTAAATACACCAATTTGGCAATGAATTAACAACAACCCGGTCACTTAAAAAGGTTAGTATAGATTTAAATGAATCTGGCGGTCTGTGGCTCCACCTAGTGGACACAGACCGCAACTACACTCCTTCAACACGCGAGGGGCCCATGAACAGCGGTATTAATTAACACTTAACATGCGTTTAGCGTAACAGTTAGGCTAAATAAACTGTACTGATAATAAATAAATAATGTAAGGCATTAACTTGAATATAGCTTAAAGCTGCATAAACATATCACACTGCAAGGAGAGCTGATTGCACTGTCACATACCTAATTAACTACTAAAAGCAACACAGAAGTGTTCAATATTTATATATATATATATATATATATATATATATATATATATATATATATATATATATATATATATATATATATATATTTATATATAGGCAGTTTAACCACTCAATGTTTAGGCAAGTTTGAGAACATCATAATAGCGTACTGTAATAACTATTTGTTTATTAGATTATATATATTTATTTTACAGATAGTATAAAGCTGCCACCACCTTTGTCAAACCGGTGTGGTCCGGTATAAGAGGCAAGAGGATATTTGTCAAACACACACGCACAGACCAAACTCACTGCGGCCGGGTTAGTGACAACCGGCAGCAGTTTGTGGCAGGGAAGCCTCAGTAAGGAAAAGACAACGGCACTTACTACTCCCCGGTCCCTCGCTACCTAAAGGAGGCGTCCAGCCTCCCCTCCTCACTCAGGAAAAGGCTTGCTCCCCTACTCAGCTGTCTTTGCGGCCGGCAACAATAAAACCTGGGATCCGCACCCTCCCAGCCCGGACCGGTGCTGCAGCCTGAGACAAAAACTGAAGTCTTCCTCACCCACTGTCCGGCCATTCACAGCCCTCTTTTATTCCAGCATCGTCGTGCAACACAGGTGCAAGTAATTGATAATCAGGTA
Source organism: Cololabis saira (assembly GCF_033807715.1). Classification (NCBI taxonomy): domain Eukaryota; kingdom Metazoa; phylum Chordata; class Actinopteri; order Beloniformes; family Belonidae; genus Cololabis; species Cololabis saira. The sequence continues at coordinate 33,089,285 of NC_084608.1, forward strand.
ATGAAACTCCTCCCCGCAGCATCCACACCGGCAGGCACAGAGACCCTCCTGACATTTCATTACACTCCTCCCTCCCCTAATGAAGAGAACTCGCCCTCGAGTTAACACGTCACATCGTAGTCTTTTAACCACCCGGGTGCCTTCCGTTCACGCACCGGGCGTCCCCCCCGCGCATCCAGGCGAACAGCTCCCCCCTCTGGCGGGAGCAAGTGCTGTCCGCACTGTTCCTCCTGGGTCTGTGGTGGCAAAAATTGTTGTTCGTTCAATAAAGTGTTCAAAAAAGAATGTCTTGACACGTCAGCTGTCTTTCTCGAATTTTAATAAAAGGCATTCATGAATGGAGATCACACAGTGCAACTGATCACAAGAAGCAGTCAGTGAGTGAGTGAGCTAAAATTTCCCATTACAGGTCACACTGGCATCCCGTGGTGCAGCAGGTGTCGCACAGTCAGACGGCAATGACCACTGTAAGGTCTAAACTGGCATTAAATAATTCCGTAACCAAAGAAAGACACCAAAGACTGCTGGAAAGGTTTTAACGCACTTCTGCAGAAGGGGTAGAGCAGAGGCAGGAGTGCAAAACGACAGTTCTCAGTGAGAACTCCTGACAGCAAAATGCTTCTCGCAGTTCCTCCCTCTGCATTATGCTTTTATTGAGAAACTTAACAGAGACTGACCGTTATGTACAGTGAGAGGAAGAGATAAAGTGTGATTTAATCATGACATTTCACTAGAGTGATTGAACCAGGACATTCCAAAACCTGAGTAGATCAGGAAGTGGCGTTGTGACATCTGTTAACAAAGCATGTGACAGCTTCGGAAGGGCAAAACAAGTTTAACCTTTAATTAACCTTACACCACCACCGACGAACATCGTCAGGGCCCCTCTCAGCAGAATCAGGTGGTGATGGCGACTGCTGAAGGCGAGCACCAGCAGAACCCCTCTCAGCAGAATCAGAAGATGATGATGGCCGCTGCAGGCGAGCATCAGCAGGGCCACTCTCAACAGAATCAGGCGGTGATGACAGCCGCTAAAGACAAGCATCAGCAGGGCCACTCTCAACAGAATCAGGCGGTGATGGCGACTGCTGCAGACAAGCATCAGCAGGGCCACTGTCAACAGAATCGGGCAGTGATGGCGACTGCTGCAGACAAGCATCAGCAGGGCCACTCTCAACAGAATCGGGCGACGATGGCGACTGCTGCAGACAAGCATCAGCAGGGCCACTCTCAACAGAATCGGGCGGTGATGGCGACTGCTGCAAGAGAGTATCAGCAGGGCCCCTCTCAACAGAATCAGGCGGTGATGGCGACTGCTGCAAGGGATTATTAGCAGGGTCCCTCTCAACAGAATCAGGCGGTGATGGCGACTGTTGCAAGGGAGTATCAGCAGGGCCCCTCTCAACAGAATCAGGCGGTGATGGCGACTGCTGCAAGGGAGTATCAGCAGGGTCCCTCTCAACAGAATCAGGCGGTGATGGCGACTGCTGCAAGGGAGTATCAGCAGGGTCCCTCTCAACAGAATCAGGCGGTGATGGCGACTGCTGCAAGGGAGTATCAGCAGGGCCCCTCTCAACAGAATCAGGCGGTTATGGCGACTGCTGCCAGAGAGTATCAGCAGGGCCCCTCTCAACAGAATCAGGCGGTGATGGCGACAGCTGCAAGGGAGTATCAGCAGGGTCCTTCTCAACAGAATCAGGCGGTGATGGCGACTGCTGCAAGGGAGTATCAGCAGGGCCCCTCTCAACAGAATCAGGTGGTGATGACGACTGCTGCAAGAGAGTATCAGCAGGGCCACTCTCAACAGAATCAGGCGGTGATGGCAACTGCTGCAAGAGAGTATAAGCAGGGCCCCTCTAAACAGAATCAGGTGGTGATGGCGACTGCTGCAAGAGAGTATCAGCAGGACCCCTCTCAACAGAATCGGGCGGTGTTGGCAACTGCTGCAAGAGAGTATCAGCAGGGCCCCTCTCAACAGAATCAGGTGGTGATGACGGCCGCTAAAGACAAGCATCAGCAGGACCCCTCTCAACAGAATCAGGCGGTGATGGCGACTGCTGCAAGAGAGTATCAGCAGGGCCCCTCTCAACAGAATCGGGCGGTGATGGCGACTGCTGCAAGAGAGTATCAGCAGGGCCCCTCTCAACAGAATCGGGCGGTGATGGCAACTGCTGCAAGAGAGTATCAGCAGGACCCCTCTCAACAGAATCAGGCGGTGATGACGGCCGCTAAAGACAAGCATCAGCAGGACCCCTCTCAACAGAATCAGGCGGTGATGGCGACTGCTGCAAGAGAGTATCAGCAGGGCCCCTCTCAACAGAATCAGGTGGTGATGGCGACTGCTGCAAGAGAGTATCAGCAGGGCCCCTCTCAACAGAATCAGGCGGTGATGGCGACTGCTGCAAGAAAGTATCAGCAGGGCCCCTCTCAACAGAATCAGGCGGTGATGGCGACTGCTGCAAGACAGTATCAGCAGGGCCACTCTCAACAGAATCAGGCGGTGATGGCGACTGCTGCAAGAGAGTATCAGCAGGGCCCCTCTCAACAGAATCGGGCGGTGATGGCGACTGCTGCAAGAGAGCATCAGCAGGACCTCCTTCCACCAGACCACTCTCCATCTGAACCGGGCCTGATTCCCCATCACCCTGGGTCAATGGCAGCCCTAAAGAGGAAGCCAAATAAGGTTTAAGACGGTTGAAATGTACCACAATCTCTGGCCTTACCCCTACTGGTGCCACTCGGTACAACACTTCTGTGACCCTCTCTATTATCTTGTAAGGGCCTTTAAAACGTCTCTGAAGCTTGGGGCACAATCCTCTCCTCCTTACTTTGTTTAGAACCCACACAAGTTCCCCGTCAGAGTAATACTGAAAGTTCACTCTGACATCAAAATTGGTCTTTTGTTGACTAGAAGCTTTGGCCTGATGCTTCTTCACTGCCTCCACTACAGTGGATAACCTGATAATAAGATATTAAGCGTATTTTTGCTATAAAAGAGACCTGACAAAAGTATTAAATTAAATGCAAGCAGTCCGAAGAAGAGAGCCACCATGGACCCGTTTCTGCAAAAGAAGCAGGCGTGTACCCCGCAACAGGCGACTGTCCTCACTGAGTCAGTAGATGCTGATCTGTGATACGAGCAGCTCTCCATGGTTGATGGTGACGGGTTTCAACAAATGATACACCAGTTACACCCAGAGTACGTCCTGCCATCCAGAACTCATTTCACCCACTTGATGGAGAAAAAATACGAGACGTTTTATTTTATTTTATCATTTATTTTATTTTATTTACTCTTATAGCTTATAAACATTCATATTCAAATAAATTACACAATTAGCATTTGAAAAGATTAGAGGTGGCTGTGAAGCTCTCAGCTGCTTCAAGATACTTAAGAAAGTCATTCAACTGTCTTTAACTAGTGATTAAATGTCTTTTAGGTGTTTAATTTTTACTTGAAAGATTCTGTTTGAATTATGTAAAAACATCAAAAACGAAATATAAAATACATCTTTACCTTCATCTCTTTCTCGTGTTGGTTCTTCCATCATTCTCCTTCTGTCTTTGATTTTATCAACTGTGATGGCCTATGTTATATTGTGTCTCAGTCCCTCTCTCTCTGTTTTCCTCTTCGAGGTGGAGCCAGCTGATTGCTAGATCTGGAGCACCTGGGCTGGGTGCTCCTCAGGAAGAGAAAAGGCTGGGGCTTCAGTCTCTCTTCCTCTCTCTTTTCATCCTGGCAGCACTCCTTTTGGTTTTGTTGAGCCTTTTGCACACACAACACCATACAGCACATTTACACACATCCACATGCATACTACTGATTTTACTGACTTTACACATCCCATTCCTTATCTTATTTGTTTACCTTAATAAATATCTTAATTTACTAGTACGTTGCGTCCTTTCCCCTTCTTTTGTCATGGCCTTTGAGCCAGGGTTGTGACAAATGGGGGCTCGTCCATAGCTGTTTGCTGAGTAACCAGCATGACAAATGGGGGCTCGTGCCGTGTTTTTCCCGGTTATTTTGCGTCTAGGTAAGCTTTAATGAGTGAAGTATGCGCCATTGTTTAATACCTAGTTGTGCAGTTTGGTGCTTGCAGCTTTAGGTTTGATAAAGTTGTAGCAGCTTGTTAAGGGCCTGTTTGGGCTGCAGTCTGGTTTGGCACAGGTGTGCGTAATTAGTTTGGAGTGCGCGCCCACAGTTTTGTTTGTTAGTGCAGGTGGCTGCACGGTTGTTTGTTTGTTTAAGGGAAAGGACTTTAAGTTTGGAGTGCTTTTGCAGGGTAAGTAACTAAGTTTGTTTGTGGCTTTGCACGAAGTTTTGGGTTACTTACCTGTTTCTTTTGAGGGAGCTTTTTGGCTTGTCTGTCCTGTTTTCGCTATTTTCAGCTGGACCGACAGGGTGGCTGTGCGTAGTTGTCTGTGAATTGGTGCGGAGTTTTTCTTATTTTAGTTTGAGTTGGAGATTGCCGGTGGTCCTGTTATCGGTTTTGTTTGGTTATAGGTTTACCTTGGTTTTTCTTATTTAGTGGGGAAAGTACGTGGTCCGACGGCCCATTGCGTGGCTGGCCCTGTGCTGACCCTTCTTTTGTTCTTTTTGGCTGGGATCTCCATCTCCTTTTGTTTCATTATTTTTGGGTTACCCTTTTCACTTTGTTTTGGAAAAAATAGCGGGGAACTCCAAGCCGAGCGGAGGATTATTCCTCTCTTGGTGCGCACAGTTGCTTGTCGGGTCCGGTTGTGTGCGTAAAGTTTGTTCTTGTTGTTCGGTCTGAGTATTTATCATGTCTGTGGTGGACGCATTTATTGCCAATCCGTCTCAGGAGGCTTTGGATGCGCTTTCAAAGGAGCAGTTGCTCGCGGTTGCAGATCATTTTTCAGTGGAGGTTGTGGGAGACAGGCGTCTCAAGGATAATATTAAAACTGCTATAAAATCTAAGTTGGTGTCGCTTGAGCTCATGTCAGGCGAGGAAGAAGTGGTTTTTGATTCAAATTTTGGTGAGGCCACTGCTTCTGTTGCACCTACGGTGGCTGTGCAACACGGGTTAACTTTTGAGCAGCAGAGGGAGATTTTGTTGTTACAACTTAGAAAACATGAATTGGAAAATAAAACGCATGAATTGGAAAGTAAAACACATGAATTGGAAAGTAAAACACGGATTGAAATAGCGAGATTTCGCCATGAGTCAGAGATGGCACAGTTGGAGTTGCAGAAGCATGTGTCTGTTAAGGGCGAGCAGGGGTCTAAGTCTTCTGTGGATCGCTTTGATATAAACAATTTGCGTTGGCTGCCGCAGTTTAATGCAAGGGATCCAGATACTTTTTTTCTACTGTTTGAGCGTGTGTCCAAGGCTAGAAATTGGTCTGATGCAGACTGCGCCCTGATGTTACAGTGTGTCCTCTCAGGGAAAGCGCAGGAGGCTTATTCGTCTTTGAGCCTTGAGGACAGCTCTAGTTACGTTAAGATAAAAGCGGCGGTGCTTAAAGTATACGAGCTCGTGCCGGAGGCATATCGCCAGCGATTTCGGTCCTGGGAGAGGAAAAATGGTCAGACCTATGTGGAGTTCACTAGGGACCTGTCCACTCACTTTAAGCGGTGGTTAGCTGCGCTTGACGTCACTGAGTTTAACAGTTTGTGTGATCTGATGATTCTGGAGCAGTTGAAAAATTATTTGCCAGAACGCATAGCCACGTACATCATAGAGCAGAAAGTCACTACTGCTGCTGATGCTGCTGTATCAGCGGATGAGTATATGTTGCTTCATAAAAGCAGTTTCAGGGAGCGCCCTGTTGCTCGTGATGTTGGGGGGCGTGGAACTGGGGCTGATGACACGTTTGAGAGGCAGCATTCAAAGAAAGCTGGTTTTGGGAGGTTTGACTCCAAGGCAGGTGGCAGTTTTGACAGTGGCAATGTTTGTAACTATTGCCATGAGAAAGGGCACTGGAAGGCAGATTGTCCTGTGTTAAAATCTAAAGCCGGGGGAAAGAGATCTGGTGTTAGGCCTGCTGCCTTTGCTGCACCTGTTAAGAGTTGCTGTGTGTCGGAGGGGTTTGTTCCTCACTCCTGTGAACCAGATGTGTTGGCAGCTTATGCTCATTTCGTTCGTGATGGTTTTGTGTCACTTGTAGGGAGTGATGTGAAGGTCCCCATAAAAATTCTGAGGGATACTGGGGCGTATGATTCCTACATTGTTGACTCCGTTTTACCTTTGTCTGAAGAGTCTGACACTGGTGACCGTGTTCTCAGTCGGGGGATGGGGTTAGAAATTCTCCCTGTTCCGTTGCATAAAATGTTCCTTGAATGTGAGCTGGTTAAAGGCGAGGTGGCTGTTGGGGTGCGGCCGGCGTTGCCTATTGATGGTGTGCATTTGATTTTGGGCAACGGCCTTGCTGGTAGACGGGTTTGGTCTGATACTCCGTCCACACCTCTCGCCGACCCGCCTCCATCGCCTGTAGTTACATCTTGTCAGTCTGAGTTTGTGTCTGAGGAGAGCTCCGGTGTGTTGCCAGACGTTTCGTCATCATGCGTAATTACGCGAGCTATGAGCAAGGCTGTTCCAGTAGGGCCTGACACTAACAGTGATGTAGCTCTAGAGGTTCCTTTGTTATCTGAACTGCCTTTATCCTTGTCACACGGGGAAGTTGTACAGGAGCAGCGTAATGATTTGTCATTGAAAGAGGTGTTTGAGCGTGCCTTGTCTGCTTCGGAAATATCTAGTGCTGCAAATGGTTACTTGGTGCATAATGACGTGCTTTTCAGGAAGTGGGTCCCTGTTGTTAATGAGTGTGTGAAGGGTGACGTTTTCCAGTTGGTAGTGCCAGTGAAGTTTCGTCCTCTTGTCTTGAAGGTGGCACATGATGAGTGTGGACACTTTGGTGTGCGCAAAACGTATTTGAACATTTTGAAACACTTCTTTTGGCCGCGCGTTAAGCGTGATGTGTCCGCGTACATTAAAACCTGCCATGTTTGTCAGCTAACTGGAAAGCCTAATCAGAGTCTCAAGCCGGCGCCGCTGCAACCTATCCCGGTTGCGAGTGAGCCTTTTACGCACCTCATTGTGGACTGTGTGGGTCCGTTGCCGCCGTCCACGTCTGGCTGTAAATATCTGCTGACGGTGATGTGTCAGAGCACCCGCTATCCGGCGGCATATCCTTTGAGGTCGATTACAACTAAGGCTGTGGTTAAGGCATTGTCGCAGTTTTTTTCAGTGTTTGGTATCCCCAAAGTGGTTCAGAGTGACCAAGGGTCAAACTTTTCATCTAACTTGTTTGGGCAAGTGTTGAGGCTGCTGCGTATTAGACAGAACCAATCGACAGCTTATCATGCGCAGAGCCAGGGGGCCCTCGAGCGGTTCCATCAGACGCTTAAGTCTCTCCTACGTGCCTATTGCACGGAGATGGATAGAGACTGGGAAGAGGGGCTCCCGTGGCTCATGTTGGCTGCGCGAGAGGCAGTGCAAGAAAGCACAGGATTTAGCCCAAATGAGTTGGTCTTTGGACATGTTGTGCGGGGTCCGTTAGCAGTGCTGAAGGGGGACTGCGTTGATACTGACCCGCCTAGCAGTTTGTTGGAATATGTAAACGGGTTCCGTCATCGATTGTTTGTTGCTGGTTGTATGGCACGGGAAAAATTGTCTGTGTCCCAAGAAAAAATGAAAAAATTGTATGACTGTCGTTCCGTGCGTCATGACTACAGTCCAGGCGACCAGGTTCTGGCGCTTTTGCCTATCGTTGGTTCGCCTTTCCAAGCAAAATATACAGGTCCATACAGTGTGGTTGAAAAGGTCTCTGATTTGAACTATATTATAGCAACACCCGGTCGGCGGAAAGCTAAACGTCTTTGTCATATAAATCTTTTGAAGCCGTATTACACCCGTGCTGAGCCGAGTTTGAGTCAGGAGCTGAGTGACGGGGTGCGCCCGGCTCTTGCTGTGGCTTCGCTGGCGGATGAATGTGACGGTGTGCCAGAGCCGGATGAAAGCTTGCTGTGCGGGCGGTTAAGAAATTCGGACTCGCTTGATAATTTGGACCAGTTGTTGGGTCACCTGTCCGCGTCGCAGCGCAGTGAACTGACATGTTTGGTGCGTAAGTATCCCTGTTTGTTCAGTGACATTCCCACGCAGACCGACTGGATTGAGCATGAGGTGGATGTTGGAGATGCTCGGCCCATTAAACAACAGTTTTACCGGGTGGCGCCGGGTAAACGTGAGCATTTAGATGGGGAGATTGAGTATATGCTCCAAAATAATATAGCTGCTCCGTCGTCATCTAGTTGGTCTTCGCCTTGTATTTTGGTGCCGAAGCATGATGGCACACCTCGATTTTGTACAGACTTCCGCAAAGTAAATGCTGTTACAAAGTCTGATTCATTTCCATTACCACGAATAGACGATTGTATTGACCAGGTAGGCTCGGCCAAATTTGTCAGCAAGTTCGATCTGCTTAAGGGTTATTGGCAGGTGCCTCTGTCTGAGCGTGCGCAAGAGGTCTGTGCATTCATCACTCCGTCTGGCCTGTACAGTTATAAGGTTATGCCTTTTGGGCTTAAGAATGCCCCTGCGACGTTCCAACGACTAATGAACCGGGTAGTGTCGGGTTTGCAGGGTTGCTCAGTCTATCTCGATGATCTGGTTGTTTATAGCGGTACGTGGCACTCGCATCTTCAGCGTATTCGGGCGCTGTTTGACCGGTTGGCTGAAGCGCGCCTTACTGTCAACCTTGCCAAGTGCGTCTTTGCGCGAGCTACAGTGACGTACCTCGGCCGGGTGGTGGGACAGGGCTGTGTGGCCCCAGTCCAGGCCAAGGTCGTGGCTGTGGCCAAGTATCCACAACCCACTACGAAAAAAGAACTGCAAAGGTTCCTGGGTTTAGTGGGTTATTATAGGTGTTTTTGCAAAAACTTCTCCACTGTTGTGTTCCCATTGACTGAGTTGTTAAAGGCCAAGGCTAAATTTGTCTGGTCAGCTGAATGCCAGCAAGCTTTTGATAGTGTAAAATCTTTACTGTGTTCTTCTCCTGTATTAGCAGCTCCATGTTTTGACCAGGTATTTATGCTCCAAGTGGACGCCAGCCAGGTGGGAGCAGGTGCCGTCCTGCTGCAGGGGGGAAACCAGGGTGTGGTGAGACCAGTCAGCTTCTTCTCTAGGAAGTTTAATAGTTATCAGTCAAACTATTCTGTAATAGAGAAGGAAGCGTTGGCACTTGTTTGGGCCTTACAACATTTTGAAGTTTATGTTGGAGGAGCTCGAGCACCCCTGGTGGTTTTCACTGACCACAACCCTCTGACATTTCTTCGGTCTCTTAGATGTCCCAATCAGAGGCTTGTAAGATGGTCTCTATTTTTGCAGGCCTATGACCTGGACATTAGACATATAAAAGGAACAGACAATGTTATTGCAGATGCATTATCACGTGCACCTTTGTGTTAGTTTGTCCTTGTGTTATTCAAGTCAAATAACTGTCTGTTCTGCCTGTTAAACTGCTCTGTGCTCTCATCCTCTTAATCTGCTTCTCAGGTACCAGGGTTGCTGAGATGGGGCACAGTGGTGGGCTGCAGGCAGGATGACGGTGATAGGCTTGTGTTTTGTCATTAGTGTGATTTGTTCTTTGGTTGTGGGTGAAGGCCAATTGTTCCATGGGAAACATTGACTTTATGGGGGGGGGGGGGTGTGATGGCCTATGTTATATTGTGTCTCAGTCCCTCTCTCTCTGTTTTCCTCTTCGAGGTGGAGCCAGCTGATTGCTAGATCTGGAGCACCTGGGCTGGGTGCTCCTCAGGAAGAGAAAAGGCTGGGGCTTCAGTCTCTCTTCCTCTCTCTTTTCATCCTGGCAGCACTCCTTTTGGTTTTGTTGAGCCTTTTGCACACACAACACCATACAGCACATTTACACACATCCACATGCATACTACTGATTTTACTGACTTTACACATCCCATTCCTTATCTTATTTGTTTACCTTAATAAATATCTTAATTTACTAGTACGTTGCGTCCTTTCCCCTTCTTTTGTCATGGCCTTTGAGCCAGGGTTGTGACACAACTAAAATCACCAACACCACACCCGCTACCAAACCCACCAACACACCCACCACCACAGCCACCATCACACTCACCGCAGCCCCAACCGCACCCACCACCCCACCCCCTACCATACCCCCCACCACAGCACCAGCCCAAATGCAGAGTTTGACAACTGGCCCGATTGCAGTTTTCAGCATCAAAGCTTTCACACAATTTAACATCATATACACGATCGTCCATGTGGACACACCAAATATCACACCAAACATCACACCCACCGACACCGACACCGACACCTCCACCTCCACAGTACTCATAGCCCCCACATTAGCCTTTATCATAGCCCCCCGCACAGCCCTCACCACAGCCCCCACCACTACCCCCACCACAGCCTTCACCATCACAACAATCAATCCTTTCAACGCCCCACCCACCCACACCTCCACCAGATCAGACCAGCACACACCCACTGACGCACCCACTGACAGACCCACCAACACACCCATACCTACAGTAGACCAATGCCCCACCATAAACCCCACCTTAGTCAAAAACACAGCCATCAGCAGACCCCCCACCACTGCCCCCACCACTGCCCCCACCACCGCCCCCACCAGACCCACCACCAAATCCTTCAGCTTCACACCCTTCACCATCACCCCCACCATCACATCCTTTGACATCACATACTTCACCATCACACCCATCAGCAGACCCACCAGCAAACCCCCCACTAAAATAACTCCAGTCCAGTCTGCAACAGAAAAACAGAACAAGAATTAAAATGACAGTTTTTCTATTTTGATGACAGTGATTTGAAACATGTCTCAACAGATCACATGAACCTTCACAAGTGTATCTGTGTGTAGTCATTAGTTGACCTAAAGTCAATGAGTTCTTTGAAAGTTTCAGCTATTTACTAAAACAAAATGATTAATATAACAAGAATAATATAACAAAATTAGAGGTTTCTATCTGTAACAGAGATGGATGCAGTTCTGTGACGTCACACTCTGATGATCTACGTCACCGACACTTCAGCAGTGATGTCATGCAGATGTTAATATGATTAAGAAATATTCAACTTTTGACATTACACATGACCAAAATTAACTTCTTAATATTCTATTTTCAATATGGTTCAAACACTGTGAGAAGACTCACTTTTAATGCCTTACCTTTAGATACATGAAGAAAGGTGTATTTCACGTAAGTGTCCTCTTCATCAGTGAGTTCACACGTGTAAGTTCCTGTCTGGTCTGAAGATAAATCCTTCAGCATGAGACTTCCTGCCTCTGACACGGACACCACGTGCTGCTTCCACCTCTCTGAAGGTTTGTAGGCGTCTTCAGCCCCGCTCTGTGTCAGGATGATCTCCTCGTAGTTAAATCTCCAGGTGAGATATATGAGTGGATATTTGGCGGTTGAGCAGGGGATGAGAGTTTCAGTGTCTGATGCATTTAGAGCAGCTGGAATTACAGTAAACATGAAACAGAATCATGAAGCTCCAAAACATCTCTAACAGCACATTATAACCTGAACCTTTCTGTTACCTGGTTTAAGCAATGTGGTTCTCCAGCTGTTTGCTGCAGTGCTGACGGTGCAGATGTAGTCCAGGTCCGTATCATTATCTGAAAGGACCAGAGAGCTGCTGATGCTGTAAAGCTGCTGTTCAGTCTGCTGGACTGTTGGTGGATTCTGCAGGTTCCTGCTGGATGGAGGACTGGTGGTCCAGGTGAGTCCAGGTTCAGGATAGATCCCCTCTGAGCTGCAGATGATTTTACCTTGTGTCTTTTCAATGTTGACCCTCTGGACTGGGGCTGTAAGACAAATATGCGGTTATAAATGTTGTTAATGTCACTGAATGTTTGCTTCAATCTTGGCTGCAAACGTGCCTCACTGGTCGAGTCCAGGTCAGATTAATTTATGTTAAAAACAACCAAGCTTCACCAAGGTGCTTTACAGGTAAAACACAACAATATACTGTAAATAATGTTAAACAAATGGAGTAAAAACACAAAACTACCAAGAAGATCTTACATCTCTTGGACCGATGTCAGAACTGGATCACTATGCTCACATTTCCTGGTCCAGTTGAGAACCGAGCTGCAGCGTTCTGCACGAACTGAAGGATTAACTGATCTAAACCAGCATACAGGAATTACACTAATCCAGGAGTGTAGTTATAAAAGCATGCATGACTCTTTAAATCTTTATAAATATAATTATGACTTCACTTTGGACAACAGTCGTCAACTCTCAAGGCTGAAACCAGCGTCTGCAGCCATCACTTCTCTACTGAGGTAGTAGGGTGGACTTAGTTCATGGGTCCGTTTCACAAAGCAGGTTTAGTAAAAACGCGGAGTCTGTTAACCCTGAAATGAGGGAAACTCTGAGTTTTCCGTTTCACAAAGGGAGGTAACTCAAACCAGAGAAAGAGAGGTAACTCTAGCCTGTTTCACAAAGAGAGGTAACTTAAGCTCTCGGTCAGTTACCGTAGTAACAGACGCTCTGAACCTAACCTGGTCAGTTACCGTGGTAACAGACTCTCTGAACCTAACCTGGTCGGGACCAGGTTTATATCGTGAAACCTGGAGTTTTTCTGCGTCTCGCACATTTGATTTCCTCATTCATTCAGTCAGCAGGCGAGTTTTGGCGAAGTTCTGCCGTCTGTCATTAAAAACAGAGTCAGTATATACAGTATATTACAAGTCCATTGTCACGAACATGGCATGTCCTTTTGATGAAGACACAATTGATGAAGGTGCAGAATTAATGCGCAGAGAATTAAATATTTGTCGGGAGATGGTTATCAGACCGCGGGGTTTTCATAAACTGTGAGCCATAATCATCAAAATTATAACAAATAAAGGCTTGAAATATCTCACTTTGCATGTAGTGGGAAATAATATTTGTTTCACCTTAAGTTGAATTTACTACGAATGAAGTTTTGCAATATATTCAAATTTTCCGACCTCCACCTGTATATTATTACATAAATAAATAAGAGCATAATATGTGTCTGTATTGGTTCAATACGGAACGCAACTTTTAATTCCCAATTACGGAACAATTCCGTATTTCAAGGGACGGGTGGCGAGCCTACATAAACCTGTCCAAGCCATCAAGGGGTTCCACAGGATTGCAGGTGAATGATGTAGAGATCTGTTAAATTAATTTTATATTATATTCTGTGCTGCGGTGTTACTCTTTTTTCGAAAAGCATTTTCAAATTCGCCGTATGCGCGCATTAAAATCTCTAATTCCATTCAGGTCAAAAAGGACACGGTGTGAAGTATGTGGATCTTCAGATGCAATGTTTCCTCAAAGGGATTTTGTAAATTGAAAGGTTAAATAAAGTTTAAAAAAGAAAAAGAAAAAGTATGTGGATCTTTTGTTGTCGCCGGTTGCCATGGTGAATCGTTGTATCAGGGCTCTACTGATACTGGCTTTTGATAGTTGTGGCGCACGCGCTTAACTCCAGGTGAAACTACTTAGAGTTGAGTAAATTAACTCAAATCCGCTGTTCTGGAACCGAAAACTCAGAGTTTCAGATCTCAGAGTAGATCAACTAAGAGTTCAGGATTAGACTCAGAGTTTGTTGAACCTGCTTTGTGAAACGGACCCCTGGTTTGGTAAAGAAAGAAGTGAGAAAAAGGCAAAACTCTGTGTGCAAACGGAGAGAATGGTCTGCAGAAATGTTACCTGCCGGTTTCCCGACCCTACGCCGGTACGAGGCCTGGATGGAAGGAACATTCTTTTGTTTTATTTTGAGGATTTTTTCTTTTGATTAAGATTACGACACATGATTAGACGACCAGCGCTTGTTTGACTAATATTTTGGACTGCTGGGACATTTGGGGGGGCTGCATTTGTCCTCGGATGTTTTCCGTTCTTTGTTGAGGGGGTTTCTTTTGTTGGTAAGACAATCGGGAAGATGAGTGAAAAAGGATCCTTTTATGTGAATTGTGTTAATGATAACTGGAGCTTAGTACAGCTGCCTTTTCATTTTATTTCTCTATTTGTTAATGTTTCATTTAAGAGGATGATACGGGCTACAAGGAATAACTGCATTTCATGAATTAATGGAATATTTTTTCCTTTACTTTAGCCTTGTTTTAATTAAATCTTTCCCTTTTGTGAAGACTTTTTCTTCTTGACTCTAAGAGGAATGGATCAGGTAGGTGCAGGCAGCATATAAAATGTCCCAGCAGGGGCACAGACACTCTGGTCCACTGCTACACAGTCATAAAGGACGCATTTCTCTCCTGCGAGACTTCCCTTTAAAACACAAAAAAGAAAATCTCAACATTGAAGAAAATAAATGTCTTAAGTCTTTGACAAATGATTGCGATTGCTGCTACCGAAAAAGCAGTCAGATGATGAAGGCAGCGGATCATCATTCAGATGATTATTCAGAGGTAAATCTCTTATGTAATGTTTAATGATAAAGCAGAGTTATAGAACAAATGGATCGTATCAATGAGTCCAAAAACAGCTGGAAACTGGATTTTGATGACTTTCCTCCATCTTTTTCAAACTCGAGATGTTCTTTATCTTTGTTTTGAAGAGAAGTCTAGCAGGACGAGATGTTACAGAGATACGTAGAGAGAACTAAGAGAATTAGCTCAACAAATGAAAAATACACTGTTTCCCGCAGCTGTATTTTATTGCAAATTTAAAATTTCGCTTTTGTTTTGCCAAAAAAGTGGAATGGAAATCCACCTTGGCCGGGTTTCCCAGATCAGTTAAGTAGTTCTTAACAGCGAAAGACTTCTTTCAAACCTTCTTAAGGAGCCTGTGAAAGAAAATCGCGTTTCCCAGAGTTGCTCTTAGCTTAAGAATCTCTTTCATTAAGAAGGAAATGAAAGATGCTGCTGACCCAGTCTTTCCAACCATCTTAGTGAACAAAGACTCACAGATCCAGCCGCGTCAGGCAAATCAATATCACACCAAGCAATGAGATATTAAAACAATGCACCCCGCACAAATTTTGATTTATTTTATACTTTAGATTTATATTGTTTAGCATTTATTGGTGACAGCAAAGGGGGAAAAAAAGAAAAATAAGGAATAACAAGTGTGTTCCTGTATATGCTTTATGCGCACAAATAAAATGATCATCATGAATATAATTTATTTGATAATTTGGCTGCTATACAGCATGTTCTCGCTGCAAATCAACAGCGTCACCGTGCGCGAAGCAGAACTGTTTATATGAACGCATTCGTGCGTCAGCACTTCAGTCCCCTGGACGTGCTGTCGGACCGGGCTGTCAGGCAGCCGGGACACCTGCGCCGTGCCCGAGCCCGAGCCCCTATGTGATGACAGGGAAGCAGCAGCTGAAGAACGAGATCCTTTGATGAATCGTTCATTACAGTCTCAAATATAATCAATGGTGTCGGTTTATATTAAAGAATCTTTTTGCCCAGAAGAAAAAAGAGCGAAGACAACGACCCATAACTATTTTCTTCTCTTGAAAAAACCCACCTGCCGACTCGCGCTGTATACAGCGCGAGTCGGGATGCCGCATCATTCAGAAGAGGAGGAATACGTGCGAGGCGGGGCTGATCTCTGCAATCTGAAGCCCTCTATAATTGTAAAAAGAATTTCACTTATCACGGGTTCTTTTTGGAACATAACCCCTGCGAAAAACCAGGGTTTGCTGTAATTCCACGTTGCGATTTGCGAAACTCGCCTTCTCTTGGCTCATGTTTTTGAACGCACACACACGCCCACCACGTTTCCTCCCGGTCTCTGCGTGTGGGGAAAAAAAGCCTCACTGTAGCCAGAAATAACGGAGTAACACACCGTTTGGATGAAAAAGGGTCATTGAATTATATTTATCATCTTAATTTTTTATTATAACGCACAGGCAGCAGTGAATTAGTGCGTTAGGCAGCAGTGCTGCGTGTGAAAATGCGCTGATAGTGATCGGTGATCGATTTGCCTGGCATCGATTCATTTAGTTTCAGAACCGGACAGCTGCTCCAAAGAGCTTCTGAAAGAGCGAAACTAAAGAACGGTGTTAAGAAGTCATCTGGGAAACACCCGTATCTTAGGATTCTCTCTTAGTTCAAACCTTCTTTGAACCTCTCTTAAATCCTTAAGAGAGGTTGGATCTGGGAAACCCGGCCCTTATCTGTAGGCCTTTTCAAGGTCAAATGTATTATTTGTTGGTATTTAACAGAAAGATGTATCAAAGAAGGGGACATTCAGACATTCAGAAGCAGGACTCTGGAAGAGGCCTTCAGCTGCACGGATATATATTCAAAAACTGGAAACTTCCTGGAGATATTATTCATTAAATGTAAACAGGTTTGAGCTATGTAGGCCCCGCCCAGCGCTGAAGACAAAAGAACTGTAAAAAGTGTTGCTGTTTCTGTTAAAAACACTTACGTCCCAGTAGATTTATTGTCCAGATGCTACCGCATGTTGGCTCACATGGACAAAATGGAAAAATCAGCATAAAAATCACTAAAAGAAGCAAAGCAAGCAGAGAGCAAACAGAGAAGCGTCTGCGCTGTAAGGAAGCAGGAAGCAGCTTCCCTGCAGGCCAACAGTCAACGTGGGCCTACAAAACACCCTGCAGCGTCTTGACTCCCCAGGGACGATTGTGAGGATTCTGTTTGTGGATTTCAGCACCGTTATCCCAGAAATCCTCCCTCAGAAGCCCCCCAACCTCACCTGCTGCCTCCACCTGCCTCCACCTGTCGATGGGTCAGCAGGTTAGGCAGCAGGTGATGTTGGGCAGCGTCACATCCAGCAGCTGGACCGTCAGCACTGACACCCCCCAGGGAAGTGTCCTCTCCCCACTGCTCTTGTCCCTCTAATGACCGCTCAATGCACAAACCTGGCAATACAGTTGATTCTGCTTCTAGTTCACTCGAGAGGATCCTCGTTTCACAAACAGAGAAAGTGAATGTGAGTCCGACATGTCAAGAAAGCACAACTGAAAGTTGAAGTGCTGCATTACTGTTTCAACAACCACTTTAGCAGCTATTCTAACTTTGTCTCAGCTATTTTCTGTCTGAGACAACTCCTGCAACAGTGACAGTAAATCTCTGTTCTTTCTCTGTATTGCAACCCCCCCCTCTCCACGTACCGTCCACATTCAGGTTGATGAATCTTTCCTCCTTTCCAGCGATGGTTATGGTGTCACACAGATATCTGCCCCGGTCCTGGACCGTCACTCCTCTTAGCAGCAGGGAAGCGTTTCCTCCTGAGATCTGGTCTTCAAACAGAGATGTTCTTCCTCTGAACCTCTGGTCCTGCTCTCCCGGTTGGTCCTTGTTGTCATAGTAGGAGTGAACACGGGACTCTGGTTCCGTCTTTTGAATCCAGTGGACGACAACGTTATTGTGAGCTGTGAAACTGCAGGGCAGGATACACGTCTCGTTGAACTGACAGGAGACCTCGGTATCTGTAGAAACACACGTACAAACCTATGATCCATTTGGAATCAATAATTAACCGCAATGACATGTTTTTGGACAGCAGGAGGAGGATCAATATTTTGGAGAGAAGCAGGAACCTTCTTGCTCTGAGGCAACGGTACTAATCACTAAGCCACCACATGTTCTTGTTCAATTAAACAAACATGATTGGATGACATCATCCAGTTTTATATCTATTATAAAACTATCACGAACAATGCATTTTACACTTTGCAGGAGTTTCAGAGAACTGGGAGATAGATTAAAAAGGCCCAAACATCATTTGGGACTCGTGGCCTGGCTATATTGTACTATATTGTAATCATGTCAGTAGAAAACTATGACACACATTCTTCATCTGGTCTTGTCTGCCGAACAGAAAAGGTCTGTGTTTAATTTACTTTGAATTTCCTATAAGAAAAACTTTAACTGAGATAAGTTGTTTGTTTTTATTTCTAACCAAGTGTCTTCTTTCTCATATCAATGAGCACAGGTTTAAAATACCCAACACCTCATTTCTGGATCTTTTCTCACATGTGCTCTCTGTCAGTTTCTTTCTGCTTATTGTTTTGTCCTCTCTCAGTTTTATAATTCAGGTAAACTACTACTACTACTACTACTACTACTACTACTACTACTACTACTACTACTACTACTACTACTACTACTACTACTACTACTAATAATAATAATAATAATAATTATAATACATTACATTTATTTAAGCCCACTTTCAGGGCAATCATGGTCACCTTCACAGTGCACACAACACCGATTAAAAGAGCAAAAAAAAGAAAAAAAGACTATAAACTATTATCTTAAGAAAATGTGTTAATTTGTCTGAGTATAATATCTCATAATACATGTATTTTAAATCCGGAAGAACCGGTATGTTGTTGTCCTAACAACGGATAACGGACATGGACAATCATACATGCTGACGCCCATGTTGCCAAGTGCAAATACTATTTAATCAGTTTTACTTTATTAAGTAAATTTAGTGGCGACTTTGAAAGCTTTAGTTTTAGCTGTGCGCGCTCCCGTGGAGGCGCGTTCTCGGGATCGAACCGAAATTATCATTATAATAACGCAATGCAACGTTTGGTTGTTTTTTTAATGTAGACATGGGCGCAATTTCCACTGGGGACAGGGGGGACATGTCCCCCCCACTTTTCAAAATCATGTTTATGTCCCCTCCACTTTTTACAGTTTAAAAACTAACGGTAGGCTCAGCCTGTAATTGCGAATCATCAAGACAGCCCTTTGTTTATAAGTAAAGGAAGGAATGAACATGATCTATTTTCATATTTCATAGGAGAAATATGTGGAGACAGGTGCAAGTGAAGAAGTGCAGGCAGGAACCCAACCATGTTAGCCCAAAAGTGATTGTAGAACAGCATCTCAGCAACAAAACCTTAAGATCAAGAGAAGTGGTACTGTGAATTTCCTTGGCTCCATTATAAACAAGGAGTCAATGGAATCCTATGTTTTTTCTGTGCCCAAGCTTTTGAAAATGAAAAATTAAAACCCCGTCCACACGTAGCCGGATATCTGCGGATATCTGCTAAACCGGAGATATTTTCCTACGTTTGGACCTGTCATCCACACGAAAACGCAAATAAACGAAGGTTTTAAAAAACTCCGGGCAAAGTGAAGATTTTTGAAAACTCCGTTTATGTAGATGCGTGTAGACAGAGACAACCGGAGTTTTGCGTTTTCAAACGTCACATTATGCGCCAAAACAACAACAAATCTGCTCTGACGTGCAACTTTTGTTTACTACAGAACTACGGATGATCCAGCATCTGTTCTCCAAGCTATTTATTAAATAAATGGTCTCTGGTCTTGACCACCACTTACTGCGTTACACCGACACAGAGGCTACGCCGTAGGGTACGCGGCGACGCGCAGCCCTACGGTGTAGGGCCCGCGGAGCCCCCGCGGAGCCGCCGCGGAGCCCGCGGAGGTGCAGCTTCCCCGGGAGCCGCAGATGATCTACAGGTTAGAATGCTTATTAATGTGGTCGAAAACGCAGATCTTCGGTTATGTGTGGAAGGGTTTTTTTTTAAAAACGATGTAATGTGGATGCAAATTTTTTTATAAATGGAGGGGGGAAATATTCGTTTTTAAAAATACCCGGCTACGTGTGGACGGGGTCCAAGCCTGGCCAAGAATGCAGATCCAGCATTTTCCCAAAACAGGCAAAAAAAAAAAAGTTAAAAAGTGTCTAAAAAAGTAAATGCATATTAAAATTGTTTGATTGTTCGCATTCACACACAGTCTTACAAAGCCACACTGCACATCCACACTACAGGTACACACACAAATTTGCCGTTCCTACTTGTGTCCCCCCCACCTCTGAAACTAAAGTTTCGCCCTTGAATGTAGATACTTGGTCAAACTACAAGAATATTAAAAGTTAGACATAAGGGGGTTTATGTGTTGGTTTTAAAAACTAATATAGCAGCACTCACCACCGCAGACAACCGACGCGCACAAAAGCAAACCATAAACCATCGCAGTGATCCTGTTCATGTTCCTCATGGTCCTGCACTGCGGTCCAGACAGCCGTCATTCGTATTTCCGTGGTCAAATCAGCCGCTCCTAAATTTTCATGTGCGCTCCTATTTCAGCCTTTACGGTGAATGAATGAACGCAGCTCAGAAACGGAAAGATATGAAGGTTTGAGATAATGCAGATGTGTTTTTTTCATATACCCATACTTCCACCGTAATATTTACACACTCTTACTGTAAAAGAAAAGCATGATACACTTTTATTTTAAGATCTAAACTTCAAACACCTTACTTTTCTACAAAAGTCAGTCTCCTTTTTCGCTTAAGGTTCTGTTTTGCAGGGACTATAAAAATGAATTCTCCCATAATTTCACCCAATGCATCTTATAGCCCTCTTCACAACTACAATTACTACAAGCATGCTTAATTTCAAGCAATTTTACTGTGGAATAATTGAAATATTAACATCTAAACTTCAAACACCTTACTTTTCTACAAAAGTCAATCGCCTTTTTTGCTTCAGGATCTGTTTTGCAGGGACTATAAAAATGAATTCTCCCATAATTTCACCCAATACGTCATATACCCCTCTTCATAACTAGAATCACTACAGGCACAGTGAATTTCAAACAATTTTACTGTACAAATATTGAAATATTAAGGTGTAAACTTCAAACACCTTACTATTCTAAAAACGTTTCTATATTTAGTATTTCCATGTTTTTTTATCTTTTACTGTCCTTATTGTTCTGCTGTGCTTTTTTAATATTTATATTGTTATACTAATAATAATAATAATACATTTTATTTATAGGCGCCTTTCAGGACACCCAAGGTCGCCGTACAAAAGGACATTAAAAACAATCAATAAAACATGGCCATGGCCTGATTTGACCACGTAAGAACGAGTGACGGCTGGCTGGACCGCAGTGAGCAAATACACGTTTTTTCTTACCTTTACTTATCTGTAGCCTAATATGTACCGTGTGTGTGCACGTGCGTGTGTGTGCCCTTGTGTTTTTTTTATGAAGAATGCTGATGAGATATGAAATAACCAGTATCCAATTGAATAAGCTACCGTTTTTGGTTTATATATTTGTAAATCTGACACTAAAGGAGTCCTCACCGCACGTCACTGGGTTTACGTTTACGTTTATTAACAATACGACATGAAATATAACCATAAACTCACACATTATTACACATTCACCTATCAAGTACACAATTATAACTCTCCATTCATACCTGCAAATAGCAAGAAATATGTATTCTCACAGTCTAATCCCGCGAGACTTCCATTGTCCCCGAACATAGTGTAGCGCCCTCTGCTAGTGAGAGTTGGACACTGCATCACCACATTTATCAAACAATAAACGAACCTTTTCTTATCAGACGACACAGACATTATTCAACACACTCATGAGCTTTATACTTAATGCAAGTAAAATAAACATATAAATAACAATGTGGGTATATTACCGATTGCTCTGTATGCAACAGTTCCAATCACTTTGTGTGGTTTATATGTTGTTCCTCACACGAAATCTAGTTACCAAATATTACCAGTAAATCAACATCCTCTTAAAAAAAGTTATTTTTGTTCGTGTCATTGTAAATAAGGTAGCCGGTTTCTGGTTCTTGTTTAAATGAACTGACTAAAATATATACATGTCAAACACAACTAAACAGTAAAACAGTTCACTCAAACCTACAGTAAGTAACATTTCTCGGGGGTTTCTTTGTTTTTTTTTTTCATATAGAATGTATTTAAAGAGACAATATGTATTGATGGATATAACTGGATTTTAAAAAGACAATGTAATTACATAATGCAACCACAGGAGTTTATTTACACAATCAAAAACTTTTGATAAAAGTGGTACTGTTTGGACAAACTTTAAAAGAATCATACAAACTTTATTCAGGTAGAAACTATATTTCTGTCATGAATAACTTTGAATTTACCTTAAAAATGTGTTTCTAAGGTGATAATCATGATGATTTTCAGTTTGGATCTTCCAGTCAATTCTTCATATTTGATCTGTATCTTCTATATTTATTGAACCTATCAGTTTAATTATTTAATAACATTAAACATTAATTATTAAACAATAAAATCAATAAAGGTACCCCATCCTATAAGTGAAACAAATGTCAACCTGAACGTCAGTGGTTCAACAATAAAATAACTGATATTATTATTCTTATTATTCTTATTCTTATTCTTATTATTCATAGTTCTGTAAAATACATTTTAAGAAAGGATTAAATAATATTGGCATGACTAATATTCGTCACTCTTGATTTCTGTTTGCACTTTAATTTTACACTTTAAGCTTCTACCCCTTCCTACTCCTTTTTCAAACATAACGTGCTATTACATTTATTAATTCTCGTCTATTTATCTTTGTATCTTTGTTTACGATGGTACATTTATTATTTAGTGATTATTATTGTTCTTTTTTAAGTTATTGATTTATTGTTATGCTGTTTTATTTATTTTTTGTGCTTATGTTCGAAATAACAGATATCAAATTAAAAAAATGACTACAAACATAACAAATATAAATATCTTTTACTCCTCGATTAGACCTCCCAAACAGATTCTGTAACTTAATGTGTTCAATCCACCCATCCAGTCACGACTATCAGTCATGCTGTTTGTTTAGCCTTTTATTTTGAATTAAATAACAGAATATGGGAATTGATGTAACTCCAACTTTACACTGAGTGAACATACCACGTGTCACCACTAGAGGGCAGAAAGAAACCATCTTGTAAACAGAAGAACATTGTTGAGCTGCTGCTGATGTTCCTGATGCTCCTGATGTTCCTGATGCTCCTGATGTTCCTGATGTTCCTGATGCTCCTGATGTTCCTGATGCTGCTGATGCTCCTGATGCTCCTGATGTTCCTGATGCTCCTGATGTTCCTGATGCTCCTGATGTTCCTGATGTTCCTGATGCTCCTGATGTTCCTGATGTTCCTGATGCTCCTGATGTTCCTGATGCTGCTGATGTTCCTGATGCTCCTGATGTTCCTGATGCTCCTGATGTTCCTGATGCTCCTGATGCTGCTGATGTTCCTGATGTTCCGGATGTTCCTGATGCTCCTGATGTTCCTGATGTTCCTGATGCTCCTGATGTTCCTGATGCTCCTGATGTTCCTGATGTTCCTGATGCTCCTGATGTTCCTGATGTTCCTGATGTTCCTGATGCTGCTGATGTTCCTGATGCTCCTGATGTTCCTGATGCTCCTGATGTTCCTGATGTTCCTGATGCTCCTGATGTTCCTGATGTTCCTGATGTTCCTGATGCTGCTGATGTTCCTGATGCTCCTGATGCTGCTGATGCTCCTGATGTCCCTGATGCTCCTGATGTTCCTGATGTTCATGATCCTCCAGACAGATGTTCAGGATCCTCCAGACAGATGTTCAGGATCCACCAGACAGATGTTCAGGATCCACCAGACAGATGTTCAGGATCCTCCAGACAGATGTTCATGATCCTCCAGACAGATGTTTATGATGCTCCAGACAGATGTTCAGGATCCACCAGACAGATGTTCATGATCCTCCAGACAGATGTTCAGGATCCACCAGACAGATGTTCATGATCCTCCAGACAGATGTTCAGGTGATCCAGACAGATGTTCATGATGCTGAAGACAGATGTTCATGATGCTGAAGACAGATGTTCATGATCCTCCAGACAGACGTTCAGGTGATCCAGGTGATTTTCACCCAAACTGGGACCTGCTGAAAAGTTGTTTAAAGGATCCTAATTTTCAAAGACTAAACCCTTAAATTATTTTAGAAAATTATTCATGAAATCTATAACATGAGAATTAAAAATTACTATCAAATACATTTTATTGGTTATTTACATTAACACATTGTACACTGAAATGATTTGATCAGATGATTTCTGTTTCTATTTTTCATAATTTACATAAACATTTTCAACAATGTTTGTTATTTTTAGAGAAACAAATGTAATATTAATATTTTAAAAGTGTGTTCTTGTGACAGGCAGCAAGATAATAAACAGGGTGGCAGAAATCCATCAATCTATCCATTTTCTATACCCGTTTTTGTAAACTAAAAAGTATGTGTGTGTGTGTGTGTGTGTGTGTGTGTGTGTGTGTGTGTGTGTGTGTGTGTGTGTGTGTGTGTGTGTGTGTGTGTGTGTGTGGGGGGGGTTGTGAATCTACAGCTCAAATTCTAATTTAGCTTTCCAAATTCCAAAGGATTGAACTATCATGATGGTGTATTAGTTAACATGGGATGGATAAATCACTGAACATTTTCTCCTTATATATCGTTACAAGGTAACGCATCACTCATTGTACAAAATACAGCAACAGATACCAAAATAACATTTTGGTATTTTGACAAGTGTCATTAGAATTAAGACAACAATGTCTTTATTTTACTTTAACATCATGCATCGCCCGAATGAAAGGTGCTAATACGCCGATCTCCTGCAAACCCAGGTCTCGCGATAACATTGAATGTCTCACATTAAACAGCATTAAGACAAAAATGTTTTTATAAATCTGTCTTTATTTTTAGCAAAGTTTCACATACATAAATGCAAATTCATTCACAGAAAGCCTGAACTCTTTATACTCAAAAAAAGAACTTGAACAATATATGAGGACGATCTACTCATCGAAAAACACAAAGGCACAAAAGACCATCGGCATCTGTAAATCGCTGAATGAAACTTACTCTCGCACATTATGCTGTTTTTATTTTTATTAATTTATCTTTTTAATTTACTCAGATACATTTTTTCATCCAGCAAAAAATAGGTGGAATCCAAATGTCATCATTAAAAACCACTAATGACTCTAAATGTACAACGTATAATAAAAAAAGTATTTTATTCAATTAATCTACATCTATATACAAATGTTTAGAAAAAGAAGTCATCACATAACAGTTGTGAACAGTACAATACAAAAAAATAGGTTGTTTCAAAGTTATTTAACCCTCACCAATCATTTAAAGCCCAAGTAAGCTAAATTCAGATATTTGCATGGAAGCATTTTATATTTAATAAAATTAAATTTAAATAATAGAGCTGAATACGCTGGACACTTCCTGTTAATCCCAGTTTACTGAAGATTTCCTGCACTTTGCCAAGGATTTATTACCAGATAGTCATAAATACATGGAAATGAAAGAACCAGAAATTACATTTTTACACCTAAATATAGGGGAAGAAACCCAGAGTTCATTTTAGCTTCAGTATTGATTTTGTATCAGAACTGATGTCATGTAACAATAAACACTTGCGTTTTTCCAGTTGTGACTTTTCCGACTATAAATGTCCATTAAAACTCCTTCAGCCCGTCGGACCAGTACTGGGATCGACCCACCCCAATCACGTGACACTAGAGAAGTGACACTTCCAGAGGAGACCATGTTCTGGGTCTCTGGAAAGCGCCTAGAGACAACTTCCCCCCAAGATTCAAGATTCAAGATTCTGTTTATTGTCATTGTAACAAGGGCAACGAAAGGTAGGGTGCAATACTAACAACAAATATATAAAACAATATGAAAACAATATATAAACAACAATATAAAAACAATATACAGACTTACAGGATGTTGAAGTTATTTATGGCTCTGACAGCGGTTGGGAAAAAACTATTTTTCAGTCTGTTAGTCCTGGATTTGATGGCCCTGTACCGTTTTCCTGATGGCAGTGGCTCAAACAGATAGTGGCCCGGGTGGGATGATCCTTCATGATGGTGTTGGCTCTCCTGAGGCAGTAAGTGTGGGTAAAGGGTTAGCACCCTATGACCTTCTCAGCCATTCTGGTGACCCCGAATCCCAATAGATGTTTATTCACAGTTGAACATTACAGGATCTCCGATCTTGGTCGCGCTTGAAGTCAATAAGGAGATCCTGTTGCATCCCTCCTGACGGGCACTACAGTTCCTGCCCTTCTGAAAAATAAATGAAATACATTTAATTCCTGTAAACTTGAAGCAATCAAGATTTACCAAAGAACGTTGTAATTCTGAAGAAATAAGACTCAAACTTTGTATTTGTTTGAGCTGATTTAAAGTCAAATTTCAACTGGAAATGTTTGACCGACTTAAAGGGGACCTATTATGAAAAACACATTTTTTCTTGTTTTAACATATATAAAGTGGTCTCCCCTCACCCTGCCAACACAGGAAACATGAAATCCCATGAAAATCTGCAAGGTCTGTACCCCCCGCCCTGCTGAATCTTCCAGTGTCATGTGACTTTCTACGAGCCGTTTAGAATCTGCTCCCGTCGTGAGTCACGGCGGGAGCAGATTTCCATAGGTCGGCCTCCGCTGCTGAAACCACGCCCACAACCAACTCCGCCGGCTTGAGCTTCGCCATTGTTTGGAAGCGCCATTGTTTGGAAGCGGTGTTTGGAGCAGCTTGTGTCTGCGCTTGGTCTGATCAGTTGTATTGAACAACACACACGCGCATCATTTCACATATATTTATTGATATGCACAGACTAGTACACATTTAGGTCTGTAATGGAACGTGACTGTTGATATTTATAAGGAAAAAAAAAAAAAAAAATTGGGGAAAAAAAAAAACGGCCCATAGCGCCAGGCCCCTTGGGGCGCCAGGCCCCTTGGGGCGCCAGGCCCCGTACGGTCGCACGGTACGCACATCCCTTGCGGCGGCCCTGTGCGTATGTATGCGTATATATATATGTATGTATACTAAATATAGTAATAATGCACATATATATATGCCTTAGGTTTTTACCGGCATGTTATCAACCATTAATATGTGTGCAGACAAAAAAAAAAAAAAAAAAAAAAAATTTTTTTTTTTTTTTTTTTTTGTCCCTCTTTTGCCCCTCTTTTGCCCCCCCCCCCTGTCGGGCCCTAGGCACGTGCCTAGTCTGCCTTTGCGTTAATCCGGATCTGGGGCCGGCAGACGTTTGAATCAGGAAGTGGGAGTCAGCGCGAGGGCGACTGACGGCTCGCAGCGATTTTATTATAAAGCGCAAACGTCTGTTTGTTGATCCAACTCTGAGGTGCAGATGTTCATAAACCTGGGGGCTGACGAGAGAATTAGAAAAAGGATGTAGACGGGCTGTTTTTTTCTCAGCCGCCCGCGGCTCCAGCTGATTTCTCATCAGCGCCGACACGAACAAAGGTGTTGCGCAATCGAGTACGTCACAGCCGCTTCACCCCAACCCCCCCACCTCTTACCTGGCTGTGGAAAAACGGGTGGAGCTGCGACGAGCCGCGCCGCGCCGAGCCGGGTGAAAGCGGTACTAGTGCGAAAGGGCCATTAGTGACGTTATTTTTTTATGTTATTCATATTTGTCTACAAGTATGATCTTTGCATGGGCTAAGTATTTAGCTTAGCTCCGGAGCACCGCAGGCCACACATCGGGGCCCCTCATAGGACCGGACCGTTGAGGGGCCCCGGTGGCTCTATTAGTACCGTAATACATTTTTCTTCTGTCTATGGTTTCAGATCTTCCAAGCACCTGAAGCTTCAACGACACCTTCAGAAGACGCACGGTCCTTCCTTGAGCCAGTATGCAATAGTGCATTAATGTTATTTATATACAACTTATGTTTTATTTTTTAACAATAAAGTTGCCATTTGTGAAAATTCTGTGTTGTGATTTCTTTACAGTTAACGTGATTCATTTGTCTTGAGGAATTAGTAAATCAGTAAATAACTGTGGTGTACCTGTTTAGAATTCAATTAAATCTTCCTGTGTGAATTAGTGTGAAGACGAGGTGACTAAAGGCTGATTTATGGTTCCGCGTTACACCAACGCAGAGCCTACGGCGTAGGTACGCGTCGATTTAACGCAGAACCGTAAATCAGGCTTTAAGATCCGTTTACACCGTGTCATAAATGCATGTGAGCGTCCGACTATCGCGTCGAGCTGCGTGACATCGGACGCTCTCTGTCCACACTGAAACCATTAAAGGTATTGTGACATCATTTTTAACATGCTTTTAACACTATTAAAAGTCTTGGCCAACATCCCTTAAATGTGTCTAAAAGAGTGTAACAAGAAAAACTTCACTCTAGTTCTCCATTCTGTCCTTTTTATGACAGTGTTTTTTTGCGCCGTGAAAAACGGGTCCTTTTTCCCCTTTCCTGTCAATCATTGCGCCGCTCCTCCTCCAAACCTCCTCCAACCAACCGCTACACACTTCTGCCAGCGTCTCCACACACACGCGCGCACACCAAACCACAAACACCGACACACAGCCCAGACAGCGCGACTACAGCCCGAGGATGAAGTCCAACCGGGACCAGAGGACCGGGACCGCAGCTCCCCGCGAGCAATACACTCACAGCGGCGTCGGGCCGGGAGCGACAGGCGAAGCATGCACGGAAAAGCAGGAGGGCGAAGCAGACAGTCCACAGCAAACAATCACAAAAATAAAGGCATGTAAATAAAGTGTCCCCTTATCTTAAGTCCAGTCAGTGGCCGCGGGTCTTCTTAGCAGTTTTCCTCCGGTGATTAGAACAGAAGAGACTCTAAACCGCTCCGTGTTAAGCCTGGTTTATGGTTCCGCGTTAAATCGACGCAGAAACCTACGCCGTAGGGTTCAGCGTACGGTGCGCGTCGCCGCGTAACCCTACGCCGTAGGCTCTGCGTCGGTGTAACGCGGAACCATAAATCAGCCTTTATGGTGCACTGGAGAGGAGGCAGGGAGCTGGGTGGAGGGGGCGGTGATTTAGCGGGCCCTGACGTCACGGCCCGCCACCAAACCAGGTGCGCCGTTTTTGCACAGTTATGCGGAAAATCCCAGAAAGCACACAATACACTGAATGTTAAAAGTTCGTTGTTTTTTGGGTGTAATTGATGTCAAGACACCCAACAAAACACAAAAAATCAAGAAAAATGTGTTTTTCATGTCACAATACCTTTAAACTCGCGGCCAGTTAGGACAGTCCAATAGAAAAAAAATAAAGCAATGGAATTGATTTTGTCGCAGAAGCTTCTCGCATGGGACACGTTTTGTGTACGGAGCCGCTGCTCTGGCCGGAGCGAGGCTTTGTTCCATCCCCTGCTACACGTCATTCAAGCAGCCAATCAGCGCAGAACAATATTATTATAGCCTCCCCGCCCACTCAGGATCACTCACAGAAAAAGGCTTTAGAAGCGGTAAAACTAGAGACATGGCCCACAGGCTGAATTTCTGTTTTATGTAGAAAAAACAAGCTTTAGATTGTTTTTAAGACATTCAAGGCCTGTTTTAAAATATACATTAAATGCCATAATAGGTCCCCTTTAAATGTACAACAGTAATTTAAACAGTCACAGTTTTTACTCTTATAGCTTATAAACATTTATATTCAAATAAATGACACATTTGCCATTTGAACAAATTAGAGGTGGCTGTGAAGCTCTCAGCTGCTTCAAGTTACTTCCGAAAGTCATTAAACTGTCTTTAACTAGTGAATAAATGTATTTTAGGTGTTTCATTTTTACTTGAAATATTCTGTTTGAATTATGTAAAAACATCAGAAACAAAATATAAAATACATCTTTACCTTCATCTCTTTCTTGTGTCCGTTCTTCCATCCTTCTCCTTCTGTCTTTTATTTTATCAACTAAAATCACCAACACCACACCCGCTACCAAACCCACCAACACACCCACCACCACAGCCACCATCACACTCACCGCAGCCCCCACCTTGGCCACCACCACAGCCCCCACCATACTCCCCACCACAGCACCAGTAAAAATGCTGAGTTCAAAAACTGACCCGATTGCAGTTTTCACCTTCAAAGCTTTCACACAGTTCAACATCATATACACGATCCCGCATGTGAACACACCAAACACCACACCAAACATCACAGCCATCGACACTTTCACCTCCACCTCCTCAGTACTCTTAGGGTCCACATTAGCCTTTGCTACAGCCCCCCACACAGCTCTCACCACAGCCCCCACCGCAGCCCCCACCACTACCGCCACCACAGCCTTCACCATCACAACAATCAATCCTTTCAACGCCCCACCCACCCACACCCTGACCAGATCAGACCAGCACACACACACTAACAGACCCACTGACCCACCCATATATACAGTAAACCAACGCCCCACCATAAACCCCACCTCAGCCAACAACACAGCCATCAGCAGACCCCCCACCACTGCCCCCACCACAGCCACCGCCACTGCCCCCACCATAGCCACCGCCACTGCCCCCACCAGACCCACCACTAAATCCTTCAGCGTCACATCCTCCTCCACCACATCCTCTAAAATCACATACTTCACCATCACACCCACCAGCACACTCATCAGCACACCCACCAGCAACCCCCCCACCGCTCCTAAAATAACTCCAGTCCAGTCTGCAACAGAAAAACAGAACAAGAATTAAAATGACAGTTTTTTCTATTTTGATGACAGTGATTTGAAACGTGTCTCAACAGATCACATGAACCTTCACAACTGAATCTGTTACTGTTTGTAGTCATTAGTTGACCTAAAGTTACTGAGTTCTATGAAAGTTTCAGCTATTTACTAAAACAAAATGATTAATATAACAAGAATAACAAACAAAATTAGAGGTTTCCATCTGTAACAGAGATGGATGCAGTTCTGCGACGTCACACTCCGATGATCTACGTCAACGACACAACTTCAGCAGTGACGTCATGCAGATGTTAATATGATTAAAAAATATTCAACTTTTGACATTAGACATGGCCAAAATTAACTTCTTAATATTCTATTTTCAATATGGTCCAAACACTGTGTGAAGACTCACTTTTACTGTCCTACCTTTAGATACATGAAGAAAGGTGTATTTCACGTAAGTGTCCTCTTCATCAATGAGTTCACACGTGTAAGTTCCTGTCTGGTCTGAAGATAAACCCTTCAGCATGAGACTTCCTGTCTCTGACACGGACACCACGTGCTGCTTCCACCTCTCTGAAGGTTTGTAGGCGTCTTCAGCGCCGCTCTGTGTCAGGATGATCTCCTCATGGTTAAATCTCCAGGTGAGATATATGATTGAATAATTGGCGGTTGAGCAGGGGATGAGAGTTTCAGTGTCTGATGCATTTAGAGCAGCTGGAATTACAGTAAACATGAAACAGAATCATGAAGCTCCAAAACATCTCAAACAGCACATTATAACCTGAATCTTTCTGTTACCTGGTTTAAGCAACGTGGTTCTCCAGCTGTTTGCTGCAGTGCTGACGGTGCAGATGTAGTCCAGGTCCGTATCATTATCTGAAAGGACCAGAGAGCTGCTGATGCTGTAAAGCTGCTGTTCAGTCTGCTGGACTGTTGGTGGATTCTGCAGGTTCCTGCTGGATGGAGGACTGGTGGTCCAGGTGAGTCCAGGTTCAGGATAGATCCCCTCTGAGCTGCAGATGATTTTATCTTGTGTTTTTTCAATCTTGACTCTCTGGACTGGAGCTGTAAGACAAATATACGGTTATAATAATAATAATATTGCTGGCCAACGATTAAAATTTTTAATCTTAATTAATCCATGATTTCTGTAATTAACTATGCTGATCCTCAGAGCTCAGCCATAAACTTGTGCACCCGTCTGTGCGCGTGTGTGTGTGTAGGGGGGGCATTATTGAGTTTTATGTTTTATGTAAAGCGCTTTGCGTTGCATTTTTTATTTTGTAAGAAAAGCGCTTAACAAATAAAGTTTGATTTGACTGGTCATTTTTTGCAAGCTGCTACAGCGTTGTTGTCTGCTTTTGACGGGGTGGGGGGGCGGAGCGGCGCGGAGCGCTGCGCTCTTTAGGCTGATTTATGGTTCCGCGTTACACCAACGCAGAGCCTATGGCGTAGGGTACGGTGCGTGTCGCGGCGCTCTCTGCTCGTGTGTTTGGCTGCAGGTATTTGAGACTCGACGTACTTCGATGGTAATTCATTTCAAATCGACAGGACATGCAAATAACTTTAGTGTTGTCCAGCGAACCATCTGCATCTTTTTGAAAGTGAACTAACCGTTCAAAAGTCCCTTTTCATTCTCCATCTTTCAATCCACCATACGTTTCCTCAGGCTACGGTGCCGACGAGCGCCAGAAATGTTGCGCCTTTTTTTTTTTTTAATCTCATGCGTTAAAAAAATTGTTGGCGTTAAGAGGACGTGAAGTTAACGCATCGTTAACGCGTTTACTTGGACAGCACTAAATAATAATAATAATTCATTGCCTCCCTGCAGAGTAAACTCATCTCGGCCGCTTGTATCCGCAATCTTCTCCTTTTGGTCACTACCCAAAGTTCATGACCATAGGTGAGGGTAGGCGCGTAGATTGACCGGTAAATCGAGAGCTTCGCCTTTCGACTCAGCTCCTTCTTCACCACGACGGTCCGGTACATCGACCGCATAACTGCGAACGCTGCACCGATCCGTCTGTCAATCTCCCGCTCCATCGTTCCCTCACTCGTGAACAAGACCTCGAGATACTTGAACTCCTCCACCTGAGGCAGGACTTCTCCCCTCACCCGGAGAAGACAAGCCACCCTTTCCCGGTGGAGAACCATGGCCTCGGTTTTGGAGGTGCTGATTCTCATCCCTGCCGCCTCTCACTCGACTTCAAACCTCCCCAGCACATGCTGAAGGTCCGGGTCCGATGAAGCCAACAGGACAACGTCATCTGCAAAAAGCAGAGAAGAAATCCTGTGCTTCCCAAACCAGATCCCCTCCGGCCCCTGGCTGCGCCTAGAAATCCTGTCCATAAAAATTATGAACAGGACCGGTGACAAAGGGCAGCCCTGCCGGAGTCCAACATGCACTGGGAACAAGTCTGATCTACTGCCGGCAATGAGAACCAGACTCCTGCTTCGATCATACAGAGACCGGACAGCCCTTAGTAGAGGGCCCCGGACTCCATACTCACCGAGCGCCCCACAGAATGGTACGAGGGACACGGTCAAATGCCTTCTCCAGATCCACAAAGCACATGTAGACTGGTTAATAAAAATAATAATACATTTTATTTCTAAAGGCGCCTTTCTAGGCACTCAAGGTCGCCGTACACAACATGTTAAAATAATAGAGCCCGCAGAATACATTTAAAAAAAACATCAAAAGCCTTTAAAAACAGCAGAGGTAAGAACATTAGAAGAGATGAACATTAAATGAGATCAGGCAATCAATGAGGCAGTCTTGAACAGATGAGTTTTGAGTTGTGATTTGAAAAGAGGGAATGACTCAATGTTCCTGAGTTGGGGTGGTAAAGAGTTCCAGAGACGAGGAGCAGAGCGGCTGAATGCTCTGCTCCCCATGGTGTTGAGTCGGGCGGAGGGGACAGACAGTTGTATGGAGGAGGAGGATCTTAGGGCTCGGGAGGGAGTGTGGACATGGAGGAGATCAGACAGATATGGGGGGGCGAGGTTGTGGATGGCCTTGAATGTGAACAGGAGGACCTTGAATTGGATGCGGAACTGAACCGGTAGCCAGTGGAGCTGTTAGAGGACGGGAGTGATGTGATGGATGGAGGGGGTCCGAGTAACGATGCAGGCAGCTGAATTCTGGGAGGCCAAAGAGGAGAGAGTTGCAGTAGTCCAGGCGGGAAGTGACAAGGCTGTGAACAAGGATGGCAGCAGTGTGGGGGGTAAGGGAGGGGCGGAGGCGATTGATGTTACGTAGATGGAAGTAGGCAGACCGGGTAATGTTATTGATGTGGGATTGAAAAGATAGTGTGCTGTCCAGGATGACACCCAGGCTCTTAGCTTGGGGGGAGGGTGAAACAGTGGAGTTGTCGATGGTAAGAGAAAAGCTGTCGGTTTTGGATAAGGTGGATTTGGTGCCAATGAGGAGAACCTCTGTTTTATTACTGTTCAATTTAAGGAAGTTTTGGGTGAACCAGGTTTTTATTTCAGAAATGCAGTCAGTAAGGGAGGTGGGCGGGAGAGAGGATGAGGGTTTAGTGGTGAGGTAGAGCTGGGTGTCATCAGCATAGCAATGGAAATGAATGTTGAATTTGCGGAAGATATTGCAGAGGGGAAGGAGGTAGATGATGAGGAGTAGGGGCCCCAGGACAGAGCCCTGGGGCACACCAGAAGTGACCTTTGGCTTTCAAGAGACGGAGATTGGGGGTGAACCAGGGGGCGGAGACAGAAAAAGAAACGGATCTGGTTTTTAACGGAACAAGGGAGTTAAGAAAATTATGGAGTCCAGAGTTGTAATGAGAGACCAGATCATCAGGGGTGGATAGACTGTGGATGTCAGGGAGGCAGGAGGAGTGGATACATGAAGTGAGAGTGGCAGGGTTAATATTTTTTAAATTCCGGGATGAAATGAGGCGTGGTTTTTTAGTAATGGAGAGAGTGAGTTTCACTGTAAATGAAAGGAGAAAGTGGTCGGTTATGGGAAGTTCATCAGCTGTAAGGTCGGAGGGAGTGACACCAGAGCAGCAGATTAAGTCGAGAATGTGTCCTTTGGAGTGTGTGGGAAAAGTAGTGTTTTGCTGACATCCAAAACTCTCTAAACAAGAGCTGAAGTCTTTGGTGAGAGGCAGATTAATATTGTCCATGTGGACATTGAAATCACCCAGTATTATTATGTTTGGTGAGAGAGATGATAAATGGGTGAGGAAGGCAGCAAAGTCATTTAAAAATTGATTATTGGGTTTGGGGGGGCGATGGCCTGTGGCGATGATGGTTGGAGTGGGACCAGACAGCTTGCACACAGTAGACTCAAACGAGCTGCAAACAGGCAGAGACACCGGCGAGACTTTCCAGTTCTCGCGGTGAATTACCGTTGGGCAAATTGGGCAAATTCCCATGAACCCTCGAGCACCCTGCGGAGGGTGTAAAGGGACAAAAACTGCATTGTTCCTCCTGAATCTGAGGTTCAACTATCGGCCATGTTCTCCTCTCCAGTACCTTTCCCGAGGAGGCTGAGAAGTGTGATCCCTCTATTGTTGGAACACATTCTCCAGTCCCCCTTTTTAAACAGAGGGACCACCACCCCGGTTTGCCACCCCAGCGGTACTGTCCCCTTCCTCCATGCAATGTCGCAGAGGCGTGTCAACCAAGACAGCCCTGCGACATCCAGAGACTTTAGGTACTCAGGGCGAATCTCATCCACCCCCGGTGCCCTGCCACTGAGGAGCTTACAAACTACCTCAGTGACCTCGGCTTGGGTGATGGATGAGCACGTCCCCAATACCACACCCTCTGCTTCCTCAGTGGAAGGCATGTCAGTTGGGTTGAGGAGATCCTCAAAGTATTCCTTCCACCGTCCGACAATGTCCCCAGTCGAGGTCAACAGCTCCCCACCCACACCATAAACGGTGCCAGCAGAGTACTGCTTCCCCCTTCTGAGGCGCCGAACGGTCCTCCAGAATTTCCTCGAGGCCGACCGAAAGTCTTCCTCCATGGCCTCCCCGAACTCCTCCCAGACCCGAGTTTTTGCCTCCAGGACCGCCCGAGCCGCGGCTCGCTTAGCCTGCCGGTACCTATCTACTGCGTCAGGAGTCCCACCGGCCAACATAGCCCGGTAGGACCCCTTCTTCAGTCTGACGGCATCCTGTACTTCCGGTGTCCACCACCGGGTTCTAGGATTGCCGCCACGACAGGCACCGGAGACCTTGCGTCCACAACTTCGAGCCGCAGCGTCGACAATGGAGGCAGAGAACATGGTCCACTCGGACTTGATGTCCCCCGCCTCCCCCGGGATCTGAGAGAAGTTCTCTCGGAGGTGGGAGTTGAAGACGTCCCTGACAGAGGGCTCAGCCAGACGTTCCCAACAGACCCTCACAATCCGTTTGGGTCTGTCCGGTCTGTCCAACCTCTTCCTCCGCCAGCGAATCCAACTCACCACCAGGTGGTGATCAGTTGACAGCTCAGCCCCCCTCTTCACCCGAGTGTCCCAGACATGCGGCCGAAGGTCAGATGAAACGACAACAAAGTCGATCATTGACTTCCGGCCTAGGGTGTCCTGGTCCCACGTGCACTGATGGACACCCTTATGTTTGAACATGGTGTTTGTTATGGACAAACTGTGACTAGCACAAATGTTAAACAAATGGAGTAAAAACACAAAACTACCAAGAAGATCTTACATCTCTTCTAAAAGGGACAGGAAGTCAGTGGACCGATTTCAGAACTGGATCACTATGCTCACATTTCATGGTCCAGTTTAGAGCTGAGCTGCAGCGTTCTGCACAAACTGAAGGATTAATTGATCTAAACCAGCACACAGGAATTACACTAATTCAGGAGTGTAGTTATAAAAGGATACATGACTCTTTAAATCTTTATAAACATAATTATGACTTCACTTTGGACAACAGTCGTCGACTCTCAAGGCTAAAACCAGCGTCTGCAGCCATCACTTCTCTACTGAGGTAGTAGGATGGACTTAGTTCTGGTTTGGTAAAGAAAGAGAAAAGGCCAAACTCTGTGCACAGACACTCTGGTCCACTGCTACACAGTCTTAAAAGACACATTTCTCTCCTGCGAGACTTCCCTTTAAAACACAAAAAAGAAAATCTCAACATTGAAGAAAATAAATGTCTTAAGTCTTTGACAAATTATTGCGATTTCTGCTACCGAAAAAGCAGCCAGATGATGAAGGCAGTGGATCATCATTCAGATGATTCTTCAGAGGTAAATCTCTTATGTAATGTTTAATGATAAAGCAGAGTTGTAGAACAAATGGGTCGTATCAATGAGTCCAAAAACAGCTGGAAACTGGATTTTGATGACTTTCTTCCATCGTTTTCAAAGTCGAGATGTTCTTTATCTTTGTTTTGACGAGAAGTCTAGCAGGACGAGATGTTACAGAGATACGTAGAGAGAACTAGGAGAATTAGCTCATAAAATGAAAAATACCCTCCAATGAAAACACTGTTTCCCACAGCAGTATGTTTGCCGCAAATTTAGAATTTCGCTTTTGTTTTGCAAAAAAAGTGGAATGGAAATCCACCTTATCTGTAGGCTTTTTCAAAAGCAGGTGATCAGAAAGACTCCTGGACCTTTCACTGTGTCCTCTGTCTGACTGAGAGTCTTCACCCAGATCTTTAACCAGTTTCTGGAGCCGTGCGAAGTTCCCTCCTGCTTCAAACGCTCTACCAGTTCCCAAGAAGCCCTCCATCACAGGAGTGAATTACTACAGGGCTGTTCTTCTAGCTTATAAATATTGATATTCAAATAAAGCAGTAGCTCAGGTGATAGAGCGTGTCATCCAATGATCGGAAGGTTGGCGGTTTGAATCCCGGTCCGTACCAGTTTGCTGTCGTGGTGTCCTTGGGTAAGACACCTTACCCACCTTGCCCCGTGTGAATGTGTATGAATGTGTGTGAATGTTGGTGGTGGTCGGAGGGGCCGTTTGGCCAATATGGCAGCCACACTTCCGTCAGTCTGCAGGGCAGCTGTGGTTACAAACGGAGCTACCACCACCAGTGAGAATGTGTATGAATGAATAATGATCTAAGTGTAGCACTTTGAGATTCATTGAATGTAAAGTGCATTACAAGTTAAATTAATAATTAGAACAAATTAGAGGTCTCAAGTTACTTCAGAGAGTCATTAAACTGTATTTAACTAGTGATTAAATGTCTTATAGGTGTTTCATTTTTACTTGAAAGATTCGGTTTGAATTATGTAAAAACATCAGAAGCAAAACAGAAAATACATCTTTACCTTCATCTCTTTCTTGTGTCCGTTCTTTCATCCTTCTCCTTCTGTCTTTGATTTTATCAACTAAAATCCCCAACACCACACCCGCTACCAAACCCACCAACACACCCACCACCACAGCCACCATCACACTCACCGCAGCTCCCACCTCACCCCCCCACAGGAGTGAATTACTACAGGGCCGTTGTTCCGACATCCGTAGTCATGAAGTCCTTTGAGAAACTGATGTTGAGCGACCTGAAGGACAACACAGACTTCCACCTGCAGGGCAAACAGGCCAGCAGATGATGCAGGGCAAGGCAAGCAAGTCTACTTGTATAGCACAATTCAACCACAAGGTGATTTACAGAGAAATTAAACAGAGACATTAAAACATCACACAGTAGAAATATAAAGCATGATTTAAAATTTAAACCAAAGCAAAGAAAGACAACAGAACAATCGATAAAATCAGTAGGTGAAATAGTATCAAGTTGTGCAACTCAAGCTTAAAAGTAAAACAGTGGAGCTTTATGGAGCTTTACTCGGGTGCAGCTGAGAACAGGTGAGTCTTCAGCCTGTACTTAAAGGGGACCTATTATGAAAAACAGTTTTTTTCTTGCTTTAACATATATAAAGTGGTCTCCCCTCAGCCTGCCAACTCAGAGAAGGAGGAAAGCAACCAAATTCTGCAGTGTATGTACAGCCGCCCGGATGAGCCATCCCGGATGTGGCTTCTACGTGCCGTTCAGATTCTGCTCGTGTCGTTACGTAACGATGGGAGCGATGGATGAAACCACGCCTACAACTAACTCTGGCCGGAACAATAACAAAAAACGGCCAGAGCTTGTGCCATTTTTTCGTAGCGGTGTATCGAGTCATTCAGGCAGCCAATCAGCACAGAGCCTCATTATCATAGCCCCGCCCACTCAGAATCCCGCATAGATAATGAGGTTAGAGAATGGGATGATAAAGACATGGCTCAGAGGCTGAATTTCTAATTTATTTAGCAAAAACAATCAAAAGCTTGTTTTTAAGACATTCAAGGCCTGTTTAAAATAGGTATTAGATGCCATAATAGTTCCCCTTTAATTAAAGAGTGTTTCAGCTCATCTGAGGCTTTCTGGGAGTTTGTTCCAGACATGTGGAGCATAGAAGCTTAATCCGGCTTCTCCATGTCTGGTTCTGACTCTGGGAACTGATAACTGATAAAAAACGTTTTTCTTCAATCAATTCTGAAACAACGTGATCGTGCCCGATTTCCGATCACCTGATCGGATCGGGACATCCGTATTGATTTCTATTAATGTCATGTTTGTGTTGTCTGTCAATATAACAGTTGGCTAATATACATCTTCTTTGTGCCATCAGCTGGTAAAAGATCATTTAAGTTTAAGAAGTAACTGATTCAACGTGATTAACGTTTGTGATGTAAAACCAGTCAGACCCACAACTTTGGGCAGAATTGATGTTACAATTATGGACTTTTACACAAAGTGATGTCTTAAACCGTGTTTGGGCTTTGAATAAGTCATTTTAGATTTCTGGAGAATGTTCTGAATAAACCAAATAATGCCCTACTTTGGTTATGTATGAAATTTATTTAATATTTTCACAAGTAAAAAGTTGTGAGAAAGGTCAAATGTATTATTTGTTGGTATTAAACAGAAAGATGTATCAAAGAAGGGGACATTCAGACATTCAGAAACAGGACTCTGGAAGAGACCTTCAGCTGCACAGATATATAATCAAAAAACTGGAAACTTCCAGGAGATATTATTCATTAAATGTAAACAGGTTTGAGCTGTGTAGGCCATGCCCACGGAGCGCTGAAGACAAAAGAACTGTAAAGCAAAGCAAGCAGAGAGCAAACAGAGAAGCGTCTGCGCTGTAAGGAAGCAGGAAGCAGCTTCCCTGCAGGCCAACAGTCAACGTGGGCCTACAAAACACCCTGCAGCGTCTTGACTCTCCAGGGACGATTGTGAGGATTCTGTTTGTGAATTTCAGCACCGTTATCCCAGAAATCCTCCATCAGAAGCCCCCCAACCTCACCTGCTGCCTCCACCTGCCTCCACCTGTCAAAGGGTCAGCAGGTTAGGCAGCAGGTGATGTTGGGCAGCGTCACATCCAGCAGCTGGACCGTCAGCACTGACACCCCCCAGGGAAGTGTCCTCTCCCCACTGCTCTTGTCCCTCTAATGACCGCTCAATGCACAAACCTGGAAAATACAGTTGATTCTGCTTCTAGTTCACTCGAGAGGATCTTCGTTTCACAAACAGAGGAAGTGAATGTGAGTCCGACATGTCAAGAAAGCACAACTGAAAGTTGAAGTGCTGCATTACTGTTTCAACAACCACTTTAGCAGCTATTCTAACTTTGTCTCAGCTATTTTCTGTCT
The DNA here is from genome assembly GCF_033807715.1 of Cololabis saira. Taxonomy (NCBI): domain Eukaryota; kingdom Metazoa; phylum Chordata; class Actinopteri; order Beloniformes; family Belonidae; genus Cololabis; species Cololabis saira. The sequence continues at coordinate 33,129,270 of NC_084608.1, forward strand.
GAGACAACTCCTGCAACAGTGACAGTAAATCTCTGTTCTTTCTCTGTATTGCACCCCCCCCTCTCCACGTACCGTCCACATTCAGGTTGATGAAGCTCTCCTCCGCTCCAAAGACGGTGCTGGTGAAACACAGATATCTGCCCCGGTCCTGGACCGTCACTCTCAGCAGCAGGGAAGCGTTTCCTCCTGAGATCTGGTCTTCAAACAGAGATGTTCTTCCTCCGAACCTCTGGGCCTGCTCTCCCGGTTGGTCCTTGTTGTGATAGTAGGAGTGAACACGGGTCTCTGGTTGCGTCTTTTGAATCCAGTGGACAACAACGTCATTGTGAGCTGTGAAACTGCAGGGCAGGATACACGTCTCGTTGAACTGACAGGAGACCTCGGTATCTGTAGAAACACACGTACAAACCTATGATCCATTTGGAATCAATAATTAACCCAAATGACATATTTTTGGACAGTGGGAGGAGCATCAATTATCTGGAGAGAAGCAGGAACCTTCCTGCTCTGAGGCAACGGTGCTAATCACTAAGCCACTGCATGTTCTTGTTAAATTAAACAAACAGGATTGGATGGAGCGGGAGATTGACAGACGGATCGGTGCAGCGTCCGCAGTTATGCGGTCGATGTACCGGACCGTCGTGGTGAAGAGGGAGCTGAGTCGAAAGGCGAAGCTCTCGATTTACCGGTCAATCTACGCCCCTACCCTCACCTATGGTCATGAACTTTGGGTAGTGACCGAAAGGACAAGATTGCGGATACAAGCGTCCGAGATGAGTGTCCTCCGTAGGGCGGCTGGACGCTCCCTTAGAGATAGGGTGAGGAGTTCGGTCACCCGGGAGGAGCTCGGAGTCGAGCTGCTACTCCTTCACATTGAGAGGAGTTAACTGAGGTGGCTTGGGCATCTGTACCAGATCCTCCTGGACGCCTCCCTAGGGAGGTGTTCCAGGCATGTCCCTCCTCCCTAGGGAGGTGTTCCAGGCATGTCCCACCGGGAGGAGACCCCGGGGCAGACCCAGGACACGCTGGAGAGACTATGTCTCTCAGCTGGCCTGGGAACGCCTCGGACTCCCCCCGGAGGAGCTGGAGGAAGTGTCTGGGGTGAAGGAAGTCTGGGCATCCCTGCTGAGGCTGCTGCCCCCGCGACCCGGGAACGGATAAAGCGGGGGACGATGGATGGATGGATGGATGGATTGGATGACATCATCCAGTTTTATATCCATTATAAAACTATCAGGAACAATGCATTTTACACTTTGCAGGAGTTTCAGAGAACTGGGAGATAGATAAAAAAGGCCCAAACATAATTTGTGACTCGTGGCCTGGCTCACGCTCCAGTTCTAAACCAGTTCCTCGCCATCAGTTTAGCCAATTATATTGTAATCATGTCAGTAGAAAACTATGAGGCACATTCTTCATCTGGGGTCCGTTTCACAAAGCAGGTTCAACAAACTCTGAGTCTAATCCTGAACTCTTAGTTGATCTACTCTGAGATCGGAAACTCTGAGTTTTCGGTTCCAGAACAGCGGATTTGAGGTAATTTACTCAACTCTAAGTAGTTTCACCGGGAGTTAAGCGCGAGCGTGAGGGAAATAAAAAGTCATCATCAGTAGAGCGCTGATACAACGATTCACCATGGCAACCGGCGACACAAAAGAGCGACATACATTTTCTTTTTTTTCTTTTTAACTTTATTTATCTTTTCAATTTACAAAATCCCTTTGAGGAAACATCAGTTTGCATCTGAAGATCCACATACCTCACGCCACTGGAGTTAGAAGTGTTAATACGTGCGTATGGCGAGTATGAGAGCATATTTTGGGAAAAAAAATGACATTTTATTGTCATTTAGATCAGGGCGCTGCCACACCTCGGCTTCAGGGGAGAATGTAAATGTTTTTTTTTTTTAATACATTTATGGAATTACTCTGTATCTATTTGTATTGATTTATTCTATTACTTCATACATATAAAATAACTACAAATGCATATCAGAACAACATGATGGATTTCAGTAGGTATTATCTTTCCCAACACTTGTATAGGCCTACCCCCCTCATATCTTGAAATGTCCCAGCGTCCCTGAAGACAGTGGTCGCTATCAATCTCGTTTTTAGCGCGCTTTGCAGTGTTACTAACTTACAAAAATGAAAAGGAAGCAGACAACCACGCAATAAAAAAAAGAAAGAAGGCAAGTGATGGGTCCAGAAGATATTAACGAGGCTGTTAGCCACTGATGGATTAATTATGCAAGTTCATCTCAAAGTAAGATATAAATCCTCTTATACATCTGTTTAAGGGAAAAATTTGACTTTTTTTTACTCTCCCTCTCCTTTTTGCATTTGGACTTTAACTGTTTGAAGCTAAACCGGGATGTCCCAGTGATATTGTTGCACTGACATAGTGAATAAAGTGAACGAGTTAAATTGCGTTTGTTAGATACGCCTTTTCTGCTCTCTAACTCTGCCGCTTGCTGTCCGTGGTGCAGAAAACGGATGTGTATTGCGTAAAGACCCATTGGCTGAATTGACGCCACTGAGGGAGGAGACAGAGAGAAACTCCAGGTTCATTGAGATAAACCTGGTCCCGACCAGGTTAGGTTCAGAGAGTCTGTTACTACGGTAACTGACCGAGAGCTTAAGTTACCTCTCTTTGTGAAACGGGCTAGAGTTACTCCTCTTTCTCTGGTTTGAGTTACCTCCCTTTGTGAAACGGAAAACTCAGAGTTTCCCTCATTTCAGGGTTAACAGACTCAGAGTTTTCACTAAACCTGCTTTGTGAAACGGACCCCTGGTCTTTTCTGGCAGGTTGTCTGCCGAACAGAAAAGGTCCGTGTGTAAGTTTACTTTGAATTTCCTATAAGAAAAACTTTAACTGAGAGAAGTTGTTTGTCTTTAACCAAGTGTCTTCTTTCTCATATCAATGAGCACAGGTTTAAAATACCCACCACCTCATTTCTGGATCTTTTCTCACATGTGCTCTCTGTCAGTTTCTTTCTGCTTATTGTTTTGTCCTCTCTCAGTTGTCAAAGTACAAGATCAGCTGCAATTTAGTTTGTTGTTTCTAAAATATTTAAGCAGAAAACATTTTTATTAGTTTCATAATTCAGGTAAATTACTACTACTACTACTACTACTACTACTACTACTACTACTACTACTACTACTACTACTACTACTACTACTACTACTACTACTACTACTACTACTACTACTACTACTAATAATAATAATAATAGTAATACCGGTAATAATAATACCTTACATTTACTTTCAGGACAATCATGGTCATCTTCACAGTGCACACAACGCCGATTAAAAGAGCAAAAAAAGACAATATTATTAACTTAAGAATATTTGTTAATTTGTGTGAGTATAATATCTCATAATAATAAATGTATTTTAAATCCGGAAGAACCGGTATGTTGTTGTCCTACCAACGGATTACGGACATGGACAATCATACATGCTGACGCCCATGTTGCAAAGTACAAATACCATTTAATCAGTTTTACTTTTAATTTAGCGGGGACTTTGAAAGCTGTAGTTTTAGCTGTGCGCGCTCCCGTGGAGGCGCGTTCTCGGGATCGAAACCGAAATTATCATTATAATAACATAATACAACGTTTGGTTGTTTTTTTAATGTAGGTACTTGGTCAAACTACAAGAATATTAATGGTCTCAGTGAAGTGACACTATTAAAAGTTAGACATAAGGGGGTTTATGTGTTGGTTTTAAAAAGTAATATAGCAGCACTCACCACCGCAGACAACCGACGCGCACAAAAGCAAACCATAAACCATCGCAGTGATCCTGTTCATGTTCCTCATGGTCCTGCTGCAGTTGGACGCTCCAAGCCCTGATTTAAATATTTACAACCTCAAATGCACTAAAAACAGAAAGATTTCGGCCCAGTTTGTTGAGGACTCCCAGAAACAGCTTAACTAAAGTGAAGCTTCTGACTGAACTTTCGTTTTCTCTCGACACTCCCACCAAGACAGACTTGTTGAGAGACTTTACCACGTTTGACTTGATTACAGCGGAGAAGTTAATAAATAATGAGGTCTGAGGTTTAATTCGTGCCAAAAGTATTCTGCATTCACTGTTGAATTCCGCTGAGCTTTCAGACATTTGTTCACGTAACTTTCCAGCTTTAGTTGTGACAAAAATCTTTTTAACAGCTACACTAAAGTTAACAGGAAGTAACAGGAAATACCATACAAGTGTTATCAGTTGGTCTCATTTTGTTTTACAGAGAAACAACAACATGTCAACAGGCTTGTCATTACTGTCCTGAGAGCAAGTTTTACCTGACTGTAAATATATATATATATATATATACATATATCTTTGCATCTTTAATTCACTGTCTCAACAACTCTTTATTTGATTTCTAGACAGAACAATAATTATTCAGGGATTAGTCAGTCTGTTAAGATTAAATATTTTTAAATCAACCACTAAATAAAGACCTCTGGTGAATCCAGGAGTAACTGATCAGTTATTAATCAAAACAATGTGAGAATAAGCCGTCATAAATCTAACACATGTACAAAGCAGGGAATATTTTTGTAGAGGAGTCATGATCTTGATATCGTTTACTCCATCCATCCATCCATCCATCCATCCATCCATCCATCCATCCATCCATCCATCCATCCATCAGGGGCGTCACTAGACTTAAAACTGTACTGGGGCACAGATAATACACACGAAAAAATATTTTTACACTTATCTATATTTAGAAAAGCATAAATAGTACTTTAAACTAAGATAGATGAGATAGTCCTTTATTGATCCCCACAAGGGAAATTCGGGAACCTATACAATCAGATCAGATAATGTTAATGACTGGATCTTTCTTTTGCTAATGTTAATTGGGTTGTCTTGATACGTTTATGACGTCATAAACACAGGTTGATGTTGCCTAGCTAAGGGCTTACCTCTCTGATTTCTCCTTGCTGTTTTATCCCTGCTGCCAGTGAATATCTTTCTGATATCCATCTACAGGAGTAATACAGTTTGAGTCAAATCACAAAATAGTATATGATATTATATAAGTATTCAGCGAGTTGTTATGGGCTAAGGTTACGTACCTTTAGTCACTCAGCTTGAAGAAAAATCTATTGCTGGATATGAATAATATGCTGACCACCCAAAAGTTTATAGTTCATAAAGGAGAGGACATTGAAAGGGAATCCATTTTACTTCATTTATTTTCCCAGAACCATGGTCTGAGGAGTGGAAAACAGAAAGGAATAATACATATTAGTATTGAATAAAACAATAAGCAAACAATAAGCATTAAGTCAAAGGATAGAATAAAGCAGGGAAATCAAATATATAACTTAGAGCATAACAGAACACAATCATAATTAAAGGCTTACATTTAGGTCAGAGACGCATGGTTTGTCCTGGGATGTTGAAGGGCTGATGGTGTGTGTGTGGGGATTGAGTCCATGTTTGTATGTGAGCACACCTGGGCTGATTAGGGCGGGGGTGATGGCAAGCACCTGCAGATGGTCGGAGTGATTGGGGATTGTGGTGAAGTTGTGGTTGTGGGGGCTGCCAGAGGCTGCCATCCTGCCAGGCTGAGGAAATTCTGAACACAGCTGCTAGACAGACTCTCTCTCTCCATACCTGAATAAATTACCATATTAAGTAGCCATGTGCGCATTTTGTAGCTTATGGTATTTAGTGTTAAAACTCCAAAGTGATTTTTTAATTTTAACTTTTACTGGTGAAATTTATACTGGGGCACTGCAGATCAATACTGGGGAGATGCAGATCAATACTGGGGCCCTGCAGATCAATACTGGGGAGATGCAGATCAATACTGGGGCCCTGCAGATCAATACTGGGGAGATGCAGATCAATACTGGGGAGATGCAGATCAATACTGGGGAGCTGCAGATCAATACTGGGGAGCTGCAGATCAATACTGGAGAGATTCAGATCAATACTGGGGAGATGCAGATCAATACTGGGGAGATCCAGATCAATACTGGAGAGATTCAGATCAATACTGGGGAGATGCAGATCAATACTGGGGAGATGCAGATCAATACTGGGGAGCTGCAGATCAATACTGGGGAGCTGCAGATCAATACTGGAGAGATTCAGATCAATACTGGGGAGATGCAGATCAATACTGGGGCCCTGGAGATCAATACTGGGGAGCTGCAGATCAATACTGGAGAGATTCAGATCAATACTGGGGAGATGCAGATCAATACTGGGGCCCTGGAGATCAATACTGGGGAGCTGCAGATCAATACTGGAGAGATTCAGATCAATACTGGAGAGTTGCAGATCAATACTGGGGCCCTGCAGATCAACAAAGTTATTCCAATAAGAAATATGGAATTGATACAACATCCTTCTGAAACAATTCACGTAAATGACGATTATTATTGCGTGTTGAGGAGAAACAAATCTCACCAATTTCAAGTTTGGTCGGATCAAAAGACAAATTTAAATTTAAGTTCTGTCCCGCTGTACTTTTAAATAACATAACGACTCCAGTAGGGATTGCATTTATAATGACATTAAATTCCTTAACGGGGACAATAATATTGAATTTCAACATAAATTCTTGATATGTCAAGAGTAAGCCATTTGAATTAAACAGCTGACCAACCAAAAGAATGTGATTAGAAAACCAGTGAGGATAAAATATGGATTTGTTTCTCTATGTAATGTCTTTATTGTTCCATAAGTAGTATCTATGTGGAGAAAAATTATGTTTATAAATTAATGACCATGAGAGAAGCATCTGTTTATGACAGTTGGATCATTTTGTAGGGAGTTTTTTGATATTATAGTTATAAAATAAGCAGCACACAACAGTCATGTGGAAGCAGCAGCGGGATGACCAGAGGGGGGGGGGTGGGGGGGGTTCGGGGGGGTGCAGGCAGGCGGAAGCAGCAACAGCAGACATCCACGTGGGCAGGTGGAAGCAGCAACGGGATGACCGGGGATGGGGCGGGGGCCGGGAACACAGGCCAGAACGCAGCTCCCGAGGCTCCAGCCTGCAAACATGCACAAAAGAGAAAAAAGGGGGGCCGGCACAAGAAACTACAGGAACGATGGACAAAAATGACAGCTATGAGATATTTATAATAAATAAAAATGGTAATGGAGAAGAGAAGAAGGGAAAGGGAGAGGAGAAGAAGGGTGGGAGGCACTGCCCAGCGGATCATGTCGGTGCCCCCTGCAGCATAGGTCTATAGCAGCATATCTACCGCAAAGCTATATTTGAGACTAACTATTATAGTCTTGTTCTATAGCTGCAACTATGACTACTGACTCTAACACACTAGAGTTTACACTACCTAGAGATTTACCAACACCAGCTAGAGGTTTACTAAACACTAACTATAGGCTTTACTAAACAGAAAGGTTTTAAGTTTAGTTTTAAAGGTGGAGGTGGTGTCAGCCTCCTTAACCCAGATTGGAAGTTGGTTCCAAAGTAATGGTGCCTGATAGCAGAACATCTTCACACTCTGCCGGTGAGAGTTGGACACTGCATCACCACATTTGTCAAACAATACACGAACCTTTTCCTGTCAGACGACACAGACAATTTTCAACACACTCATGAGCTTTATACTTAATGCAAGTAAAATAAACATATAAATAACAATGTGGGTATATTACCGATGGCTCTGTATGCAACAGTTCCAATCACTTTGTGTGGTTTATATGTTGTTCCTCACACAAAATCTAGTTACCAAATACTACCAGTAAATCAACATCCTCTTAAAAAAAGTTATTTTTGTTCGTGTCATTGCAAATAAAGTAGCTGGTTTCTGGTTCTTGTTTAAATTAATTGACTAAAATGTTAAACACAACTAAAGAGTAAAACAGTTCACTCAGACCTACAGTAAGTAAAATTCCTGGGGGTTTCTTTGTTTTTTTTTTCATATTGAATGTATTTAAATAGACAATATATATTGATGGATATAACTGGATTTTAAAAAGACAATGTAATTACATAATGCAACCACAGGAGTTTATTTACACAATCAAAAACTTTTGTTAAAACTGGTACAGTTTGGACAAATTTAAAAAGAATCATACAAACTTTATTCAGAAAGTATATTTTTGTCAAGAAATAACTTGAAAATGGGTTTCTAAGGTGATAATCATCATGATTTTCAGTTTGGATCGTCCAGTCAGTTCTTTAAATTTTATCTGTATCTTCTATATTTATTGAACCGATCAGTTTAAAAACTAACATTAAACATTAATTATTAAACAATGAAGTTACCCCATCCTATAAGTGAAACAAATGTAAACCTGAACACCAGTGGTTCAACAATAAAATAACATATATTATTATTATTATTATTAGTAGTAGTAGTAGTATTAGTAGTAGTAGTAGTAGTAGTAGTAGTAGTAGTAGTAGTAGTAGTAGTAGTAGTAGTAGTAGTAGTAGTAGTAGTATTCATAGTTCTGTAAAACAGTTGTCCAGAATTAAGTAATACATTTTTAGAAAGGATTAAATAATATTGGCATGACGAATATTAAGTCACTCTTGATTTCTGTTTCTGCACTTTAACTTTATGCTTTAAGCTTCTACCCCTTCCTACTCCTTTTTCTTTTTTTATATTTATTAATTCTCGTCTACTTTGTTTACGATGGTACGTTTATTTAGTGATTATTTCATTAAGTTATTGATTTATTGTTCTGCTAATATTTTTTGTGCTTATGTTCGAAATAACAGATATCAAATTAAAAAAATGACTACAAACATAACAAATATAAATATCTTTTACTCCTCGATTAGACCTCCCAAACAGATTCTGTAACTTAATGTGTTCAATCCACCCATCCAGTCACGACTATCAGTCATTCATGCTGTTTGTTTAGCCTTTTATTTTGAATTAAATAACAGAATATGGGAATTGATGTAACTCCAACTTTACACTGAGTGAACATACCACGTGTCACCACTAGAGGGCAGAAAGAAACCATCTTGTAAACAGAAGAACATTGTTGAGCTGCTGCTGATGTTCCTGATGCTCCTGATGTTCCTGATGCTCCTGATGTTCCTGATGTTCCTGATGCTCCTGATGTTCCTGATGCTGCTGATGCTCCTGATGTTCCTGATGCTGCTGATGCTCCTGATGCTCCTGATGTTCCTGATGCTGCTGATGTTCCTGATGCTCCTGATGTTCCTGATGCTGCTGATGTTCCTGATGCTCCTGATGCTTCTGATGTTCCTGATGCTGCTGATGTTCCTGATGTTCCTGATGCTGCTGATGTTCCTGATGCTCCTGATGTTCCTGATGCTGCTGATGCTCCTGATGTTCCTGATGTTCCTGATGCTCCTGATGCTCCTGATGTTCCTGATGTTCCTGATGCTGCTGATGTTCCTGATGCTCCAGACAGATGTTCATGATCCTCCAGACAGATGTTCCTAATGCTCCAGACAGATGTTTATGATGCTCCAGACAGATGTTCAGGATCCTCCAGACAGATGTTCAGGATCCTCCAGACAGATGTTCAGGATCCACCAGACAGATGTTCCTAATGCTCCAGACAGATGTTCAGGATCCACCAGACAGATGTTCCTAATGCTCCAGACAGATGTTCAGGATCCTCCAGACAGATGTTCAGGTGCTCCAGACAGATGTTCCTAATGCTCCAGACAGATGTTCAGGATCCTCCAGACAGATGTTCAGGTGCTCCAGACAGATGTTCAGGATCCTCCAGACAGATGTTCAGGATCCTCCAGACAGATGTTCAGGATCCTCCAGACAGATGTTCATGATGCTCCAGACAGATGTTCAGGATCCTCCAGACAGATGTTCAGGATCCTCCAGACAGATGTTCAGGATCCTCCAGACAGATGTTCAGGTGCTCCAGACAGATGTTCAGGTGATCCAGACAAATGTTCAGGATCCTCCAGACAGATGTTCAGGATCCTCCAGACAGATGTTCAGGTGATCCAGACAGATGTTCAGGATCCTCCAGACAGATGTTCAGGATCCTCCAGACAGATGTTCATGATGCTCCAGACAGATGTTCAGGATCCACCAGACAGACGTTCAGGATCCTCCAGACAGATGTTCATGATGCTCCAGACAGATGTTCAGGTGATCCAGACAGATGTTCAGGATCCTCCAGACAGATGTTCAGGATCCTCCAGACAGATGTTCATGATGCTCCAGACAGATGTTCAGGATCCACCAGACAGACGTTCAGGATCCTCCAGACAGATGTTCAGGTGATCCAGACAGATGTTCAGGATCCTCCAGACAGATGTTCAGGATCCTCCAGACAGATGTTCATGATGCTCCAGACAGATGTTCAGGATCCACCAGACAGATGTTCATGATGCTGAAGACAGATGTTCAGGATCCACCAGACAGATGTTCAGGATCCTCCAGACAGATGTTCATGATGCTCCAGACAGATGTTCAGGATCCACCAGACAGATGTTCAGGATCCACCAGACAGATGTTCATGATGCTCCAGACAGATGTTCAGGATCCTCCAGACAGATGTTCATGATGCTCCAGACAGATGTTCAGGATCCACCAGACAGATGTTCATGATGCTCCAGACAGATGTTCAGGATCCTCCAGATAGATGTTCATGATCCTCCAGACAGACGTTCAGGTGATCCAGACAGATGTTCAGGATCCACCAGACAGATGTTCAGGATCCTCCAGACAGATGTTCAGGATCCTCCAGACAGATGTTCAGGTGATCCAGACAGATGTTCATGATCCACCAGACAGACGTTCAGGTGATCCAGGTGATTTTCACCCAAACTGGGACCTGCTGAAAAGTTGTTTAAAGGATCCTAATTTTCAGAGACTAAACCCTTGAAATATTTAGGAAAATGATTCATGAAATCTATAACAACATGAGAATTAAAATAACTATCAAATACATTTTATTGGTTATTTACATTAACACATTGTATACTCAAATGATTTGATCAGATGATTTCTGTTTCTATTTTTCATAATTTACAGAAACATTTTCCACAATGTTTGTTATTTTTAGAGACACAAATGTAATATTAATATTTCAAAAGTGTGTTCTTGTGACAGGCAGCAAGATAATAAACAGGGTGGCAGAAATCCATCAATCTATCCATTTTCTATACCCGTTTTTGTAAACTAAAAAGTATGTGTGTGTGTGTGTGTGGGGTTGTGAATCTACAGCTCAAATTCAGCTTTCCAAATAAACTACAGTAACAAGGATTGAACTATCATGATGGTGTATTAGTTAACATGGGATGGATAAATCACTGAACATTTTCTCCTTATATATCGTTACAAGTTAACGCATCACTCATTGTACAAAATACAGCAACAGATACCAAAATAACATTTTGGTATATTGACAAGTGTCATTAGAATTAAGACAACAATGTATTTATTTTACTTTAACATCATGCATCGCCCGAATGAAAGGTGCTAATACGCGATCTCCTGCAAACCCGGGTCTCTCGATAACATTTAAAGTCTCACATTAAGCAGTATTAAGACAAAAATGTTTTTATAAATCTGTCTTTATTTTTAGCAAAGTTTCACATACATAAATGCAAATTCATTCACAGAAAGCCTGAACTCTTTATACTCAAAAAAGAGCTTGAACAATATATGAGGACGATCTACTCATCGAAAAACACAAAGGCACAAAAGACCATCGGCATCTGTAAATCGCTGAATGAAACTTACTCTCGCACATTATGCTGTTTTTATTTTTATTAATTTATCTTTTTAATTTACTCAGATACATTTTTTCATCCAGCAAAAAATAGGTGGAATCCAAATGTCATCATTAAAAACCACTAATGACTCTAAATGTACAACGTATAATAAAAAAAGTATTTTATTCAATTAATGTACATCTATATACAAATGTTTAGAAAAAGAAGTCATCACATAACAGTTGTGAACAGTACAATACAAAAAAATAGGTTGTTTCAAAGTTATTTAACCCTCACCAATCATTTAAAGCCCAAGTAAGCTAAATTCAGATATTTGCATGGAAGCATTTTATATTTAATACTTAATTGTTTTAGAAAACAAATAAAAATAATACATTTTTGAGTTAAAATAGTGGAATTACTCTGCTAAACTGTTTGTGTCTTGTTCATGATTTTTAGAGCAGATCTGAAATTAGAGCTGAATACGCTGGACACTTCCTGTTAATCCCAGTTTACTGAAGATTTCCTGCACTTTGCCAAGGATTTATTACCAGATAGTCATAAATACATGGAAATGAAAGAACCAGAAATTACATTTTTACACCTAAATATAGGGGAAGAAACCCAGAGTTCATTTTAGCTTCAGTATTGATTTTGTATCAGAACTGATGTCATGTAACAATAAACACTTGCGTTTTTCCAGTTGTGACTTTTCCGACTATAAATGTCTGTTAAAACTCCTTCCTTCAGCCCGTCGGACCAGTAATGGGATCGACCCACCCCAATCACATGACACTAGAGAAGTGACACTTCCAGATGAGACCATGTTCTGGGTCTCTGGAAAGCGCCTAGAGACAACTTCCCCCCAAGATTCAAGATTCTGTTTATTGTCATTGTAACAAGGGCAACGAAAAGTAGGGTGCAGGCCTTCAGCACAACAAAAAGCAGAGTGCAATATTAACAACAAATATATAAAACAATATGAAAACAATATAAAAACAACAATAAAAAAACAATATAAAAACATTATATACAGATTTACAGAATGTTTGAATTATTTATGGCTCTGACAGCGGTTGGGAAAAAACTATTTTTCAGTCTGTTAGTCCTGGATTTGATGGCCCTGTACCGTTTTCCTGATGGCAGTGGCTCAAACAGATAGTGGCCCGGGTGGGATGATCCTTCATGATGGTGTTGGCTCTCCTGAGGCAGTAAGTGTGGGTAAAGGGTTAGCATCTATGACCTTCTCAGCCATTCTGGTGACCCCGAATCCCAATAGATGTTTATTCACAGTTGAACATTACAGGATCTCCGATCTTGGTCGCGCTTGAAGTCAATAAGGAGATCCTGTTGCATCCCTCCTCACGGGCACTACAGTTCCTGCCCTTCTGAAAAATAAATGAAATACATTTAATTCCTGTAAACTTGAAGCAAACAGGATTTACCAAAGAACGTTGTAATTCTGAAGAAATAAGACTCAAACTTTGTATTTGTTTGAGCTGATTTAAAGTCAAATTTAAACTGGAAATGTTTTACTGACTTAAAAGTACAACAGTAATTTAAACAGTCACAGTTTTTACTCTTCTAGCTTATAAATACTTATATTCAAATAAATGACACATTTGTCATTTGAACAAATTAGAGGTGGCTGTGAAGCTCTCAGCTGCTTCAAGTTACTTCAGAAAGTCATTAAACTGTTTTTAACTAGTGATTAAATGTCTTTTAGGTGTTTTCATTTTTACTTGAAAGATTTTGTTTGAATTATAAAAAACGTCAGAAACAAAATATAAAATACATCTTTACCTTCATCTCTTTCTCGTGTCCGTTCTTCCATCCTTCTCCTTCTGTCTTTGATTTTATCAACTAAAATCACTAACACCACACCCGCTACCAAACCCACCAACACACCCACCACCACAGCCACCATCACACTCACCGCAGCCCCCACCGTAGCCACCACCCCACCCCCTACCATACCCCCCACCAGAGCACCAGCATAAATGCAGAGTTTGACAACTGTCCCGATTGCAGTTTTCACCTTCAAAGCTTTCACACGATCCAACATCATATACACAATCCCGAATGTGGACACACCAAACACCACACCCATCATCACAGCCTCCAACACCAACACCTCCACCTCCACAATACTCTTAGCCCCCCCTGTAGCCTTTATCACAGCCCCCCACACAGCCCTCACCACAGCCCCCACCACAGCCCCCACCACTACCGCCACCACAGCCCCCACCACAGCCCCCACCACTACCGCCACCACAGCCTTCACCATCACAACAATCAATCCTTTCAACGCCTCACCCACCAACACCACCACCAGATCAGACCAGAACACACCCACTGACTCACCCACTATCAGACCCACCATCACACCCATAAATACAGTAAACCCATCCCCCACCACAAACCCCACCTCAGTCAAATACACAGCCATCACCAGACCCCCCACCACTGCCCCCACCACAGCCAACACCACTGCCGCAACCAGAGCCTCCACCAAATCCTTCAGCTTCACACCCTTCACCATCACCCCCACCATCACATCCTTTGACATCACATACTTCACCATCACACCCATCAGCACACCCATCCGGTCTGCAACAGAAAAACAGAACAAGAATTAAAATGACAGTTTTTCTATTTTGATGACAGTGATATGAAACGTGTCTCAACAGATCACATGAAGCCTTCGCAACTGAATCTGTTACTGTTTGTAGTCATTAGTTGACCTAAAGTCAATGATTTCTTTGAAAGTTTCAGCTATTTACTAAAACAAAATGATGAATATAACAAGAATAACAAACAAAATTAAAGCTGCAAGCAGCGATGAATGGGCCCTCGCACTCACGGCCACCGCCCCCCATAAGCATATCAGAAATTACACCACCCACGACTCTCTATGTCAAACCATTCAAAAGTTATAACAGAAAAAAGGGACAACCAATCAGAAGAAGGGGCGGGGCTAATTCAGGCCAATGAAGGTCAAGGACTCCATACAGAATCTGATGACACCACCCACGACTCTCTATGTCAAACCATTCAAATGTTATAACAGGAAATAGTGACAACCAATCAGAAGAAGGGGCGGGGCTAATTTTCACCAATTATGGTCAAGGACTCAATACCGAGTCCCATGACACCACCCACGACTCTTTATGTCAAACCTTTCAAAAGTTATGGCAGAGAAAAGTATTCTAGGGGGCGCTGTTGAGCTGTTAGGCCACGCCCATTAATGCAAACCATGAAATATCAAATTTATCCCCAGGCCTGGCTTGCATGCAAAATTTGGTGACTTTTGGAGAACTATCAAATATGGACCAATCAGATGAAGGGTGGGCGCGCTTTTTGGTGTCTAGCGTCGCCACGGTAACACTTTTGAAAGAGAAAAGTAATGCGCGTAGTCACAGGATGGAGACGCATATTTTGATGTATAACACATCTGGGTGCACGTTACGGTTCGGGTCATATTAATTGCCAAAGTATGCCATAAATTGCGCCAAAATTACACAATTAATTCAATATAGCAGACTTCCTGTTCGGTTTCGGCCATGGCGCCAAGAGACTTTTCTTTAAGTTGCGACATGATACAGGTGTGTAGCGATTTTCGTGCATGTAGGTCAAACCGTATTGTGGGGCTTGAGGCACAAAGTTTTCCGGGGGGCGCTGTTGAGCCATTTTGCCACGCCCATTAATGCAAACCATTAAATATCAAATTTTTCGCCTGGCCTGACTTGCATGCAAAATTTGGTGACTTTTTGGGAACGTTTAGGGGTGCAAAAAGGCCCTCCTTTCGTCAGAAGAAAGAAAAAAGAAAGAAAGAAAAAAAATTCCTACGGATACAATAGGGCCTTCGCACTGAAGGTGCTCGGGCCCTAATTAGAGGTTTCCATCTGTAACAGAGATGGATGCAGTTCTGTGACCTCACACTCCGATGATCTACGTCACTGACACAACTTCAGCAGTGATGTCATGCAGATGTTAATATGATGAAGAAATATTCAACTTTTGACATTACACATGACCAAAATTATCTTTTTAATATTTTATTTTCATTATGGTTCAAACACTGTGAGAAGACTCACGTTTACTGCCTTACCTTTAGATACATGAAGAAAGGTGTATTTCACGTAAGTGTCCTCTTCATCAATGAGTTCACACGTGTAAGTTCCTGTCTGGTCTGAAGATAAACCCTTCAGCATGAGACTTCCTGTCTCTGACACGGACACCACGTGCTGCTTCCACCTCTCTGAAGGTTTGTAGGCGTCTTCAGCGCCGCTCTGTGTCAGGATGATCTCCTTGTGGTTGAATCTCCAGGTGAGATATATGATTGGATAATTGGCGGTTGAGCAGGGGATGATAGTTTCAGTGTCTGATGCATTTAGAGCAGCTGGAATTACAGTAAACATGAAACAGAATCATGACGCTCCAAAACATCTCAAACAGCACATTATAACCTGAGCCTTTCTGTTACCTGGTTTAAGCAACGTGGTTCTCCAGCTGTTTGCTGCAGTGCTGACGGTGCAGATGTAGTCCAGGTCCGTATCATTATCTGAAAGGACCAGAGAGCTGCTGATGCTGTAAAGCTGCTGTTCAGTCTGCTGGACTGTTGGTGGATTCTGCAGGTTCCTCCTGGATGGAGGACTGGTGGTCCAGGTGAGTCCAGGTTCAGGATAGATCCCCTCTGAGCTGCAGATTATCCTTTTTTGTGTTTTTTCAATGTTGACCCTCTGGACTGGAGCTGTAAGACAAATATAGGGTAATAAATGTTGTTAATGTCACTGAACTTCAATGTTGGTTGCAAATGTGCCTCACTGGTCGAGTCCAGGTCAGATTAATTTATGTTAAAAACAACCAAGCTTCACCAAGGTGCTTTACAGGTAAAACACAACAATATACAGTACTGTAAATAATGTTAAACAATCCATCCATCCATCCATCGTCCCCCGCTTATCCGTTCCCGGGTCGCGGGGGCAGCAGCCTCAGCAGAGATACCCAGACTTCCTTCACCCCAGACACTTCCTCCAACTCTTCCTCCAGCTCTTCCGAGGGGGAGTCCGAGACGTTCCCAGGCCAGTCGAGAGACTCTCCACATGTCCTGGGTCTTCCCCGGGGTCTCCTCCCGGTGGGACATGTCTGGAACACCTCCCTAGGGAGGAGGGACATGTCTGGAACACCTCCCTAGGGAGGAGGGACATGCCTGGAACACCTCCCTAGGGAGGCGTCCAGGAGGATCCGGTACAGATGCCCAAGCCACCTCAGCTGACTCCTCTCAATGTGAAGGAGTAGCGGCTCGACTCTGAGCCTCTCCCGGGTGACCGAATTCCTCCCCCTATCTCTAAGGGAGCATCCAGCCACCCTGCGGAGGAAACTCATCTCTAAGGGAGGAAACTCATCTCTAAGGGAGCGTCCAGCCACCCTGCGGAGGAAACTCATCTCAGCCGCTTGTATCCGCGATCTTGTCCTTTCGGTCACTACCCAAAGTTCATGAGCATAGGTGAGGGTAGGTGCGTAGTTTGACCGGTAAATCGAGAGCTTATTCTTTCGACTCAGCTCCTTCTTCACCACAACAGTCCAGTACATCGACCGCATAACTGCGGACGCTGCACCGATCCGTCTGTCAATCTCGCGCTCCATCGTTCCCTCACTGAACAAGACCCCGAGATACTTGAACTCCTCCACCTGATGCAGGACTTCTCCACCCACCCGGGGAAGGCATGCCACCCTTTCCCGATGGAGAACCATGGCCTCGGTTTTGGAGGTGCTGATTCTCATCCCTGCCGCGTCGCACTCGGCCGCAAACCGCCCCAGCCCATGCTGAAGGTCCCGGTCCGATGAAGCCAACAGGACAACGTCATCTGCAAAAATCCTGCTAGAATCCCGCCGGAGTTCAACATGCACCGGGAACAAGTCTGATCTACTGCCGGCAATGCGAACCAGACTCCTGCTCCGATCATATATGGCCCTTTTGCACTAGTCCTTACTCGGCCCGACTCGGCTCGTCACGCCTCTACCCGCCTCTACCCGACTCTACCCGTTTTGTCCCCGTTTGTTTTTCCACAGCCAGGTGAGAAGTGGGCAGGTTGGGGTGAAGCTGCTGTGACGTACTCGATTGCGCAACCGCTTTGTTCATGTCGGCGCTGATCAGAAATCAGCTGGAGCCGCGAGCGGCTGAGAGTAAAACAGCCCGTCTACATCCCTTTTTTAATTCTCTCCTCAGCCACCAGGTTTATGAACATCTGCACCTCAGAGTTGGATCACCAAACAGACGTTTTGCGCTTTATAATAAAATCGCCGTGAGTCGCGCTCGCACTGACTCCCGCTTCCTGATTCAAACGTCTGACGGCCCCGCCCCCCGACCAATCAGTGGCGCGGAGGGTGGTGACGTCAGAAATAGTCCCGGCTCAGCCCGGATAGAACCTCGCCAGAATGGTTACAGAAATAGTATCGGCTTGGAGCGGCTCTACCCGTCTCAGCCCCTAGTGCAAAAGCGCAAGACGGGGCCGTGGCGGGTAGAACCGAGCTGAGGCGGGACTGGTGGAAAAGGGCCAATAGAGACCGGACAGCCCTTAATGGAGGGCCCCGGACTCCATACTCACTGACCCCCCACAGAATGGGACGAGGGACACGGTCAAATGCCTTCTCCAGATCCACAAAGCACATGTAGACTGGTTGGGCAAATTTCCATGAACCCTCGAGCACCCTGCGGAGGGTGTAGAGCTGGTCCAGTGTTCCGCGAACGGGACGAAAACTGCATTGTTCCTCCTGAATCCGAGGTTCAACTATCGGCCGTAATCTCCTCTCCAGTACCCTGGCGTAGACTTTCCCAGGGAGGCTGAGAAGTGTGATCCCTCTATAGTTGGAGCACACTCTCCGGTCCCCCTTTTTAAACAGAAGGACCACAACGCCGGTTTGCCATGCAAAGTCGCAGAGGCAGGGCAACCAAGACAGCCCTACGACTTCCAGAGACTTGAGGTACTCAGGGCGAATCTCATCCACCCCCGGTGCCCTGCCACTGAGGAGCTTACGAACCACCTCAGTGACCTCGGCTTGGGTGATGGATGAGCACGTCTCCGAGTCCCCACCCTCTACTTCCTCAGTGGAAGGCATGTCAGTTGGGTTGAGGAGATCCTCCATGGCCTCACCGAACTCCTCCCAGCCCCGAGTGTTTGCCTCCAGGACCGCCCGAGCTGTGGCCCGCTTGGCCTGCCGGTATCTATCTACTGTGTCAGGAATCCCACCGGCCAACATAGCCTGGTAGGACTTCTTCTTCAGTCTGACAGCATCCTGTACTTCCGGCGTCCACCACCGGGTTCTAGGATTGCCGCCACAACAGGCACCGGAGACCTTGCGTCCACAGCTTCGAGCCGCCGCGCCGACAATGGAGGCAGAGAACATGGTCCACTCGGACTCGATGACCCCCGCCTCTCCCGGGATCTGAGAGAAGTTCTCTCGGAGGTGAGAGTTGAAGAAGTTGAAGCCAGACGTTCCCGACAGATCCTCACAATCCGTTTTGGTCTGATCGGTCTGTCCAACCTCCTTCTCCGCCAGCGCATCCAACTCACCAGGCCTAGAGTGTCCTGGTGCCACCTGCACTGATGGACACCCTTATGTTTGAACATGGTGTTCGTTATGGACAAACTGTGACTACCACAGATGTTAAACAAATGGAGTAAAAACACAAAACTACCAAGAAGATCTTACATCTCCTTTAAAAAGGGACAGGAAGTCAGTGGACCGATGTCAGAACTGGATCACTATGCTCACATTTCCTGGTCCAGTTTAGAGCCGAGCTGCAGCGTTCTGCACGAACTGAAGGATTAACTGATCTAAACCAGCATGCAGGAATTACACTAATCCTGGAGTGTAGTTATAAAAGCATGCATGACTCTTTTAATCTTTATAAACAGAATTATGACTTCACTTTGGACAACAGTCGTTGACCTTCAAGGCTGAAACCAGCGTCTGCAGCCATCACTTCTTTACTGAGGAAGTAGAGTGGACTTAGTTCTGGTTTGGTAAAGAAAGAAGTGAGAAAAAGGAAAAACTCTCTGTGCAAACGGAAAGAAAGGTCTGCAGAAATGTTACCTGCCGGTTTCCCGACCCTACGCCGGTACGGGGCCTGGATGGAGGGAACATTCTTTTGTTGTATTTTGAGGATTTTTTCTTTTGATTAAGATTACGACACATGATTGGAGGACCAGCGCTTGTTTGACTAATGTTTTGGAGTTCTGGGACATTTGGAGGGGATGCATTTATCCTCGGATGATTTCCGTTCTTTGTTGAGGGGGTTTCTTTTGTTGCTACCGGGAAGATGAGTGAAAAATGATCCTTTTATGTGAACTGTGTTGATGATAACCAGAGCTTAGTACAGCTGCTTTTTCATTTTATGTCTCTATTTGTCAATGTTTCATTTAGGAGGATGATACGGGCTACAAGGAATAACTGCATTCCATGAATTAATGGAATATATTTTCCTTTACTTTAGCCTTGTTTTAATTCAATCTTTCCCTTTTGTGAAGACTTTTTCTTCTTGACTCTAAGAGGAATGGATCAGGTAGGTGCAGGCAGCATATAAAATGTCCCAGCAGGGGCACAGACACTCACTACTACACAGTCATAAAGGATGTATATTTCTCCTGCAAGACTTCCCTTTAAAACACAAAAAAGAAAATCTCAACATTGAAGTAAAATAAATGTCTTAAGTCTTTGACAAATTATTGCGATTGCTGCTACCGAGAAAGCAGCAATCCATGATGAAGGCAGCGGATCATCATTCAGATGAATATTCAGAGGTAAATCTCTTATGTAATGTTTAATGATAAAGCAGAGTTATAGAACAACTGGATCGTATCAATGAGTCCAAAAACAGCTGGAAACTGGATTTTGATGACTTTCTTCCATCTTTTTCAAAGTCGAGATGTTCTTTATCTTTGTTTTGAAGAGAAGTCTAGCAGGACGAGATGTTACAGAGATACGTAGAGAGAACTAGTAGAATTAGCTCATGAAATGAAAAATAGCCTCCAATCAAAACACTGTTTCCCGCGGCGGTATTTCGTCGCAAATTTAAAATTTCGCTTTTGTTTTGCCAAAAAAGTGGAATGGAAATCCACCTTATCTGTAGGCTTTTTCAAGGTCAAATGTATTATTTGTTGGTATTTAACAGAAAGATGTATCAAAGAAGGGGACATTCAGACATTCACAAACAGGACTCTGGAAGAGGCCTTCAGCTGCACAAATATATATTCAAAAACTGGAAACTTCCAGGAGATATTATTCATTAAACAGGTTTGAGCTGTGTAGGCTACGCCCACGGTGCGCTGAAGACAAAAGAACTGTAAAGCAAAGCAAGCAGAGAGCAAACAGAGAAGCGTCTGCGCTGTAAGGAAGCAGGAAGCAGCTTCCCTGCAGGCCAACAGTCAATCCTACAAAGCCTACAAAACACCCTGCAGCTCTCCAGGGACGATTGTGAGGATTTTGTTAGTGGATTTCAGCACTGTTATCCCAGAAATCCTCCATCAGAAGCCCCCCAACCTCATCTGCTGCCTCCACCTGTCAATGGGTCAGCAGCAGGGGTCCCAGCCTAGGGTGGGTGAAGCATTCTAGATGGGCCCTTATGGCCTAAACATCCCCGTTAAAACATAATCGCTAAAAAAATGCCACAGATCAGCGTCTCTGACACACAACCACAGCAGCAGCAACACGGTCAGAACCTTCACATGAGGTTCTAGCACCATGGATTTTGCCAGTCATTATGTCAAACCTAATTATAAGCCTAATGCAGACTTTAAGATATAAGTATCAAACTGGAGATAAAAATCAAATGACATCAAGTGATGTCTATGGAAGCTCATTTCCGCCAGTAAAAGAAAGAAATAAGATGAAATCTTAGCCTTAAAAATAAAAATATCCCCACGGTAAGTCATAATTATGACATAAAAAGTCATAATTTCAACTTTCTATCTAATAATTATGACTTTTAATCTCATAATTTCGACTTTCTATCTCATAATTATGACTTTCTATCTCATAATTTCGACTTTCTATCTCATAATTATGACTTTCTATCTCATAATAAAAAAGGAAGCAGAGAACGCGGAAGCAGAGAACGCGGAAGCAGCAGCGTTTGACAGCAGCAGCGTTTGACAGCGTGGGAAAACGGTGAGAAAATTCTCACCTCTACTGCCGAGTTTACCGGATTGCTTACCGGATACCTTCTCACCTCACCGGGCCCTTTAGTGGGCCCGCGCCGGTAAGTGCCTGTACCTCAGGCTGTCCTTAAAGGATACAGTCATACCTCTCCTGAACTTCAACGCTGTGGACCACACACCTTGCTGCCGGAGCTCTTTTTTCTGTTCTCCCCAGCTACACAATGCCAGCCCTGCCGTGTGAGGAAAACAAACTCCTCACACGAGCAAACAAAAGGATCACCGACCTGATGTCAGACGACTCTCCGAAGATCTGAAGCAGAAGGACTCCCTGCTCTCCAGCGTCATGGAGATGGCGGCCGGGCAGTCAAGGAAGATCTCAGAACTGAGCGCGGCCCTCCTGGATACAGCCGTGTGGGACCCTTCCACCTGTCCACGGCCCTGGAATCGGTTTTATCTGTCATCCGAAATCTGTGACTGTCAGAGAGCGCATCTGCACTCCAGATGTTGAACTTTTATGTGTATCGTTGCGTCCTTTCTACCTGCCCCGTGAGTTCCCGCAACTTTTTATTATAACTGTCTATTTACACCCGAAAGCCAATGCCTCTTCTGCCTGCAGTGTCATCCATGATGTAGTGCAAAAACTGCAATCTGCCTCACCTGATGCACCAATCCTCTTACTGGGGGATTTTAACCATGTCTCCCTTAAAAAAACCCTCCCGGACTTTCATCAATATGTAACCTGTCCAACCAGACGGGATAAAATTATTGACCTCTGCTATGGGTCCGTTAAGGATGCATACAAATCCCTCCCATTACCTCCCCTGGGCTCAGGGGATCACAACTGTGTGCATCTCCTGCCTACATACAGAACTGTGTTAAAGAGGGAAAAGGTCCACACAAGAGACATTAAGGACTGGACAGAGGAGGCGGTGCTTTGCTTGCAGGAGTGCTACGACTGCACGGATTGGAACATATTTAAAGAAGCTTGTGGTGATGATCTTGATGAACTTGCTGATGTTACTTGTTCATATGTCGCTTTCTGCAGGGATATGATCATTCCTTGTAAGCGTGTAAAAATATTTCCCAATAATAAGCCTTGGGTCACTAGGTCAGTTAAGGCCTGTATACAGAATAAGAGACTTGCTTTTAAACATGGAGCAGCCTCCGAGCTGCACACAGCCACTAAGGACGTGAAAATCGGGATTTTAAAAGCAAAGCAGGACTACAAACTGAAGTTGGAGAAAAAGATGGCTACGAATAATCTTGGATCTGCTTGGTCGAGCATGAAAGCCATTGCAGGCCTCCAACACTCCAAAACCAGCAGTATCATCTCTTTTGATGGCTTTGAGACGGACATTGAACTTGCGAATGCTCTTAACTGTTTTTATACTCGCTTTGATGCTTTTGATTTTAGTCAGGAAACACAGGAAGTGAGTCATAAAGTGATTGATGATCAGCACTTTTTTATCTCCAGGAAGGACGTTGAAAAATCTTTCTTTTCCCTTAAACCAAATAAAAGCCATGGTCCTGATAACATCTGCGGCCGCTTGCTAAAATCTTGTGCAGTAGAGCTGAGCTCTATTTTTCAGTATATTTTTAATCAGTCTTTAAAGATGCAGCACGTGCCAGTAGTCTGGAAGAATGCTGTGGTTATCCCTGCCCCAAAAATCAGTTCTCCCAAAAGCCTCAATGACTTCAGACCAATCGCACTGACATCGATTGTAATGAAAGCTTTTGAAAAACTTGTAAGATCAGAAATTCTGAAGACAACTGAGCATGACCTTGATCCCATGCAATTTGCTTATAGGCCCAACAGAGGGGTAGAAGATGCCACAGTCACTTTGTTAAATTTGCTTTTTAAACATCTGGAGGGGAAAGGAACACTTGCAAGACTTTTATTTATTGATTTTTCATCTGCTTTTAATACAATTCAACCCCATGTTTTAGCTTTGAGGCTTTTAGAACATTTTAACATCAGCAAAAATCTTGTGGGCTGGATTCTGAACTTTTTAACTGACAGGACACAGAAAGTGAGAGTGAATGGAACTGTTTCAGAGCAGGTTTCATCCTCCACTGGCTCCCCACAAGGATGTGTGCTCTCTCCTCTCTTGTTCATCCTCTATACGGATATGTGCCGTAGCAGCAGAGAGGATAGAACTATTTTAAAGTATGCTGACGATACGGTCATTGTCAGCCTGCTGAAAAACAATGAGACGAGCCACGGCCCAGTTGTCAATGATTTCCTTGACTGGTGCAGTAAGTCTTTTCTTCAAATGAACATTTCTAAAACAAAAGACATGATCATTGACTTTCGTAAAAACAGTGCTCCCAACCAAGAGGCTACAGTTTTAAAAGGTCAGGCAGTGGAGTGTGTCAGCACATATAAATATCTGGGAACTGTCATCGACAACAAACTGAACTTTGAGGAAAACTGTCAAGCTGTTTACAAAAAGGGACGCCAGCGCCTGTTTTGTTTGAGAAAACTGTCTTCTTTTAACATTTCCAGGACCATGCTGACCTTGTTTTATCGTGCTTTTATAGAATCGGTTTTATCTTTCTGTCTTGCTTCGTGGTTTGGAAATGCATCCCTTAAAAACAAAAACTTTTTAAACCAAATTGTGAAATGGTCGAGCAAGCTGATTGGAGAGTCTCAGCTTCAGCCAGAAACCCT
This sequence comes from Cololabis saira, assembly GCF_033807715.1. Classification (NCBI taxonomy): domain Eukaryota; kingdom Metazoa; phylum Chordata; class Actinopteri; order Beloniformes; family Belonidae; genus Cololabis; species Cololabis saira. The sequence continues at coordinate 33,153,777 of NC_084608.1, forward strand.
GTTTTCTAAACAGTTACAGAGGATAGCTGGCTCGATTTTAAAAGAAAACTCCCACCCCCTTAAATGTGAGTTTCAGCTGCTCCCATCAGGTCGGAGGTTCAGGGTACCTGCTTGCAAAACGAAACGGTATAAAAATAGCTTTGTACCAGCAGCCATCAGTGCCATTAATAAGTGAGGGAACTGCAACATAACTTTGTATTTATGTTTTGTGTTGTTTCCTTTATCTTGTTTTTATGAAAAGGCACATTTTTTATCCTTTTGCTTGGTTTTAATATTTTAGTGTTTTTATCTACTGATGTTTTAACTTATTTTGATTCTTATCTTGGGGCCGTCCTTCTTGTTCTTTGTTCTTTTAGCCAAAGCACTGTTGTCACTTTATCTTATCCTGTGTTGTTGAGTGTATGGTTTTATATTGTATGAGGAGGCACTCACTGTGAACCAAATTTACCCAAGGGTACTATAATAAATCTATCTATCTATCTATCTATCTCCTCCTGCTCCACACCGAACCGCGAACCACCCTGGTCTGAAGTGGTGATTCGCGGCCGCAAGAAGCACTCAGGCGGGGCCGCCTCTCCTCCTCCACCGCTGAGCCTCTCCAACCGCTACACGGCTTTGTCGCCGGATGAAAATCCGGTCCATCCGGCTGATGTCCCGCCACCTGCGGTTTCAGCTCTACACCCGACAACAGCGCCGGCCGACACCACAGCCCCTCCACCGTCAGCTGGCGACACCCAGGAGCCCCAGCGACGCCCATCCTCATCCCGGCCGACGACCTCCTCCTCTGCCCGGCGGGAAATCCTGAGGGAGGCGGTGCTCCGGCACTCCGGGGGCCCTCCTCGTCCTCGTCCGGAGCCGGCAGGAAATCCCCGTTCCTCGTCTGATGCCGCGGCCACAGCCTCACCACCTCACCCGTCTACACGGGCACCCAGCGGGGACCCTGCATCCTCCAACCGTGAGTCCCCACAACCTTCTTCTCCTCGCCCCCTCTTCTCCCCAACCACACTGATCGTGGGAGACTCAATATCCCGGAACATTAGGTTCTTCAACGCAGCCACGCATTGCTTCCCTGGAGCCACAGTCCCGGTGATTCTGGAGAAACTCCCCGCTCTACTACAGTCTGCTCCATCCACCATTGCTCGCGTCATTGTCCATGTGGGATCCAATGATTGCTCCAAACTGCGCTCTGAGCTTTTAAAAAATGATTTTAATGAGCTGTTCACCTTCCTTAAAAACTGTGGGAAGTCCATTTTTATCAGCGGCCCGCTTCCAACGCTGTCCCGCGGAGCATTGCGCTTCAGCAGGCTGCTCTATCTGAGCTCTTGGCTTCAGAATACCTGCAGTGCTCTTAACATTGGTTTTATCGACAATTTTAATCTTTTCTGGAATCGTCCCTCCTTTTATAGGCCCGACGGACTTCACCCAAACAGGCTGGGGGGCCGCGTGTTGGCTGCAAACATTCAGCACGCGGTTCTGTCGGCTCCACGGGAGTGACTATTTTCTGGCCACACCCACACTCCCAGCTCTGGCCCGGAGTCTTCCTCTTCACCTGTGGAGCCAGCCGCTCACAGCACTGCCCCCCTCTCCAGCTTCCCCCACAGGTCACAGTCACCATTGCCACCCCCACCAGATAATTCTTCCATAAAACCAGCTACATCTGGCGCCACCCACACACCAGATCCTCAACCAATTCATCCCCTGGTCACCACCCGTTTTCCCCGTCAGATCCACAGACCCACTGGTTTTAACAGAGACAATCTTGTTTTTATCAACCCGGTACGTTGTGGTCGTGAGCGCACGTCCAACACAGACATTAACTTGGCTGTGTTGAACGTGCGCTCTCTTTTAAACAAAACCTTTATTTTAAATGATCTTATTGTGCATCATAAACTTGATGGTATTCTTTTAACAGAGACATGGCTTGGCACGGACGCTGCATTTTCCCTCATCCAGGCTTCTCCACCAAATTTTAATTTTTTATTTACTACACGGGGTGTTAGAAAGGGAGGCGGCACAGCTTCAATTTTTAAGAACATATTAGCTACAAAGGAGGTCTCTTTTAACAACTACTCCTCATTTGAACACCTTGCCTTTGTTTTTAGCAGTCCTCCTATTCTTTGTTTAACTGTTTATAGACCACCCCATCACTCCACTGTTTTTATCAGTGAATTTTCAGAGCTTTTATCAATCATACATACCACTTACAACAGAATTTTAATAACTGGTGATTTTAATCTACACATTGACAATACCTCCGACCCACTGTCGAGAGAATTTTTAAACCTTTTAAACTGCATGGATTTTACCCAACATGTCACACAGCTGACTCACAACAGAGGACACACCCTGGACCTGGTCATAACCTATGGCCTGCCCACCGGTGTGTCCTCTGTTGTCGACCTGGCTGTGTCTGACCATTACTGCGTGTTTTTTAACATCACCAGTCTTAATCATCAGGAAGCCTCGATGAGAACGGTGAGGAAACGCTACCTAACTTCTGAAGTGGCTGCAAATTTTATTGAGATTTTACAGAGCACTCCTGCTGATGGATCGACTGGGGACATTGTCGGACGGTGGAAGGAATACTTTGAGGATCTCCTTAACCCGACTGACATGCCTTCCACTGAGGAAGCAGAGGGTTGGGGCTCGGAGGCGTGCTCATCCATCACCCAAGCCGAGGTCACCGAGGTGGTTCGTAAGCTCCTCGGTGGCCGGGCACTGGGGGTGGATGAGATTCGCCCTGAGTACCTCAAGTCTCTGGATGTCGTAGGGCTGTCTTGGCTGACACGCCTCTGCGACATTGCATGGAGGAAGGGGACAGTACCGCTGGGGTGGCAAACCGGGGTGGTGGTCCCTCTGTTTAAAAAGGGGGACCGGAGAGTGTGTTCCAACTACAGGGGGATCACACTTCTCAGCCTCCCGGGGAAAGTCTACGCCAGGGTACTGGAGAGGAGATTACGGCCGATAGTCGAACCTCGGATTCAGGAGGAACAATGCGGTTTTCGTCCCGGTCGTGGAACACTGGACCAGCTCTATACCCTCCGCAGGGTGCTCGAGGGTTCATGGGAACCAGTCTACATGTGTTTTGTGGATCTGGAGAAGGCATTTGACCGTGTCCCTCGTGCCATTCTGTGGGGGGTGCTGAGTGAGTATGGAGTCCGGGGCCCTCTACTAAGGGCTGTCCGGTCTCTGTATGATCGAAGCAGGAGTCTGGTTCGCATTGCCGGCAGTAAGTCAGACTTGTTCCCGGTGCATGTTGGACTCCGGCAGGGCTGCCCTTTGTCACCGGTCCTGTTCATAATTTTTATGGACAGGATTTCTAGGCGCAGCCAGGGGCCGGAGGGGATCCGGTTTGGGAACCTCAGGATTTCATCTCTGCTTTTTGCAGATGATGTTGTCCTGTTGGCTTCATCAGACCGGGACCTCCAGCATGTGCTGGGGCGGTTTGCGGCCGAGTGCGACGCGGCAGGGATGAGAATCAGCACCTCCAAGACCGAGGCCATGGTTCTCGACCGGAAAAGGATGGCATGCCTTCTCCGGGTGGGTGGAGAAGTCCTGCCTCAGGTGGAGGATTTCAAGTATCTCGGGATCTTGTTCACGAGTGAGGGAACAATGGAGCGTGAGATTGACAGGCGGATCGGTGCAGCGTCCGCAGTAATGCGGTCGATGTACTGGACCGTCGTGGTGAAGAGGGAGCTGAGTCGAAAGGCGAAGCTCTCGATTTACCGGTCAATCTACGCCCCTACCCTCACCTATGGTCATGAACTTTGGGTAGTGACCGAAAGGACAAGATCGCGGATACAAGCGGCCGAGATGAGTTTCCTCCGCAGGGTGGCTGGACGCTCCCTTAGAGATAGGGTGAGGAGTTCGGTCACCCGGGAGGAGCTCGGAGTCGAGCCGCTACTCCTCCACATTGAGAGGAGTCAGCTGAGGTGGCTTGGGCATCTGTACCGGATGCCTCCTGGACGCCTCCCTAGGGAGGTGTTCCAGGCATGTCCCACCGGGAGGAGACCCCGGGGAAGACCCAGGACACGCTGGAGAGACTATGTCTCTCGGCTGGCCTGGGAACGCCTCGGACTCCCCCCGGAAGAGCTGGAGGAGGTGTCTGGGGTGAGGGAAGTCTGGGCATCCCTGCTGAGGCTGCTGCCCCCGCGACCCGGTAACGGATAAAGCGGGAGAAGATGAGTGAGTGAATGACTCCTGCTGATGTTTTACCTGCATCATGTGATTTTATTGTTGATAATTTTAACAGGAAACTAGAATCCACTCTGAACTCAGTTGCTCCACTTTTAACAAAAACCATAAAAACTAAGCCTACACCCCCATGGAGAACTGAGGAAGTCAAAAAATCAAAAAGAAAATGCAGGAGTGCTGAGAGAAGGTGGAGAAAAAGTAAACTTACAATACATTATCAGATATTTCGTGAACAACTCAAATCCTACAATAAAACCGTCAAACAGGCAAGAATTGCCCATTTTTCAAAACTCATTACAGACAATAAAAACAATTCTAAATTTCTTTTCTCCACCTTCAATCTTTTAACAAATGTACATTTTAAGAATTCCTCACAACCACCAACAGACAATCTTTGTGAGGATTTTGCAGACCACTTCAGAAGTAAAATTGACAACATTAGGTCCAGTCTTTTACCACATCAAAATGTCATTTTTAACACATCTGGACAGTTGCTTTTATCCGAGGAAACACTGGAGAGTTTTGCCCTGGTTGATGCGAGGACACTTGGTCGAGTTTTCTCCCAGGTAAACCCAACAACCTGCCTTTTAGATCCCATTCCCACATCACTTTTAAAGACATTTTATGAATTCTTTGAGGAACATGTTTTAAATATAGTAAATTACTCTCTTCAGACGGGTGTCTTCCCTGCCGCCTTTAAAATGGCGGTGGTGAAGCCCCTTCTGAAGAAGAGTAATTTAGATCACAGCATTTTTAATAACTACAGACCTGTATCCAACTTACCCTTTTTAAGTAAGATTTTAGAAAAGCTGGTTTTTAACCAAGTAAATTATTTTTTAATAAGAAACAATATTTCAGAGAAATTTCAGTCTGGCTTTAGGATGAACCACAGCACAGAGACAGCCCTTTTAAAGATTTTAAATGACATCAGGTGCAATTTAGATAACCGCAAACTGACAGTCTTGGTTCTACTGGATCTTAGTGCCGCCTTCGATACAGTAGACCATCACATTTTATTAAACAGACTGAAGCACCTGGTGGGCCTCTCTGGTACTGTTTTTAACTGGTTCCGCTCCTATCTCACAGATCGATCTTTCTTTGTAAGTTTGGATACATGTTCCTCCAGAATGCATGAAATTAAGTGTGGGGTCCCCCAAGGGTCCATTTTAGGTCCGCTTCTTTTTAACCTTTACATGCTTCCCTTGGGGGACGTCATCAGGAGACACGGCATCAGCTTCCACAGCTACGCTGACGACACACAGGTGTACATCGCTGTGTCTCCTGATGACACAGGGCCACTTGATGCCCTTTTGAACTGTATTTTAGATATTAAGTCATGGATGGCAGATAATTTCCTACAGCTCAACCAGGACAAAACAGAGGTTTTAGTTATTGGTCCTGAAGGCCAGAGAGAGAAACTTTTACCAAAACTACAAGATTTTAAACCTTCGCAACGTGTAAAGAACCTGGGTGTTATTTTTGACTCTGAGCTCACTTTTATTCCACACATAAAGAATATTACGAAAATAGGTTTTTACCATCTTAAGAACATAGCCAGAGTCCGCCCGTTTCTCTCTCAGGCTAGTACGGAGGTGCTGATGCATGCTTTTATCTCTAGTCGTTTAGATTATTGTAATGCCCTGCTCTCTGGTCTTCCTAAAAAGAGTATTAATAACCTACAGCTATTACAAAACTCAGCCGCTCGCGTGCTGACGAGGACCAGAGGGCGGGAGCACATTACCCCTGTCTTAAAATCGCTGCATTGGGTCCCCGTCCGTTTCAGGATTGATTTTAAGGTTCTTTTACTGGTTTTTAAGTGTCTTAACGGTCTTGGGCCATCTTATTTATCTGATCTGCTTTTACTGTATCAACCCTCACGGACCCTGAGGTCCTCTGGCACCGGCCTTTTAACCATTCCCCGAACCGCGACCAAAACCCACGGTGAGGCTGCATTCAGCCATTATGGCCCCTCTTTATGGAACAGCCTGCCAGAGAACCTCAGGGCCGCAGAGAATGTTGATATTTTTAAAAGGAGGCTCAAGACACACCTTTTTAGTTTGGCTTTTATCTGATCTCATTTACCTAGTCTTTTTAGCTATGTATTGTGTCTACTTCTTTAGCTCTTTTATTATCTCTAAAACTTTAATCCATTTTAGTGACTTTTTACTTTTGTTATTTATTATTCATCTTAAGTTTTATATAGATTTCTCTAAAATTTTACACTTTTAGGCATTTCTTACTTTCTTTTAATCTTTTAGTTTTTAGCTCCAGTGTTTCCTCAGGGGGGTCGTTCACACTGGGAGGTGTGCCTGCTCCGCCCATGGGGGTGTCGTCATGGGGATCCCTCAGGCCTGGGTGGCTGGGGGGGGGCTCCACCTTCTGTGTGGGGTCTGCCCCGGTCTGTCCGGGTTGGGGGGGTCTCTGTGGCGATGCTCCTGGTGGTCGTGGTCGGTGGAGCTTCTCAGTGTGGACGGCCACCCATAGGTAGTGTTTTCCTCACCTGGATCGTTAGTGCTAAGCCATGTCACCAGTCCACTTACTGTGTGTGTGTGTGTGTGGGTGTGGGCGTGTGAGTGTGTGCACATGTATATGAGTGTGAGTGAGTGTGTGTGTACGCGTGGGGGTGGGGGGTGGGGTCGTATGGAATGTTTTAAATTGTGTTTTTTATTGTTATTTTATTCTGCATGTAAAGCACCATGTGTTGCATTTTATATTGTATGATTTGGTGCTATACAAATAAATAAAGTTTTAAGTTTATAATTTCGACTTTATATCTCATAATTATGATTATTTTTAAGGCTAAGTTTTCATCTTAGCCATATATGTCGGATTCGCAGAGTAGCACAATTCAGACACACGTGTTCAACCTACACGACAACAGACTACAATGTGCAACGACATGTATATAACACAATGACCAAGCGACACGGCGGTCAAACAGCAACAAACAATATAGGAAAGGCCATATATTCAGCGTCATGACAATGTTATCAGAAAGCATTATTATGACAGCTTACCAATGATGGTTACATCCAGCGGTGGGCAGAGAACCACAACAAAACATATTTACATCCAAGGAGGTGGGGAGTACAACGATCAGCCGGTTCTTCATCATCGCAAACCTTTCAATCACTTTGCTCTCATCAATGGCGATGTCCCTCTCGATTGAGAGCAAGGTGAGGTTTGAGGCCTCATCCATGCAGCCCCGAGATAGTTTTTAATCATTTCAGCCTGCTGAAACTAAGCATGACTTTCCTACTTCTGATGCGACAACTGGCCAAAGGCTGATTTATGGTTCCGCGTTACACCAACGCAGAGCCTACGGCGTAGGGTACGCGGCGACGCACATCCTACGGCGTAGGCTCTGCGTTGGTGCAGAGCCATAAATCAGCCTTAAAAGTAAACAGACAACATGCGCTCACGTACCCGTGCATGACAGGCAGACACACAAGGGGAGAAGGGACTATTTCTTTAATTTTTTTTTTTTAAACAACTTTATCCTTATGAACGAAATTGTTATATAGTCAAACTTTCCTTATTTTATTCAGAACACTTTTTTTTTTTCCTCTTCGGCGTGGGCCCCCACGGAGCAGTGGGCCCGGGGCGGCCGCCCCCCCTGCCCTCCCGCCTGCTCCGCTAGTGGTCAGCAGGTTAGGCAGCAGGTGATGTTGGGCAGCGTCACATCCAGCAGCTGGACCGTCAGCACTGACACCCCCCAGGGAAGTGTCCTCTCCCCACTGCTCTTGTCCCTTTAATGACTGCTCAATGCACAAACCTGGCAAATACAGTTGATTCTGCTTCTAGTTCACTCGATAGGATCCTCGTTTCACAAACAGAGAAAGTGAATGTGAGTCCGACATGTCAAGAAACCACAACTGAAAGTTGAAATGCTGCATTAGTGTTTCAACAGACACTTTAGCAGCTATTCTAACTTTGTCTCAGCTATTTTCTGTCTGAGGCAACTCCTGCAACAGTGACAGTAAATCTCTGTTCTTTCTCTGTATTGCAACCCCCCCTCTCCACGTACCGTCCACATTCAGGTTGATGAAGCTCTCCTCATATCCAGCGATGGTTATGGTGTCACACAGATATCTGCCCCGGTCCTGGACCGTCACTCCTCTTAGCAGCAGGGAAGCGTTTCCTCCTGAGATCTGGTCTTCAAACAGAGATGTTCTTCCTCTGAACCTCTGGTCCTGCTCTCCCGCTTGGTCCTTGTTGTCATAGTAGGAGTGAACCCGGGTCTCTGGTTGCGTCTTTTGAATCCAGTGGACGACAACGTTATTGTGAGCTGTGAAACTGCAGGGCAGGATACACGTCTCGTTGAACTGACAGGAAACCTCGGTATCTGTCGAAACACACACGTACAAACCTATGATCCATTTGGAATCAATAATTAACCTAAATTACATATTTTTGGACAGTGGGAGGAGGATCCATTATCTGGAGAGAAGCAGGAACCTTCTTGCTCTGAGGCAACGGTACTAATCACTAAGCCACCGCATGTTCTTGTTCAATTAAACAAACATGATTGGATGACATCATCCAGTTTTATATTTATTATAAAACTATCAGGAACAATGTATTTCACACCTTGCAGGAGTTTCAGAGAACTGGGAGATAGATTAAAAAGGCCCAAACATCATTTGTGACTCGTGGCCTGGCTCACACTCCAGTTCTAAACCAGTTCCTCACCATCAGTTTAGCCAATTATATTGTAATCATGTCAGTAGAAAACTATGAGGCACATTCTTCATCTGGTCTTTTCTGGGAGGTTGTCTGCCGAACAGAAAAGGTCTGTGTGTAAGTTTACTTTGAATTTCCTACAAGAAAAACTTTAACCGAGAAAAGTTGTTTGTCTCTATTTTTAACCAAGTGTCTTCTTTCTCATATCAACGAGCACAGGTTTAAAATACCCAACACCTCATTTCATGGTCACCTTTACAGTGCACACAACACCAATTAAAAGAGCGAAAAAATAAAAAAGACAATATAAATTATTAACTTAAAAATATTTGTTAATTTGTCGAGTATAATATCTCATAATAATACATTTATTTTAAATCCGGAAGAACCAGTATGTTGTTGTCCTTATAGATATATATAAAGGCTAGACGACTCAAGGCGGAGTCTCCAGCGTCGTTCACCGGCGGCCATCTTACCACAGGACACTCTCTGGTGCGCTATCGTTGTTGCTGTTGGAGGGTGAGTGGTCTGTACAGACAAAAATACTCATAACTTGCTGAAATCTTGACGGATTTACAAACGGTTTGGTTTATTATAAACGTCATAAAAGGGTATGATTCGGGATGCTTGGACATGTTGAAATTGTAGCTTTTCTTTTTGAAAAACGACTTAATATATATACACATGTAATAATATGTTGTAATATATATATATATATATATATATATATATATATATATATATATATATATATATATATATATATATATATATATATATATATATATATATATATATACATACATGTTATAATGTAACATAAATACATGTTATAATATCATAATATATATATATATATATATATATATATATATATATATATATATATATATATATATATATATATGTACATGTTATAATGTCATAATATATATATATATATATATATATATATATATATATATATATATATATACATATATATATATATATATATAACACACATGTTATAATGTAATGATATAAATACATCATAATGTAATAATATATAAACATGTTATAATGTCATAATATAAATACATGTTATAATGTAATAATATATATATACATGTTATAAGGTAATAATATATATGTATATATGTTATAATGTAAATATAAATATTACTAAGAATACTATAGAAATATTGATTTAATATAAATACCATGACATAGCTATCTGTTTCTTGTTGTTTTCATATAAAAGTACGTTTGTCAATGTTTATAATTATTCACAAGTATGCAGTGTCATAACTACATCTCTGACGTTCATAACAAACCAACCTGTTTGGAAATCTGTTGAAAATTGAGCAAGTTAAGGTTGTTTAAAGGGGACCTATTATGAAAAACAAGTTTTTTCTTGCTTTAACATATATAAAGTGGTCTCCCCTCAGCCTGACAACTCAGAGGAGGAGGAAAGCAACCAAATTCTGCAGTGTCTGTACAGCCGCCCGGATGAGCCGTCCAGTGTGATGTGGATCTACGAGCCGTTCGGATTGGGTACATTTTCGTTACGTAACCAAAATGCAAACCACGCCCACAACTATAAAACCGTGTAACTGTACACGAGCGTCGGACTATCGTAGCACTGCGTGACATCGTCTCTCTGTCCATCTCCCTCCAGCAGCTGCCACTTTATTGAGGTTTTTGTAGAGAAATGAGGAGGAATCATAGAGATAACTTCTCATTTTGACTAACTGGATCAGTCGTTCCTCATCAGGACTGTTTCCTACAGCGCTTTCAACGTGAGCGACAGGAAGAAAATAGAAGCAGGGCGTCCGACAAATGTTCAGCTCAAAACGGCGCGTCGCTGTGTCCAGTTAGGACAGTCCAATAGAAAATAAAGCAATGGAATTGATTTGGTTACTGACGCTCGCTTGCAGTGCATGCAGTTATAACATGATGTAATAATAACTCCGCCGGCCGGATCTTCCGCCATTTTTTTGTAGCGGTGTATCGCGTCATTCAGGCAGCCAATCAGCACAGAGCCTCATTATCATAGCCCCGCCCACTCAGAATCCATAATAGATAATGAAGTTAGAGATTGGGAAGATAAAGACATGGCTCAGAGGCTGAATTTCTAATTTATTTAGCAAAAACAATCAAAAGCTTGGTTTTAAGACATTCAAGGCCTGTTTAAAATAGGGATTAGATGCCATAATAGGTCCCCTTTAAGCAGTACATGCAACATTAAACACAACGTTATGAGTGAGCGAGTTCTCCTCTGGCAAGATGGCCGCCGTGTGACGACGTTGCTCTGCATTGGCAGCAGCGCGGGTGAGTCATCTAGCCTTTATAGATATCTATGGTTGTCCTGCCAACGGATAACGGACATGATCATACATGCCGACGACCATGTTGCAAAGTGCAAATACTATTAGATCAGTTTTACGACTTTGACAGCTGTAGTTTTAGCTGTGCGCGCTCCTGTGGAGGCACGTTCTCGGGATCGAACCGAAATTATCATTATAACAACGCAATACAACGTTTGGTTGTTTTTTTTAATGTAGGTACTTGGTCAAACTACAAGAATATTAATGGTGTCAGTGAAGTGACACTATTAAAAGTTAGACATAAGGGGTTTATGTGTTGGTTTTAAAAACTAATATAGCAGCACTCACCACCGCAGACAACCGACGCGCACAAAAGCAAACCATAAACCATCGCAGTGATCCTGTTCATGTTCCTCATGGTCCTGCTGCAGTTGGACGCTCCAAGCCCTGATTTTAAATATTTACAACCTCAAATGCACTAAAAACAGAAACATTTCAGCCCAGTTTGTTGAGGACTCCCAGAAACAGCTTAACTAAAGTGAAGCTTCTGACTGAACTTTCGTTTTCTCTCGACACTCCCACCAAGACAGACTTGTTGAGAGACTTTACTACATTTGACTTGATTACAGCGGAGAAGTTAATAAATAATGAGGTCTGAGGTTTAATTCGTGCCAAAAGTCTATTCTGCATTCACTGTTGAATTCCGCTGAGCTTTCAGACGTTTGTTCACATAACCTTCCAGCTTTAGTTGTGACAAAGATCTTTTTAACAGGTACACTAAAGGTAAAAAGAAGTAACAGGAAATACCATACAAGTGTTATCAGTTGGACTTATATATATGTAGTTATATACATATATATGAGTTATATATATGTATATAACTCACACAGAGTCAACAACATTTCCATCTGTAACACCGTCTCAACAACACCTTTATTTATAAAACCAGCATGTGTGGTATGACTTCTAGACAGAACCATAATTATTCAGGAATTAGTCAGTCTGTTAAGATGAAATATTAGAAAATCAACCTCTAAATAAAGACCTCTGGTGAATCCAGGAGTAACTGATCAGTAATTAATCAAAACAATGTGAGAATAAGTCGTCGTAAATCTAACACGTGTTCAAAGCAGGGAAGACTTTTGTAGAGGAGTTTATACATTTTTACATTTTACATAATAAAAGAATCAGATAAATCAGAGTCGTGATTACAACATTCTTGATAATATAATATCTGTATAAGCACCGACTCTTGGGAATATAAAGTATAGTATTTCTACATTAATATAGAACACTTGTATGTATGACAAGAATGAAGGTTAACGTTGACATGAGTGGGACAGAACCAGGCCCCGCCCACATTTAACACTATCATTTCATTCAGATATTTAGATATTTATGTTCATATAAACTATGCAACTAAGGGTGACGACATGTGACAGCAGACTCATGTCTTTGGTACATTTCAAAGTCATGATCTTGATGTTGTTTATCCATCCATCCATCATCCATCCATCCATCCATCCATCCATCCATCCATCCATCCATCCATCCATCCCTCCATCCATCCATCCATCCATCCATCCATCCATCCATCCATCCATCCATCCATCCATCCATCCATCCCTCCATCCATCCATCCATCCATCCATCCATCCATCCATCCATCCATCCATCCATCCATCATCCATCCATCCATCCATCCATCCATCCATCCATCCATCCATCCATCCATCCATCCATCCATCCCTCCATCCATCCATCCATCCATCCATCCATCCATCCATCCATCCATCCATCCGTCCGTCCATCCATCCGGGGCATCACTAGACTTAAGACTGTACTTGGGCACAGATAATACACGCAAAAAAGACTTTTAGACTTATTTATATTTAGAAAAGCATAAATAGTACTTTAAACTAAGATAGATAAGATAGTCCTTTATTGATCCCCACAGGGGAAATTCAGGAAACTATACAATCAGATCAGACTATGTTAATAACTGGATCTTTCTTTTACCACCTGAATGAACTGACGCACTTGGCTTGATGATTAAGGAAAATGAACCCACATTTGCAAACCTAGACCGTTTGAGCCTGAGCCTCTGCGGTATCCCTGGGCTTTATCTAGTGAACCAACACAAGCTCTCATCATTGAGCAGAGGTCCTGACCAGAACCAGAACCAGCAGGATCCCACCGTTACCGCACTTGTTCACCCGGATAGGAACCTCACTGAAATTCCCCTTGGGTCTGACTCTCTCAACACCACTGGGTTTTCCACCCTTATTATGGTAGCTACCGCTAACAAAAGTCACTATCTGTACTGCTTTATGTTAATTGGGTTGTCTTAATACGTTTATGACGTCATAAACACAGGTTGATGTTGCCTAGCTAAGGGCTTACCTCTCTGATTTCTCCTTGCTGTTTTATCCCTGCTGCCAGTGAATATCTTTCTGATATCCATCTACAGGAGTAATACAGTTTGAGTCAAATCACAAAATAGTATATGATATTATATAAGTATTCAGCAAGCTGTTATGGGCTAAGGTTACGAACCTTTAGTCACTCAGCTGCTAGACGGACTCTCTCTCTCTCTCTGAGTGAATGGTGGAGTGAGTGGAGTGTGGAGCTGCAGCGTGTGAGTGAGGTTTTTTCTGCAGTTTCATGTGTTTTTTCTTTCTTTTTTTCTCCCTTCACAGTTACTAATTATTGTATAAATCTTGGTGAGGTGTAGTTTTTAGCGGTAGCGGGGCTACCGGCTCAGCTGAGCAGTATGCCCGTTGTAAAAGGTGGAGAGGCCCCCTGGGCAGCCCCCCCTGGGCAGCCCCCCCTGGGCAGCCCCCCCCTGGGCAGCCCCCTGCGCGCTCTGACGGTGAGGTGTCAGGAAGGACGGAGGAGCAGCGACAAACAGAGGATAGTGAACAGGTTGATAAAGAAAAAGAGCCAGAAAATGATAAAGATAGACAGACTGAGCATGAGGGCAGTTCAGAAAGTACAGCTATGGTATCTGAAGATGAACAGGATGAAACTGATCCCTCACTGTCTGAGGATTTGGAAGACGAGGATATGAGTGATGATGATTTTCTTGAAGTGTCACAAAAAAGGAAACGCTCAGAACGTATCCTGAATAGTGCCAAGGTCAGTAAAGTCATTGAGGAGCTAAAAGATAAAAGTGCTCTCTCAATGACTCAGGAGGATCAGCAGGGTCGGTATTCTCCTGATAGATAGAAATTTAAAAAAATAGAAAAAAAAGGCAAAAAAAATTAAAAAGAGAAAAAAGGTATTTTTGAAGAAAGGGGGGAAAAGAAAAGAGAAAGATAAAAACATGAAAAAGAAAGATAAAGGGAAAAAAGGAAAAAAGACAAGGGGGGAAAAAGGGAAAAAAAGAAGGAAAAAAGAGATGTAGAAAAAAGGAAAAAGAAAGAGAAAAAGAAGAAAAAAGAAAAAGGTTTAACAATCATCTCCGTGAGGTTTGGACCGGTACCAGCTCCCAGCTTGTCCTGACTAGTAACAGACGTGTGCGGGTCTCGGTGATCCAGTCAGGTGAACCCGGTTAGTTGAGCAGAGAAGTTCCTCAGGGCCCGGAACCAGGACACCCGGGTCTTTCAGACGGACCAACGCAAGGAGTCAAACTACATTCATCGTTGTTGTTTAGAGGGTTGGGCCGTAGTTCTTCTCCCACCAGAAGGTTCCAGATCCTCCGCTCCAGTCAGGATGCTGAACACGTCGTCCAGATAAATGATGCAAAACCGGCCGATCAATACGTGATTGGACGTTGATGTGCACGTTGTCCACTTTTCTGGCTGCCGTGTTTGCAGGAGAAGGACAACTGGAGCGGCATCGCCCGCACGGTGGACCGGCTCTGCCTGTTCCTGGTCACCCCGGTGATGACCCTCGGCACCATCATCATCTTCCTCATGGGGATCTGCAACCACCCGCCCCACCTGCCCTTCAAGGGGGACAAGCACGACTACACAGAGGGAAACGCACGGCTGCTGTGACGCAGGACCTGTTTCTCAGCCTGGAGTCAAACAGTTACTCGCTTTGTTTCTATGTGGTTTGAATAAGGATTTACTTGAGAATAATTCTATACAATTACAGCCATAGGCGCCGAATTATGTTTTTGCTGGTGGGTGCTGAATGTCATGTAGTGTAGTGTAGCAATTCAGCAACGTAGATTTAACAGCGGTAACGGACATGAACGCCGCACGCACACACACACAGACACACACAAATAATAATCAAATCCTAAACAAATTCGGGTGTTCATCTGAGGAAAAAGGAGGCTATTTTTCTATAGTTCATAACCAAGATCATTCTTTCTTCCATCTTGATCGTTTCTAATCTACAACAGTAGAATTGAATTTTTTTTAATTTCACCGTGCGCCCTGTGACGGCATCTGGGCGGTGTCCAATAGGAGAGAAGGTGGAGGGAGAAAAAAAAGTTGCAGCTTGTAGATCAGAGACGATCAACATGGAAGAAAGAATGATCTTGGCTGTGAGTCTGTGAGGACCTGTGGGATGAGACTGCAGGACTATCGGGACATCAATAAAAAGGGACAAAAGTGGAGAGAAATCTCCCAGAATTTGGACACACCTGGTGTATTTAAAAGTGGTAGAAATGTGATATACTTTTGCTCTTTTAACAATAAAATGTTAATTTAAAATAAAATATAGCATTTCCATGCCTCATCTGGGGATCAATTGAATCATTGATCAATATATGGTTATGAAAAGACCACGTGTCAATACTTTTGCAAACTGAAGCACTACAGGTCCGCTAAAATGACTGACATGAGCTAAAAAAAAACAACATAGTTCAGAAAGGTTTTTTAATAAAATATGATTCAGCCTGACCTGGCCATCATGGAGCTCCCGAACGAGCCTTTATTCCCCCAAATCCTGTCTTCATGAGGATTTCATGGACCCATCCCCTCCTTGCTGCTGTTGCTCGTCTCCTCCTCCTCAGAAGAAGAACTAAAGCCAGGGCTTTTCTTTGAATCAGGGACACATGCATTTTGCAAACCGAGCTGTAGCTACTGTACGTCCAAATGAGTGGGAAAACGGCGCCAGACCGGAAAAACTTTTTTTCAGTCGCCAAGCAACTTGCAACAAATGTGTACACAGGTGTATGCGCGCAGGCTCTGCGTCACTCAGACCCTGCGCTCTTGCGCAGCGGCAGTACATACACTTGAATGGGAAAGCCGGCGGCGGCTGTGCGCCCTTTATTTGAAAACCGCTTTAGCCAATCAGTGATTGTTGACATGGGGGCTCCCCTACTCGGCTCTCCCCGTGGGTGCTCGGCCATCTCCGTGGGTGCTCGGGCCCCGAAGCACCCACGGTTCCGGCGCCTATGATTACAGCCCTGTTGTGAGAATATTCCTTCAAGACGGTTTTTGGTCATATATTTGAATCCATTCACACGTTTGTTTGTTCTCTGAGGGAAAAACCTCTCTAAAATGATGTAATTTTTAACATATTGAACATTAAAATTAAACTTTTTTCCTTTTGTCAGAATCTGATTGACCTTGTAATCTAAACTGAAATAGGGAGCAAGAAGTGCTGAAGACAAACATGGATTCAGAGGAAAACATTGAAAATAAATGAATAAATAAAAAAAAAAAAAAAAATGGGAATTTGTGAAACATTAAACAACCAGATAAAACCCTAAGATCTCAAACTGAAAAGCCGCCGTCACCTCGGAGCTTTTCCACTAGAACCTACTCAGCCCGACTCGGCTCTCCTCGGTTTGGTTCTTTCCCACTAGGGGTCTAACGTGCTTCTTGTTCATTTTATTCAACCAGCAACGGCAGCAAAAGTCTGTTTGGTGATCCAACTCTGAGGTGCAGATGTTCATAAACCTGGTGGCTGAGGAGAGAATTAAAAAGGGATCTATTCTAGGCGATAAGGAACGACCAGATCTATCAGGAGCTCTGTATCTTCATAGCTGCTCACGGCTCCTGCTGACTTTTCAGCAGCGCAGAGACAAATTTAAAAAAAATTAAAAAGCGTTGCTGCTTGAAGCTTCTCTCTCTCATTTTTTAACTTGATATCAAACAAGCCACAGACCCAGCAGCACATCTATAATCTCCTCCAGGTTCTACATCTTTAGTGTCATCGTCTTCACAATCGAATCGATCACAATCAAATACGTCACAGCAGCTTCTCTCCAACCTCCTACTTCTGCTCCAGCTGCTGAATTGCAGAAACAAACTAAAATGGGAGAAATATGCTCTCGTTTTCTTGCACTGATTAGAAGTCGGGCCCTGAACTAATACCTGTATAAACGTCCAGTTTCCACTCAGGCTTGTCGAGCTGCACCTGAGAGGCAGCACGAGCCCCAAATAACACCATGATACCACAGAAAACTCCTTAACGTCCACCGCAGGTTCTTCTCTCATGGCTTGTAAACTTAAGTCCACTTTAATCACTTTGAAAGATAGTTTGTTTATCTAAATAACAAATGCTTAGAGCAACATCCATCCATTTTCAGAACCCGCCTCCTCCTGTCGGGGTCCCCGGGATCATCACACCCTGGACGGGTCACGGATCACGCTGTTCCAGACCTGATCGGAATGGGACGATGCATCCTGATCAGGGATCAATATGTATTTTATTCTCATTATTTTGATCAGCGCATCAAACAGATGATGGAAAAAGCGTTAGAAAAACGCCACAGGCTGTCACACATTCTTGCCAACTTCACATGCACAAGTGCAGCATGATGGACACCCGGCTGCCACGAGGACGATTGTAGGTCGCTTTAAACACATTTTATTCTTTAAGCCAGAACAAGAGTTAAGTCTAAAAAGCACATTACTGCCTTAAGTTATGACTCTGTTGCACTTTTATTTGCTCATTTATTTACATGCCTGCTGGATATTTGAAGTTGAGCTGCTGTTTTTATTAAATTCAAATTTTTATTAGTTAATAGTTGCGCTATTATTACTTTATTGTTCAAGTTATCTCAAGGAGAACTGCTCTGTTTAAATGCTAAATGATCAAATAAGGTTAATAAAATAAAAATGGGGAACAACCTGGATCCGATTATTTTGCATTTGTTCATTATTTTAACATTACGAAAGTATGAGATTGGAATCAAAAGACTCTGGTCGGAGCCAAAAAAAACCTGATCCCTACAAACAACCCCACACACACACACTCACACACATAGGCGCCGGAACCGTGGGTGCTTCGGGGCCCGAGCACCCACGGAGATGGCCGAGCACCCACGGGGAGAGCCGAGTAGGGGAGCCCCCATGTCAACAATCACTGATTGGCTAAAGCGGTTTTCAAATAAAGGGCGCACAGCCGCCGCCGGCTTTCCCATTCAAGTGTATGTACTGCCGCTGCGCAAGAGCGCAGGGTCTGAGTGACGCAGAGCCTGCGCGCATACACCTGTGTACACATTTGTTGCAAGTTGCTTGGCGACTGAAAAAAAGTTTTTCCGGTCTGGCGCCGTTTTCCCACTCATTTGGACGTACAGTAGCTACAGCTCGGTTTGCAAAATGCATGTGTCCCTGATTCAAAGAAAAGCCCTGGCTTTAGTTCTTCTTCTGAGGAGGAGGAGACGAGCAACAGCAGCAAGGAGGGGATGGGTCCATGAAATCCTCATGAAGACAGGATTTGGGGGAATAAAGGCTCGTTCGGGAGCTCCATGATGGCCAGGTCAGGCTGAATCATATTTTATTAAAAAACCTTTCTGAACTATGTTGTTTTTTTTTAGCTCATGTCAGTCATTTTAGCGGACCTGTAGTGCTTCAGTTTGCAAAAGTATTGACACGTGGTCTTTTCATAACCATATATTGATCAATGATTCAATTGATCCCCAGATGAGGCATGGAAATGCTATATTTTATTTTAAATTAACATTTTATTGTTAAAAGAGCAAAAGTATATCACATTTCTACCACTTTTAAATACACCAGGTGTGTCCAAATTCTGGGAGATTTCTCTCCACTTTTGTCCCTTTTTATTGATGTCCCGATAGTCCTGCAGTCTCATCCCACAGGTCCTCACAGACTCACAGCCAAGATCATTCTTTCTTCCATGTTGATCGTCTCTGATCTACAAGCTGCAACTTTTTTTTCTCCCTCCACCTTCTCTCCTATTGGACACCGCCCAGATGCCGTCACAGGGCGCACGGTGAAATTAAAAAAAATTCAATTCTACTGTTGTAGATTAGAAACGATCAAGATGGAAGAAAGAATGATCTTGGTTATGAACTATAGAAAAATAGCCTCCTTTTTCCTCAGATGAACACCCGAATTTGTTTAGGATTTGATTATTATTTGTGTGTGTCTGTGTGTGTGTGCGTGCGGCGTTCATGTCCGTTACCGCTGTTAAATCTACGTTGCTGAATTGCTACACTACACTACATGACATTCAGCACCCACCAGCAAAAACATAATTCGGCGCCTATGCTCACACACACTCACACACACTCACACTCACACACACACACACACACACACACACACACACACACACACTCCTGCCGGGTCCAGTAGTCCAACCAGGAACTAATCCACCGTGCTGCCCAGTTACAGCATCAATCATTACACATTTGTGAATCAGAACAATTCAAATCCTAAATGTATTTCATATTTTTTTTATGCTGAAAGTCTGAAGTAAAACACGCTCAACCATACAGAAGTAGGTAAGATTAGAGGGAAATGCGCGCGGGAGCAAGTGCTGTCCGCACTGTTCCTCCGGGGTCACACTGGCATCCCGTGGTGAAGCAGGTGTCGCACAGTCAGATGGCAATGGCCACTGTTAGGTCTAAAATGGCATTAAATAATTCCGTAACTGAAGAAAGACACCAGAGACTGCTGGAAAGGTTTTAACGCACTTCTGCAGAAGGGGGAGAGCAGAGGCAGGAGTGCAGAACGACAGTTCTCAGTGAGAACTCCTGACAGCAAAATGCTTCTCGCAGTTCCTCCCTCTGCATTATGCTTTTATTGAGAAACTTAACAGTGACCGTTTATGGACAGTGAGAGTAAGAGATAAAGTGTGATTTAATCATGACATTTCAGTAGAGTGATTGAACCAGGACATTCCAAAACCTGAGTAGATCAGGAAGTGACATCTGTTAACAAAGCATGTGACAGCTTCGGAGGGACAAAACAAGTTTAACCTTTAATTAACCTTACACCACCACCGACGAACATCGGCAGGGCCCCTCTCAACAGAATCAGGCGGTGATGGCGACTGCTACAAGAGAGTATCAGCAGGGCCACTCTCAGCAGAATCAGGCGGTGATGGCGACTGCTGCAGGCGAGCATCAGCAGGACCTCCTTCCACCAGACCACTCTCCATCTGAACCCGGCCTGATTCCCCATCACCCTGGGTCAATGGCAGCCCTAAAGAGGAAGCCAAATAAGGTTTAAGACGGTTTAAATGTACCACAATCTCTGGCCCTCCCCCTACTGGTGCCACTCGGTACAACACTTCTCATTCTCACTTCACATTGAGTCCATGCTCATAATGTGAAATGTGCTTTATAAATAAATTTGACTTGACTTGACATCTGTGACCCTCTCTATTATCTTGTAAGCGCCTTTAAAACGTCTCTGAAGCTTGGGGCACAATCCTCTCATCCTTGCTTTGTTTCGAACCCACACAAGTTCCCCGTCAGAGTAATACTGAAAGTTTACTCTGACATCAAAATTGGTCTTTTGTTGACTAGAAACTTTGGCCTGATGCTTCTTCACTGCCTCCACTACAGTGGATAACGGGCCAATCCCAATACACTCCCTACTTTCTACCACTAGCCCTAAAAATGAAGCCACAGGCGTAGGGTCCTTGTAATCTTCCCTAGGGATTGGGACACCACTTGCTACGTCACTGCGTGGTTTACGTTCGGGTACGTAAGCGACTGCGTAGTTACGTTTGCACATACGTCACACCATATCAGGAAGCCCAGAGCTAAAAGCTGTCAGATTTCTCTCCACTTTTGTCCCTTTTTATTGATGTCCCGATAGTCCTGCAGTCTCATCCCACAGGTCCTCACAGACTCACAGCCAAGATCATTCTTTCTTCCATGTTGATCGTCTCTGATCTACAAGCTGCAACTTTTTTTTCTCCCTCCACCTTCTCTCCTATTGGACACCGCCCAGATGCCGTCACAGGGCGCACGGTGAAATTAAAAAAAATTCAATTCTACTGTTGTAGATTAGAAACGATCAAGATGGAAGAAAGAATGATCTTGGTTATGAACTATAGAAAAATAGCCTCCTTTTTCCTCAGATGAACACCCGAATTTGTTTAGGATTTGATTATTATTTGTGTGTGTCTGTGTGTGTGTGCGTGCGGCGTTCATGTCCGTTACCGCTGTTAAATCTACGTTGCTGAATTGCTACACTACACTACATGACATTCAGCACCCACCAGCAAAAACATAATTCGGCGCCTATGCTCACACACACTCACACACACTCACACTCACACACACACACACACACACACACACACACACACACTCCTGCCGGGTCCAGTAGTCCAACCAGGAACTAATCCACCGTGCTGCCCAGTTACAGCATCAATCATTACACATTTGTGAATCAGAACAATTCAAATCCTAAATGTATTTCATATTTTTTTTATGCTGAAAGTCTGAAGTAAAACACGCTCAACCATACAGAAGTAGGTAAGATTAGAGGGAAATGCGCGCGGGAGCAAGTGCTGTCCGCACTGTTCCTCCGGGGTCACACTGGCATCCCGTGGTGAAGCAGGTGTCGCACAGTCAGATGGCAATGGCCACTGTTAGGTCTAAAATGGCATTAAATAATTCCGTAACTGAAGAAAGACACCAGAGACTGCTGGAAAGGTTTTAACGCACTTCTGCAGAAGGGGGAGAGCAGAGGCAGGAGTGCAGAACGACAGTTCTCAGTGAGAACTCCTGACAGCAAAATGCTTCTCGCAGTTCCTCCCTCTGCATTATGCTTTTATTGAGAAACTTAACAGTGACCGTTTATGGACAGTGAGAGTAAGAGATAAAGTGTGATTTAATCATGACATTTCAGTAGAGTGATTGAACCAGGACATTCCAAAACCTGAGTAGATCAGGAAGTGACATCTGTTAACAAAGCATGTGACAGCTTCGGAGGGACAAAACAAGTTTAACCTTTAATTAACCTTACACCACCACCGACGAACATCGGCAGGGCCCCTCTCAACAGAATCAGGCGGTGATGGCGACTGCTACAAGAGAGTATCAGCAGGGCCACTCTCAGCAGAATCAGGCGGTGATGGCGACTGCTGCAGGCGAGCATCAGCAGGACCTCCTTCCACCAGACCACTCTCCATCTGAACCCGGCCTGATTCCCCATCACCCTGGGTCAATGGCAGCCCTAAAGAGGAAGCCAAATAAGGTTTAAGACGGTTTAAATGTACCACAATCTCTGGCCCTCCCCCTACTGGTGCCACTCGGTACAACACTTCTCATTCTCACTTCACATTGAGTCCATGCTCATAATGTGAAATGTGCTTTATAAATAAATTTGACTTGACTTGACATCTGTGACCCTCTCTATTATCTTGTAAGCGCCTTTAAAACGTCTCTGAAGCTTGGGGCACAATCCTCTCATCCTTGCTTTGTTTCGAACCCACACAAGTTCCCCGTCAGAGTAATACTGAAAGTTTACTCTGACATCAAAATTGGTCTTTTGTTGACTAGAAACTTTGGCCTGATGCTTCTTCACTGCCTCCACTACAGTGGATAACGGGCCAATCCCAATACACTCCCTACTTTCTACCACTAGCCCTAAAAATGAAGCCACAGGCGTAGGGTCCTTGTAATCTTCCCTAGGGATTGGGACACCACTTGCTACGTCACTGCGTGGTTTACGTTCGGGTACGTAAGCGACTGCGTAGTTACGTTTGCACATACGTCACACCATATCAGGAAGCCCAGAGCTAAAAGCTGTTTTTAATTTCCGCTGTAGCGCTGTTAATATGCCACAATAAGTGTTAATATTTTTTCAGGCATAAAAGTAACCGTTAAGATCCCCAACCCCAGATACAACGCAACAACGACCAAGCGACCAATGAATTTTTTAGTTAAAATAGTGGAATTACTCTGCTAAACTGCAGATCTGAAATTAGGGCTGAATACACTGGAAACCCAATAGATGTTTATTGCTGAAGATTACAGGATCGCGCTTGAAGTCAATAAGGAAATCCTGTTGCATCCCTCCTCACGGGCTCTACAGTTCCTGCCCTTCTGAAAAATATATTAAATACATTTAATTCCTGTAAACTTGAAGCAATCAGGATTTACCAAAGAACGTTGTAATTCTGAAGAAATAAGACTCAAACTTCATATTTGTTCGAGCTAATTTAAAGTCAAATTTAAACTGGAAATTTTTTACTGACTTAAATGTACAACAGTAATTCAAACAGTCACAGTTTTTACTCTTATAGCTCATAAACATTTATATTCAAAATGACACATTTACCATTTGAACAAATTAGAGGTGGCTGTGAAGCTCTCAGCTGCTTCAAGTTACTTCAGAAAGTCATTCAACTGTCTTTAACTAGTGGTTAAATGTCTTTTAGGTGTTTTATTTTTACTTGAATATAAAATACATTTTTACCTTCATCTATTTCTCGTGTCCATTCTTCCATCCTTCTCCTTCTGTCTTTGATTTTATCAACTAAAATCACCAACCCCACACCCACTACCAAACCCACAGACACACCCCCCACCACAGCCCCCATCACACTCACTGCAGCCCCCACCGTAGCCACCACCACAGCCCCAACCACACCCCCCACCTCACCCCCCACCAGAGCACCAGCATAAATGCTGCGTTTGACAACTGTCCCGATTGCAGTTTCCACCATCAAAGCTTTCACACGATTCAACATCATATACACGATCCCGCATGTCAACATACCAAACATCACACCCACCATCCCACCCACCATCACACCCATCGACATCCACACCTCCACCTCCACAGTACTCTTAGCCCCCACATTAGCCTTTATCATAGCCCCCACCACAGCCCTCACCACAGCCCCCACCACAGCCCCAACCCCTACCGCCACCATAGCCTTCACCATCACAACAATCAATCCTTTCAACGCCCCACCCACCCACACCTCCACCAACACCCCCACCAGATCAGACCAGAACACACCCACTATCACACCCACGAACACACCCATACCTACAGTAGACCAATGCCCCACCATAAGCCCCACCTCAGCCAAAAACACAGCCATCACCAGACCCCCCACCACTGCCACCACCACAGCCCCCACCACTGCCAACACCAGAGCCACCTCTAAATCCTTCTGCTGCTCATTCACCATCTCCTCCACCATCACATCCTTTGACATCACATACTTCACCAGCAAACCCATCAGCACACCCACCAGCAGACCCACCAGCAAACCCCCCACCGCTCCTAAAATAACTCCAATCCGGTCTGCAACAGAAAAACAGAACAAGAATTAAAATGACAGTTTTTGTATTTTGATGACAGTGATTTGAAACGTGTCTCAACAGATCACATGAACCTTCACAACTGTATCTGTTACTGTTTGTAGTCATTAGCTGACCTAAAGTGAACGAGTTCTTTGAAGTTTCAGCTATTTACAAAAACAAATGATTAATATAACAAGAATAATATAACAAAATTACAGGTTTCCATCTGTAACAGAGATGGATGCAGTTCTGTGACGTCACACTCCGATGATCTACGTCACCGACACAACTTCAGCAGTGATGTACTGCAGATGTTCATATGATGAAGAAATATTCAACTTTTGACATTAGACATGACCAAAATTAACTTCTTAATATTCTATTTTCATTATGGTTCAAACACTGTGAGAAGACTCACTTTTACTGCCTTACCTTTAGATACATGAAGAAAGGTGTATTTCACGTAAGTGTCCTCTTCATCAATGAGTTCACACGTGTAAGTTCCTGTCTGGTCTGAAGATAAACCCTTCAGCATGAGACTTCCTGTCTCTGACACGGACACCACGTGCTGCTTCCACCTCTCTGAAGGTTTGTAGGCGTCTTCAGCGCCGCTCTGTGTCAGGATGATCTCCTCGTGGTTAAATCTCCAGGTGAGATATATGATTGGATAATTGGCGGTTGAGCAGGGGATGAGAGTTTCAGTGTCTGATGCATTTAGAGCAGCTGGAATTACAGTAAACATGAAACAGAATCATGAAGCTCCAAAACATCTCAAACAGCACATTATAACCTGAGCCTTTCTGTTACCTGGTTTAAGCAACGTGGTTCTCCAGCTGTTTGCTGCAGTGCTGACGGTGCAGATGTAGTCCAGGTCCGTATCATTATCTGAAAGGACCAGAGAGCTGCTGATGTTGTAAAGCTGCTGTTCAGTCTGCTGGACTGTTGGTGGATTCTGCAGGTTCCTGCTGGATGGAGGACTGGTGGTCCAGGTGAGTCCAGGTTCAGGATAGATCCCCTCTGAGCTGCAGATGATCTTATTTTGTGTTTTTTCAATGTTGACCCTCTGGACTGGAGCTGTAAGACAAATATGCGGTTATAAATGTTGTTAATGTCACTGAACGTCTGCTTCAATGTTGGCTGCAAACGTGCCTCACTGGTCGAGTCCAGGTCAGATTAATTTATGTTAAAAACAACCAAGCTTCAGCAAGGTGCTTTACAGGTAAAACACAACAATATACTGTAAATAATATTAAACAAATGGAGTAAAAACACAAATCTACCAAGGAGATCTTACATCTCTTCTAAAAGGGACAGGAAGTCAGTGGACCGATGTCAGAACTGGATCACTATGCTCACATTTCCTGGTCCAGTTTAGGGCCAAGCTGCAGCGTTCTGCACGAATGAAGGATTAACTGATCTACACCAGCATACAAGAATTACACTAATCCAGGAGTTTAGTTATAAAAGCATGCATTACTCTTTAAATCTTTATAAACATAATTATGACTTCACTTTGGACAACAGTCGTTGACCTTCAAGGCTGAAACCAGCGTCTGCAGCCATCACTCCTCTACTGAGGTAGTAGGGTGGACTTAGTTCTGGTTTGGTAAAGAAAGAAGTGAGAAAAAGGCAAAACTCTGTGCAAACGGAGAGAAAGATCTGCAGAAATGTTACCTGCCGGTTTCCCGACCCTACGCCGGTACGGGGCCTGGATGGAAGGAACATTCTTTTGTTTTATTTTGAGGATTTTTTCTTTTGATTAAGATTACAACACATGATCGGAGGACCAGCGCTTGTTTGACTAATATTTTGGACTGCTGGGACATTTGGGGAGGCTGCATTTGTCCTCGGATGATTTCCGTTCTTTGTTGAGGGGGTTTCTTTTGTTGCTACCGGGAAGATGAGTGAAAAAGGATCCTTTTATGTGAACTGTGTTAATGATAACCGGAGCTTAGTACAGCTGCCTTTTCATTTTATGTCTCTATTTATTAATGTTTCATTTAACAGGATGATACGGGCTACAAGGAATAACTGCATTTCATGAATTAATGGAATATTTTTTCCTTTACTTTAGCCTTGTATTAATTCAATCTTTCCCTTTTTTGAAGACTTTTTCTTCTTGACTCTAAGAGGAATGGATCAGGTAGGTGCAGGCAGCTTATAAAATGTCCCAGCAGGGGCACAGACACTCTGGTCCCCTGCTACACAGTCATAAAGGACGCATTTCTCTCCTGCGAGACTTCCCTTTAAAACACAAAAAAGAAAATCTCAACATTAAAGAAAATGAATGTCTTAAGTCTTTGACAAATGATTGTGTGGCAGGGTGCAGGATTGGGCATGGTCTGCAGGGGAGAGAGGGAGTGCGGGGGAGTGGCGCACAGGTGACGCGGCTGGAACAGCTGATGGTGCACCGGTGTGTCTAATCACTCTCTGTGTATTTCAGTAGGTGTGCGGGCCCTGGAGACGGGAGAGGACGGAAGCAGAGCGGAGCAGAGGTGCAGCTCTGCTGGTAATGCGGATGCACCGAGGTCCTCTACAAAGAGGCAAAACTTGGCTGGTAGAACCAGAAATAAAAAGATTTCTACCCAATCCCGGTATCTGCTGTCTTGAGTGACCCCCGTAGCAACGACCAGTGCTACAGATTGCGATTGCTGCTACCGAGAAAGCAGCCAGATGATGAAGGCAGCGGATCATCATTCAGATGATTATTCAGAGGTAAATCTCTTATGTAATGTTTAATGATAAAGCAGAGTTATAGAACAAATGGATCGTATCAATGAGGCCAAAAACAGCTGGAAACTGGATTTTGATGACTTTCCTCCATCTTTTTCAAAGTCGAGATGTTCTTTATCTTTGTTTTTGAAGAGAAGTCTAGCAGGACGAGATGTTACAGAGATACGTAGAGAGAACTAGTAGAATTAGCTCATGAAATGAAAAATACCCTCCAATGGAAACACTGTTTCCCGCAGCGGTATTTCGTCGCAAATTTAAAATTTCGCTTTTGTTTTGCCAAAAAGTGGAATGGAAATCCACCTTATCTGTAGGCTTTTTCAAGGTCAAATGTATTATTTGTTGGTATTTAACAGAAGGATGTATCAAAGAAGGGGACATTCAGAAACAGGACTCTGGAAGAGGCCTTCAGCTGCACGGATATATATTCAAAAACTGGAAACTTCCGGGAGATATTATTCATTAAATACGACTAGACGCTGTAAACAGGTTTGAGCTGTGTGTAGGCCACGCCCACGGACCGCTGAATACAAAAGAACTGTAAAAAATGTTGCTGTTTCTGTTAAAAACACTTAAGTCCCAGTGATTTATTGTCCAGAAGCTATTGCATGTTGGCTCACATGGAAAAAACAGCATAAAAATCACTAAAAGAAGCAAAGCAAGCAGAGAGCAAACAGAGAAGCGTCTGGGCTGTAAGGAAGCAGGAAGCAGCTTCCCTGCAGGCCAACAGTCAACGTGGGCCTACAAAACACCCTGCAGCATCTTGACTCTCCAGGGACGATTGTGAGGATTCTGTTTGTGAATTTCAGCACCGTTATCCCAGAAACCCTCCATCAGAAGCCCCCCAACCTCACCTGCTGCCTCCACCTGCCTTCACCTGTCGATGGTCAGCAGGTTAGGCAGCAGGTGATGTTGGGCAGCGTCACATCCAGCCGCTGGACCGTCAGCACTGACACCCCCCAGGGAAGTGTCCTCTCCCCACTGCTCTTGTCCCTCTAATGACCGCTCAATGCACAAACCTGGCAAATACAGTTGATTCTGCTTCTAGTTCACTGAGAGGATCCTCGTTTCACAAACAGAGGAAGTGAATGTGAGTCAGACATGTCAAGAAAGCACAACTGAAAGTTGAAGTGCTGCATTACTGTTTCAACAACCACTTTAGCAGCTATTCTAACTTTGTCTCAGCTATTTTCTGTCTGAGACAACTCCTGTGTAGCATATATTTGGCTGTAACTAATGAAATAAAAATGTAGCAAATAGCTAGAGGTAGGCTAGTAACCTCAGAAGACTAGATTCAGCCGAGGAGAACACGTATGATGCACAATGAATGACACAGAGGCAGATGGCTTCAGTTTAGGTACCTTGTATTAGAAAAACACAAATTAAATTACTCAAACGTTGAAAAATAAATATGGCCATGTAAAAAATAAACTTTCTTCAAGTAATTGAAATTCAAATTAACGAAAAAAATATAACAATGACTTCAGCTTAGTTAGCTTATGTCAGGTGCACCATTAGTTTCAATTCTGTTCCACACTGTTTACTCAATGTGTGGAATAAAAGAAAATACATCAACTCAAAACCATCCCAAAAACAACAAAACAACCCACCAAAACGTAAACAAATTAATGTGGGTTCCCCACTCAAAATTAAAGTTCACTTTTCTTCACAGTTCTGGCTCCTCAGAGTTCTGGTCCTCAGCACCGGTCAAAGTCAGTCAGTCAGTCAATTAGTCAATCTGGGTGCTGGGTCCAAGCGTTTGGTTGAGTGAATGGGGCAGAAGAGATGAATGGGGGGGGAGTTTTGCTGCAGTGGCCTACCGCTGTGGCAGACACATAATTACTGTTGAGTATGATTCCTGGTTCCTCCACGTGGACTCCTGATCACTGGATTCTGGAATAGCTCACCATCCGGGATCACAAAACCTGGCCTGGTCAAACATAAGGCCAGAGCTCTTATTACAGGTTATCATTAACACAGAAAATAATTATTTGCTGGTCATCTTATCATCCATAAATGTACTGATTAAATAGTTCAAGCATTTAAACTAAACAGTACTTGCGCACTGAATGTGCGTTCCTCACCGCAGCATCAGCTGTTACCAATCGCTGATTGACACGCTGCGTCAACATAAAACAAACATTTTAACAAAAGACCCGGTAATTAAACAAACAAAACAAAACATGCCTTACTGGAAGTGTTAAAGTTCATTCAGTCATTTGGAAAAAAAACTAAATGACTAAACTTAAAACACAACTCACCAATTCAGGCAGTCAAGTATTCAACAGGTTTCTGACATCGACAATCAAGTATTCACAGGTTTCAGACTTCGACAACCTCCCGACAGCCAGTGGACAATCTGCAGTTGGCAACAAAGTGGCTGTTAACCGTCATATGACACTTTATTGTGAAAACGCCAGCAACCGTTTACTAACCTGCAGCCGCTCCGCTCCGTGCATCAGCTCCCATTCATCCACAATGAGAGCGTCTGCTGCCTGTAAATAGCGGAGCGGCTCAGCTGATTGGCTGAACGCTAGTCACATGACGTCACACTGACGGGGTCTGAATGAGCTTGAAATGAGTTTATAAATACAAACATAAATATATATAAAAAAATATAAGTATGAAATAACTGCTCATTTAGCACCTGGGTTACATCCTCCCCCTCTAAATCCATGCACGTCCCGTTGCATGCTAAGAGGCTATACTACATGGATCTTTGAAGTAGGAAAGGACTTGGAACCATTACTGTCACTCAAGGCTTCAGCGTAGGATGAAGACAAACTTTGGAAAAGGGACTGTACAATATTAATTAAAGGATGGCCTAACTGATGGTACTGAAACCTCTCTGGTTGTTTTCTGTCTCTTTGTGAACGTCTGAGGGAGATTTCAGTCTCAGGGGTGTCATTTGGATTGGTAACAGGTTCAGTAGACATGTCAGCGGGGTCCAATACTAGTTCTCCAGGCACTTCATGTTCAGGTAGGTTTTCGTCGAGTAGGGTATCAGTGGGAAAGTTCTCCACAGAGTCAAATAAGTTGTTTTCCTCCACAGATCCAGGTAAGATGTTTTCCTCCACAGATCCAGGTAAGATGTTTTCCTCCACAGATCCAGGTAAGATGTTTTCCTCCACAGATCCAGGTAAGATGTTTTCCTCCACAGATCCAGGTAAGATGTTTTCCTCCACAGATCCAGGTAAGTTGTTTTCCTCCACAGATCCAGGTAAGTTGGTTTCCTCCACAGATCCAGGTAAGATGTTTTCCTCCACAGATCCAGGTAAGATGTTTTCCTCCACAGTAATGGGTTCAGGCAGATGCTCCGCTGTGGGCGGAGGGCCCAAGGGTGACGGTGATGAAAGTTTGGATGATAGAGAAGCAGGGTTGACAGCTTTGGGGGTCTTAATCTCCTCTTCAGCATCGAAATGCCCTCCCACAGTAAACTTAGCTGTCGGCTGAAAATGACTTCTAGAGACCCAAGTGTTGAAAGTCTCGTCATCACAAAAGTCTAGATCAACAGTGTCAGGTTCATAGTTGGCTGAATGACGACGTGTGCGTGGCCGGCGGACAGGCGTAGGCGGAGAGAGTTCTTCTGCTGTTGTCACAGGGAGGAACCCGCAAGGAAGAAGGTGGTCCCTATGCAGGGTGCGTTTAGGGCCGTCTTTGGTTTCCGGACATACAGTGTAGACTGGAAGCTTTCCAGCCCGCTTGATCACAACATAGATGTCAGCCTCCCACTTGTCCATAAGTTTGTGTTTGCCACGGATACGCAAATTCCTGACCAAGACCCTGTCACCCACATCCAGTTCTGAAGTAGTCACCTTTTTGTCGAATCGGACTTTATTTCTTTCTGCTGTTTTCAGAGCATTCCGAGAAGCTAGTTGGTAGCTTTCTTGCAACCGGCTCTTGAGATCTTGCACATATTGAGAGTGAGATTTGGGCTGATCTCTCAAAGGTAGACCAAAAGCTAAATCAACAGGAAGTCGAGGTGATCGTCCAAACATGAGCTCATAAGGAGTGAACCCAGTTACCTCATTACGAGTGCAGTTATAGGCATGGACCATGGGCTTCACAAACTCTCGCCACTTTGATTTCTGCTTATTTTCCAAAGTCCCCAACATATTGAGCAATGTTCGGTTGAATCTTTCAACGGGATTTCCCCGAGGGTGATATGGGGTGGTTCGAACTTTCTGTATTCCAGAAACTTCACACAGTTCTTTAATCAAGCGAGATTCAAAATCGGGCCCTTGGTCAGTGTGCAACCTCTCCGGGATACCATAGTAAACAATAAAGTTATCCCACAAGCATTTTGCTACAGTCTTTGCTTTTTGGTTGGGAGTGGGAATAGCTACTGCAAACTTGGTGAAATGATCAGTTAACACAAGAATATCTTTAGTGTTGCTGGTATCGGGTTCAAGACTGAGAAAGTCCATACACACCAACTCCAAAGGACGGGTTGCTTTAATGTTCACCAGTGGAGCTGCTTTCTCAGGCAAAGCTTTCCTGCGTATACAGCGATCACAGGTCTTGATTTTGTGTTGCACAGCTGCTGCCATTTTGGGCCAAAAGAACCGTGTTCGGACAAGATCTAGAGTTCGCTCTATGCCCATGTGACCCATGTCATTGTGTAAGCTCTGTAAGACAAGTGCTCTCAGATCTTCAGGTAGAACCAGTTGATAAGATATTTGTTCCCCTTCTTGCCTTCGCCGATACAGAATTTCATTCTGTAACTCAAGCTTGTTCAATTCCCTCAACAGAAGTGGAAGTTCAGGGAGTTCTGTCCTTACAGTTGGAGGGATCTTTTCTCCAGATTCCATTTGGAAGATGATTTCACGAATGCATGGATCAGCTCGCTGTTTTTCTTTGAGGTCGAGATGGGATAACGATGGAATGACAGGTAAACCAGTCAGATCCTCCGAGACATAACTGTCCGGAATTGCAGCTGCAGAAAGAGCAAGAGCAAGAGACTCCACCAGTGTAAGACTGCACTGACTGGAGACAGAATCAAGATTAGTTCTGACCAGGCAACCCTGGCAGATAGCATCGACAACATCTGAGGAGAGCACCTCGGTGGAATTGGCATCAGCCAGGTGTTCCTGAGTGAAGCGATTTATGCGATGCTGCCCTTTCCGAGACTGGCTATCATCCAGGTAAGTCCCATGAGGTTTCCGAGAGAGTCCATCAGCATCAAGATTTTGTTTTCCAGCGCGGTACTGAAGTTTGAAGTTGAAAGTTGACAAAGCAGCCAGCCATCTATAGCTGGTTGCATCTAGCTTTGCAGAGGTGAGTATATATGTGAGGGGATTACTGTCTGTGACTACAGTAAACTGATCTCCATACAAGTAGTCATGAAACTTTTCAGTCACACTCCACTTGAGTGCCAGAAACTCAAGTTTATGTGCGGGATATCGTGATTCACTGTAAGACAGACCACGGCTGGCAAAAGCAATAACTCTCAACTTTCCATCCTGCTCTTGATATAAGGCGGCTCCCAGCCCAGTAGTACTGGCATCAGTATGCAAGATGTACGGTTGCTTTGGGTCTGCAAACCCAAGGACTGGAGCAGTGGTGAGTTTGTCAATGAGAGTTAAGAAAGCATCTTGACACTGAGAGGTCCACCGACCTTCAAATGGCTGCTTCGGATCATGATACTGATTGCTTGTCCCTTTAACCTTTGCAGTTTTTCACAGTGGTGGATAACCACGAGTGAGTTCGTTAAGGGGTTTAACTATGACGGCGTAGTCTTTAATGAACCGTCGATAGTAGCCCGAGAAGCCTAAGAAGGACTTCAGCTCTTTCAAGTTTCGGGGAATTGGCCAAGTTTTTAAAGCATTGACTTTTTCAGGATCTGTTTCAACTCCATTCTCAGATACCACATGCCCTAGATATCGAACAGACGTCTGAAAGAACTTGCATTTCTCATGCGACAGTTTCAATCCATACTCCTTTAACCGAGTGAGTACTTTCATCAGCCGGATTTCATGCTCCTCTAGAGTGTCAGAGAAGATGATCAAGTCATCCAGAAAGACCAGCACTTCCTTCAGGTGTAATTTTCCCATGCATTTTTCCATCAATCGCTGGAACGTACTAGGTGTATTTGTTATGCCCTGTGGCATGCGATTGAACTCCCAAAAGCCAAGTGGAGTAACAAAGGCTGTCTTAGCCTTGTCTGCCTCTTCCACTTCAATCTGGTAATATCCAGACTTTAAATCAAGCACGGTAAACCATTTGGATCCTGTTAATGCTGAGAAAGTTTCTTCAAGGTTGGGTAGGGCATAGACATCTTTTACCAGCCAGAGCTCTGAGGTCGTCAACTCAGTTGCTTTTAGACGTCCCAAAATCTAGGCTCAAAACTAGAGGTGACCGAGCTTTTGCGGTGGCCGGCCCTAAGCTGTGGAATAGTTTGCCACTAAATGTCAGATCTGCCCAGACCCTAGTGGTTTTTAAGTCTTCTTTGAAAACTTATTTATTTTCTTTGGCTTTTAGTGTGTGACAACTTAGTTCCCCACATCTGTGTGAAGTGATTGTTTTTTATTGTATTTTATTACTATTTTATTGATCATTTTAGTATGTTAGTGATTTTATTGTTTCTACACTGGGTACTGTGTTTTTCTTTTGGTATTGTTTTATTCTCTTGTATGCTGTACAGCACTTTGGTCGACCTCGGTCGTTTTTAAATGTGCTTTATAAATAAAATTGACATTGACATTGACATTGACTGTTTGCAGATTCAACTTTCTGTAGTCTATACATAGACGTACAGCTCCATTTCGTTTTCTCACGACCACGATGGGTGAGGAAAAGGGTGACTCTGACTCTCTTATGACACCAGCCTCCAACAACTCATGAAGGTGCTGACGCACTGCCTCAATATCATGAGGATGAATAGGCCGGGCCCGATGCTTGAAAGGAGTGTCATCCTTTAGTTTGATGTGATGCTTTACTTTATCTGTACACCCAACGTCCAAGTCATGGTGAGAAAATACCTCAGGCATTTCAAGGAGCTTGTTGGTGATACGCTCCCTCCATTCTGATGGCAGTGGAGAGTCACCAAAGTGGAAGTTCAAGTCTGGCTTTAAGGGTTTCTCAGGAACAGGCAAGTTTGTGACACCGTGCTGCAATATTATGCTGTGAAAAGCTCCAAGTTCTGCAATGACACTGAGGGATGGAAGAGTAATTGCTTGCTCCGTCTCATTGGTGACCATAACAGGTATTTTGTATGGTGCAGTAGAAGGAAAAGTAACAAGACAACTTTTGACACAAAGGCCACCAGGCAAGGATGACTGAGTGGGATGTTCCACCACCGTCCACCGGTCTGTCACAAGAGTATGAACTTTGGCTAATCCCTCAAGGATGACACTATGGCCGGCAGGGATGAGTATCGGTGTCTTGCTCAGCATCCTCACAACTCCCACATTGCCCTCTTTGTTCTGCTGGTGCCGTAATTCAAGCGTTTTTAGTAAGGCTTGGTAGCCATAAAGACTGGGCTGCTGATGTGTAGCGTCGCCATCAAGATATTGCTCATAGAGCACATCCAAAGTGTTTGTCCCTATCAAGACTTGAGATGGGGTTTCAGGGCGCAAATCTGGGACCACAAGAGCAAGGGTTGGTACGTCAATATCTGCTCCCAGAAAGTCTTTGGGAAAGCCAACTGTTAGCTCAACGTAGCCCAAATATGGCACAGACTGTCCAGCAGCACCCTCAACCTCTAACAGGTTGTTAAGAGGTTTTACTGGCTGATCTGACAGGTAGTGGTTGTAAAAAGACACTGGGACTGTAGTGACTTGAGAACCTGTATCCAAAAGGCAGTTGCGGTCAGCACCAGCTATTTTAACGACAGCTGTGCATCTTGAACCAACTAAACCTTTAGGCAGTTTAACAAGTGGGTGTTTTACCATTGACTGCTTATTAGCACAGCGCTTGTGCTGACGGTTAGCAGGACATTTTTCATCAGTTCCAGTCCCCATTCGTCCTGTAATAGGAACTGTGGTTAGTTTAAAGCACTTTTGGAAGCTGAGGGATGTTGAGTATCCCATTTGCGACACTTTTCATTGAATTCTCTTCTTTTTTCTGCAACTAATGCAGGATTTGGCTCACCATCGCACTGAGGTTTGATGTGGCCATCCTCCCCACACCTGAAACAGTAACCTGGTTTTGGTCTGAAAGTTGGGGTTTTCTGGGATAATGGCACATGTTTAGCAGATTTTTCAGTTTTTGGTCTCTCAACCTGCTTAGGATGTGATTTTGAAGTAAAAGCAGGTTTGGCATTGTGCTGGTTAGTTGTAAGAGCTGCTAACTGGCGTTGAATATCTGCCATTTGCTTTGCCAATTGCTGGGTAAGTGTCGTTAGTGCAGCATAGGCTCCTTTCTCCTCTTCATCATCATGAACAACATGACGATGAGATGCTACTTTCTGCTTGGTAACATCAAGATGTTGCTTCATGCGCAGATTTTTAGCTGCTTCACGATCTTCTTCTGTTCGGAGAAGCAGTAAAAGTTCAGCAAAAGAAGGGGGGTTTGCTTTCTTTTGCTTCAGCTGAAGCTCTGAGATGAGTGAGTTATCCCAACAGCCTCTACAAAACTGATTTAGCAGATGTTTATTAACTTCCCTCACAGGTACACCACCTCTTTTCACAGTAAGGTTCAAAGCTACCTGCAGACGCTGCAAATAGACTGATGGCTTTTCACCTGCATCTTGGAATGTATCCATGAATTTAGCATACAACTCGTCACCATCTTGAACTGTGCCAAAAGCTGAGTCAAGTTGCTGTAAATATACAGCAGGCAAAGTGTCAGGACTTAAGTGCTTGACAACATCAGCGGCTGGTGGAAGAAGACTTTCAAGCAATTTTCTAGACCGCTGAAGATCTGATACAGCAGGATCTTTCATAAGCAAGTCAACACTAGAACGCCATGTATCATAGTCTGCTTCCTGTGGAGGCCTCTGTATTTTGCCTGAAAAAACTCGAAGTCTCTGGGATGAAAGCATGTGCATAGAGGTATCTTCGCTCTTTACTATGTGCTCAACGACATACCGTTGGACTTCGGGTGGATTGACGTCATCAGCAGCGATAGTGTTAGATTTTATCCCAGCACTTTGAGCTCTGGGCAAGGGCTTGAAGACTGGATGGGCTGCACTTCCAGGAGAGATTTTCCAGGGTGACTGGGGTGGAGATTTTATCTCTGGGGCGCCGCCCTCCTCCTCTTCCTCCTCCTCCTCCTCCTCTTCAGCTGTAATGGCAGGTTCAAGAGCAGTGATGGATTTACTGATGTGAGACATCATGCCTTTAAGAACTTCAGCATAGTTCATGCCACTGACTTTAGCTAGTTGCTTCAGGTCTTCAAGATATGCTTGAGTCTTTTTGTCTCCTTCCCTCTCAGCATACATACTCGACAGGTCTCTGATCTGATAAGTATTTTTCCCATCTTTAGTGACAAATGTGTATGGTAGTAGGGACTCTAAGGTTACAACAGCAGTTCCTGAACTGTATTCTACAACCCAGTTTTCGTGAAAGTCGGACTCTATTGCATCCACTACTGTTGCTCTACCAATAATCCCATATTGTTTGAGAAAATCTATGACCTCTTCTACGTCAGATAGATCCTTAGTGTTTCCACTGACCAACACAGCATTAGGAATTTTAATACCAAGGCTGTCAAATACCTCCATCTTTTGATAGTGTTCTGACTGAATAAACTTAGTGCTTATTCATAACTGTATTGTGATGGTATCTTGATCATTGCACATCATAACTGGTTCTCCTGGCTAGCTCACCAGAATTGTGTAGCATATATTTGGCTGTAACTAATGAAATAAAAATGTAGCAAATAGCTAGAGGTAGGCTAGTAACCTCAGAAGACTAGATTCAGCCGAGGAGAACACGTATGATGCACAATGAATGACACAGAGGCAGATGGCTTCAGTTTAGGTACCTTGTATTAGAAAAACACAAATTAAATTACTCAAACGTTGAAAAATAAATATGGCCATGTAAAAAATAAACTTTCTTCAAGTAATTGAAATTCAAATTAACGAAAAAAATATAACAATGACTTCAGCTTAGTTAGCTTATGTCAGGTGCACCATTAGTTTCAATTCTGTTCCACACTGTTTACTCAATGTGTGGAATAAAAGAAAATACATCAACTCAAAACCATCCCAAAAACAACAAAACAACCCACCAAAACGTAAACAAATTAATGTGGGTTCCCCACTCAAAATTAAAGTTCACTTTTCTTCACAGTTCTGGCTCCTCAGAGTTCTGGTCCTCAGCACCGGTCAAAGTCAGTCAGTCAGTCAATTAGTCAATCTGGGTGCTGGGTCCAAGCGTTTGGTTGAGTGAATGGGGCAGAAGAGATGAATGGGGGGGGAGTTTTGCTGCAGTGGCCTACCGCTGTGGCAGACACATAATTACTGTTGAGTATGATTCCTGGTTCCTCCACGTGGACTCCTGATCACTGGATTCTGGAATAGCTCACCATCCGGGATCACAAAACCTGGCCTGGTCAAACATAAGGCCAGAGCTCTTATTACAGGTTATCATTAACACAGAAAATAATTATTTGCTGGTCATCTTATCATCCATAAATGTACTGATTAAATAGTTCAAGCATTTAAACTAAACAGTACTTGCGCACTGAATGTGCGTTCCTCACCGCAGCATCAGCTGTTACCAATCGCTGATTGACACGCTGCGTCAACATAAAACAAACATTTTAACAAAAGACCCGGTAATTAAACAAACAAAACAAAACATGCCTTACTGGAAGTGTTAAAGTTCATTCAGTCATTTGGAAAAAAAACTAAATGACTAAACTTAAAACACAACTCACCAATTCAGGCAGTCAAGTATTCAACAGGTTTCTGACATCGACAATCAAGTATTCACAGGTTTCAGACTTCGACAACCTCCCGACAGCCAGTGGACAATCTGCAGTTGGCAACAAAGTGGCTGTTAACCGTCATATGACACTTTATTGTGAAAACGCCAGCAACCGTTTACTAACCTGCAGCCGCTCCGCTCCGTGCATCAGCTCCCATTCATCCACAATGAGAGCGTCTGCTGCCTGTAAATAGCGGAGCGGCTCAGCTGATTGGCTGAACGCTAGTCACATGACGTCACACTGACGGGGTCTGAATGAGCTTGAAATGAGTTTATAAATACAAACATAAATATATATATAAAAATATAAGTATGAAATAACTGCTCATTTAGCACCTGGGTTACATCTGCAACAGTGACTGTAAATCTCTGTTCTTTCTCTGTATTGCAACCCCCCCTCTCCACGTACCGTCCACATTCAGGTTGATGAATCTTTCCTCCTCTCCAGCGACGGTGCTGGTGAAACACAGATATCTGCCCCGGTCCTGGATCGTCACTCCTCTCAGCAGCAGGGAAGCGTTTCCTCCTGAGATCTGGTCTTCAAAGAGAGATGTTCTTCCTCTGAACCTCTGGGCCTGCTCTCCCGCTTGGTCCTTGTTGTGATAGTAGGAGTGAACCCGGGTCTCTGGTTGCGTCTTTTGAATCCAGTGGACGACAACGTCATTGTGAACTGTGAAACTGCAGGGCAGGATACACGTCTCGTTGAACTGACAGGAGACCTCGGTATCTGTAGAAACACACACGTACAAACCTATGATCCATTTGGAATCAATAATTAACCCAAATGACATGTTTTTTGACAGCGGGAGGAGGATCAATTATCTGGAGAGAAGCAGGAACCTTCTTGCTCTGAGGCAACGGTACTAATCACTAAGCCACCGCATGTTCTTGTTAAATTAAACAAACATGATTGGATGACATCATCCAGTTTTATATCCATTATAAAACTATCAGGAACAATGTATTTTACACTTTGCAGGAGTTTCAGAGAACTGGGAGATAGATTAAAAAGGCCCAAACATCATTTGTGAGTCGTGGCCTGGCTCACACTCCAGTTCTAAACCAGTTCCTCACCATCAGTTTAGCCAACTATATTGTAATCATGTCAGTAGAAAACTATGAGGCACATTCTTCATCTGGTCTTTTCTGGGAGGTTTTCTGCCGAACAGAAAAGGTCAGTGTGTAAGTTTACTTTGAATTTCCTACAAGAAAAACCTTAACTGAGAAAAGTTGTTTGTCTTTATTTCTAACCAAGTGTCGTCTTTCTCATATCAACAAGCACGCAGGTTTAAAATACCCAACACCTCATTTCAAGGTCACCTTTACAGTGCACACAACACCGATTAAAAGAGCAAAAAAAGAAAAAAGACAATATAAATTATTAACTAATATTTGTTAATTTGTCGAGTATAATATCTCATAATAATAAATGTATTTTAAATCCGAAGAACCAGTATGTTGTTGTCCTCATAGATATATATAAAGGCTAGACGACTCAAGGCGGAGTCTCCAGCGTCGTTCACCGGCGGCCATCTTACCACAGGACACTCTTTGGTGCGCTATCGTTGTTGCTGTTGGAGGGTGAGTGGTCTGTACAGACAAAAATACTCATAACTTGCTGAAATCTTGACGGATTTACAAACGGTTTGGTTTATTAGAAATGTCATAAAAGGGTATGATTCGGGATGTTTGGACATGTTGAAATTGTATCTTTTCTTTTCGAAAAACGACTTAGATGTATATATACGTATGTATATATGTATATATGTATATATATATATATATATATATATATATATATATATATATATACATATATATACATGTTATAATGTCATAATATAAATACATGTTATAAGGTAATAATATATATGTATATATGTTATAATGTAAATATAAATATTACTAAGAATACTATAGAAATATTGATTTAATATAAATACCATGTCATAGCTATCTGTTTCTTGTTATTTTCATATAAAAGTACGTTTGTCAATGTTTATAATTATTCACAAGTATGCAGTGTCATAACTACATCTCCGACGTTCATAAAAAACCAACCTGTTTGAAAATCTGTTGAAAATTGAGCAAGTTAAGGTTGTTTAAAGGGGACCTAATATGAAAAACAATTTTTTTCTTGCTTTAACATAAAGTGGTCTCCCCTCAGCCTGCCAACTCAGAGAAGGAGGAAAGCAACCAAATTCTGCAGTGTCTGTACAGCCGCCCGGATGAGCCGTCCACATTCGGTGCATTTTCGTTACGTAACCAAAATGCAAACCACGGCCACAACTATAAAACCGTGTAACTGCATGTGAGTGTCCGACTATCGTAGCACTGCGTGACATCGGACGCTCTCTGTCCATCTCCCTCCAGCAGCTGCCACTTTATTGAGGTTTTTGTAGTGAAATGAGGAGGAATCATAGAGATAACTTCTCATTTCAACTAACTGGATCAGCTGTTCCTCATCATGACTGTTTCCTACAGCGCTTTCAACCGGCTTTCAACACGAGCGACAGGAAGAAAATAGAAGCAGGGCGTCCGACAAATGTTCAGCTCAAAACGGCGCGTCGTGCAGCGCTGTGGCCAGTTAGGACAGTCCAATAGAAAAAAAAGCAATGGAATTGATTTGGTTACTGACGCTCGCTTGCAGTGGATGCAGTTATAACACGATGTAATAATAACTCGGCCGGCCGGATCTTCCGCCATTTTTTCGTAGCACAGAGCCTCATTATCATAGCCCCGCCCACTCAGAATCCTGCATAGATAATGAGGTTAGAGACTGAGATGCTGCAGACATGGCTCAGAGGCTGAATTTCTAATTTATTTAGAAAAAACAATCAAAAGCTTGTTTTTAAGACATTCAAGGCCTGTTTAAAATAGGGATTAGATGCCATAATAGGTCCCCCTTAAGCAGTACATGCACCATTAAACACAACGTTATGAGTGAGCGAGCTACCTGTGGCAAGATGGCCGCCATGTGACGACGTTGCTCTGCATTGGCAGCAGCGCGGGTGAGTCATCTAGCCTTTATAGATATCTATGGTTGTCCTGCCAACGGATAACAGACATGATCATACATGCCGACGACCATGTTGCAAAGTGCAAATACTATCTAATATCTAATACGTTTTACGACTTTGAAAGCTGTAGTTTTAGCTGTGCACGCTCCTGTGGAGGCGCGTTCTCAGGATCAAACCGAAATTATCATTATAATAACGCAATACAACGTTGTTTTTTTTAATGTAGGTACTTGGTCAAACTACAAGAATATTAATGGTCTCAGTGACGTGACACTATTAAAAGTTAGACATACGTGGGTTTATGTGTTGGTTTTAAAAACTAATATAGCAGCACTCACCACTGCAGACAACCGATGCGCACAAAAGCAAACCATAAACCATCGCAGTGATCCTGTTCATGTTCCTCATGGTCCTGCTGCAGTTGGACGCTCCAAGCCCTGATTTTAAATATTTACAACCTCAAATGCACTAAAAACAGAACAATTTCAGCCCAGTTTGTTGAGGACTCCCAGAAACAGCTTAACTAAAGTGAAGCTTCTGACTGAACTTTCGTTTTCTCTCGACACTCCCACCAAGACAGACTTGTTGAGAGACTTTACTACGTTTGACTTGATTACAGCGGAGAAGTTAATAAATAATGAGGTGTGAAGTTTAATTCGTGCCAAAAGTCTATTCTGCATTCACTGTTGAATTCCGCTGAGCTTTCAGACGTTTGTTCACATAACTTTCCAGCTTTAGTTGTGACAAAGATCTTTTTAATAGGTACACTAAAGGTAAAAAGAAGTAACAGGAAATACCATACAAGTGTTATCAGTTGGACTCATATATATGTAGTTATATACATATATATGAGTTATATATATGTATATAACTCACACAGAGTCAACAACATTTCCATCTGTAACACCGTCTCAACAACACCTTTATTTATAAAACCAGCATGTGTGGTATGACTTCTAGACAGAACCATAAATATTCAGGGATTAGTCAGTCTGTTAAGATGAAATATTAGAAAATCAACCTCTAAATAAAGACCTCTGGTGAATCCAGGAGTAACTGATCAGTAATTAATCAGAAGAATGTGAGAATAAGCCGTCGTAAATCTAACACGTGTACAAAGAAGGGAAGACTTTTGTAGAGGAGTTTATACATTTTTACATTTTACATAATAAAAAAATCAGATAAATCAGAGTCGTGATTCCTGATAATATAATATCTGTATAAGCACCGACTCTTGGGAATATAAAGTATAGTATTTCTACATTAATGTAGAACACTTGTATGTATGACAAGAATGAAGGTTAACGTTGACATGAGTGGGACAGAACCAGGCCCCGCCCACATTTAACACTATCATTTCATTCAGATATTTAGATATTTATGTTAATATAAACTATGCAACTAAGGGTGACGACATGTGACAGCAGACTCGTGTCTTTGGTACATTTCAAAGTCATGATCTTGATGTTGTTTATCCATCCATCCATCCATCCATCATCCACCCATCCATCCATCCATCCATCCCTCCATCCCTCCATCCATCCATCCATCCATCCATCCATCCATCCATCCATCCATCCATCCTTCCATCCATCCATCCATCCATCCATCATCCATCCGTCCCTCCATCCATCCATCCATCCATCCATCCATCCCTCCATCCCTCCATCCATCCATCCATCCATCCATCCATCCATCCATCCATCCATCCATCCTTCCATCCATCCATCCATCCATCCATCCATCCATCATCCATCCATCCATCATCCATCCATCCATCCATCCCTCCATCCCTCCATCCCTCCATCCATCCATCATCCATCCATCCGTCCATCCATCCATCCATCCCTCCATCCCTCCATCCATCCATCCATCCATCCATCCATCCATCCTTCCATCCATCCATCCATCCATCCATCCTTCCATCCATCCATCCATCCTTCCATCCATCCATCCATCCATCCATCCTTCCATCCATCCATCCATCCATCCATCCATCCATCCATCCTTCCATCCATCCATCCATCCATCATCCATCCATCCATCCATCCATCATCCATCCGTCCCTCCATCCATCCATCCATCCATCCATCCATCCATCATCCATCCATCCATCCATCATCCATCCATCCCTCCATCCCTCCATCATCCATCCATCCATCCATCCATCCATCCATCCATCATCCATCCATCCATCCATCCATCCATCCATCCATCCATCCATCCATCCATCATCCATCCATCCGTCCCTCCATCCCTCCATCCCTCCATCATCCATCCATCCATCCATCCATCCATCCATCCATCCATCCATCCATCATCCATCCATCCATCCATCCATCCATCCATCCATCCATCCATCCATCCATCCATCCATCCATCCATCCATCCATCCATCCATCCATCCATCATCCATCCATCCATCCATCCATCCATCCATCCATCCATCCATCCATCATCCATCCATCCATCCATCCATCCATCCATCCCTCCATCCCTCCATCCGTCCCTCCATCCATCCATCCATCCATCCATCCATCCATCCATCCATCCCTCCCTCCCTCCCTCCCTCCCTCCCTCCCTCCCTCCGTCCGTCCGTCCGTCCGTCCGTCCGTCCGTCCGTCCGTCCGTCCGTCCCTCCGTCCGT
Organism: Cololabis saira; assembly: GCF_033807715.1. NCBI lineage: Eukaryota > Metazoa > Chordata > Actinopteri > Beloniformes > Belonidae > Cololabis > Cololabis saira. The sequence continues at coordinate 33,197,672 of NC_084608.1, forward strand.
CCGTCCGTCCGTCCGTCCGTCCGTCCGTCCGTCCGTCCGTCCCTCCCTCCGTCCGTCCGTCCCTCCATCCATCCATCCATCCATCCATCCATCCATCCATCCCTCCCTCCCTCCCTCCCTCCCTCCCTCCCTCCATCCATCCATCCATCCATCCATCCATCCATCCATCCATCCATCCATCCATCCATCCATCCATCCATCCATCCATCCATCCATCCATCCATCCATCCATCCATCCATCCATCCATCCATCCGGGGCATCACTAGACTTAAGACTGTACTTGGGCACAGATAATACACGCAAAAAAGACTTTTAGACTTATTTATATTTAGAAAAGCATAAATAGTACTTTAAACTAAGATAGATAAGATAGTCCTTTATTGATCCCCACAGGGGAAATTCAGGAAACTATACAATCAGATCAGACTATGTTAATAACTGGATCTTTCTTTTACCACCTGAATGAACTGACGCACTTGGCTTGATGATTAAGGAAAACTAACCCACATTTGCAAACCTAGACCGTTTGAGCCTGAGCCACTGCGGTATCCCTGGGCTTTATCTAGTGAACCAACACAAGCTCTCATCATTGAGCAGAGGTCCTGACCAGAACCAGAACCAGCAGGATCCCACCGTTACCGCACTTGTTCACCCGGATAGGAACCTCACTGAAATTCCCCTTGGGTCTGACTCTCTCAACACCACTGGGTTTTCCACCCTTATTATGGTAGCTACCGCTAACAAAAGTCACTCTCTGTACTGCTTTATGTTAATTGGGTTGTCTTGATACGTTTATGACGTCATAAACACAGGTTGATGTTGCCTAGCTAAGGGCTTACCTCTCTGATTTCTCCTTGCTGTTTTATCCCTGCTGCCAGTGAATATCTTTCTGATATCCATCTACAGGAGTAATACAGTTTGAGTCAAATCACAAAATAATATATGATATTATATAAGTATTCAGCAAGCTGTTATGGGCTAAGGCAGGGGTCGGCAACCCAAAATGTTGAAAGAGCCATATTGGACCAAAAACACAAAAAACTAATGTGTCTGGAGCTGCAAAAAATGAAAAGTCTTGTATAAGCCTTAGAATGAAGACAACACATGCTGTATGTATCTGTATTAGTTATAACTGGGGGAAGATGTCGAAATGTTGAGAAAAAAGTCGAAATGTCGAGAAAAAAGTCGAAATGTTGAGAAAAAGTCGAAATTTCGAGAAAAAAGTCGAAATATCGAGAAAAAAGTCGAAATGTCGAGAAAAAAGTCGAAATGTCGAGAAAAAATTCAAAATGTTGAGAAAAAAGTCAAAATTTCAAGAAAAAAGTCGAAATATCGAGAAAAAAGTCAAAATGTCGAGAAAAAAGTCGAAATTTCGAAAAAAAAAGTTGAAATATCGAGATTAAAATGGAAAGAAAAAAGGAATAAAAAAGAGAAAAAAAGGGAAAAAAAGAGAAGAGAAAAAAGGGGAAAAAAAGAATAAGGAGAAAAGAAGAAAAAAAGAGAAGAGAAAAAAAGGAAAAAAAAGAAGAAAAAAAGGAAATAAAAGGTCAAACATTTTTGAAAAAGCTCCAGGAGCCACTAGGGCGGCGCTAAAGAGCCGCATGCGGCTCTAGAGCCGCGGGTTGCTGATCCCTGGGCTAAGGTTACGAACCTTTAGTGACTCAGCTGCTAGATGGACTCTCTCTCTCTCTCTGAGTGAATGGGGGAGTGAGTGGAGTGTGGAGCTGCAGCGTGTGACTGAGGTTTTTTCTGCAGTTTCATGTGTTTTTTCTTTCTTTTTTTCTCCCTTTACAGTTACTAATAAGTGTCTAAATCTTGGTGAGGTGTAGTTTTTAGCGGTAGCGGGGCTACCGGCACAGCTGAGCAGTATGCCCGTTGTAAAAGGCGGAGAGGCCCCCTGGGCAGCCCCCTGCGCGCTCTGACGGTGAGGTGTCAGGAAGGACGGAGGAGCAGTGAACAGTTGATAAAGAAAAAGAGCCAGAAAATGATAAAGATAGACAGACTGAGGCCGCAGTGGGTTAAGCAGCGGCTCATATACTGAGGCTACAGTCCTCCTCCTGCAGCGGTCGCGGGTTCGAATCCAGCCTGCGCACCTATGCTGCGTGTCTTCCCCGTTCTCTCTCTCTACCCCTTTCCAGTCTGCATCTCCAATAAAGGGCCACTAGAGCCCAAAAAACCTTTTAAAAAAAGATAGACAGACTGAGCATGAGGGCAGTTCAGAAAGTACAGCTATGGTAGCTGAAGATGAACAGGATGAAACTGATCCCTCACTGTCTGAGGATTTGGAAGACGAGGATATGAGTGATGATGATTTTCTTGAAGTGTCACAAAAAAGGAAACGCTCAGAACGTATCCTGAATAGTGCAAAGGTCAGTAAAGTCATTGAGGAGCTAAAAGATAAAAGTGCTCTCTCAATGACTCAGGAGGATCAGCAGGGTCGGTATTCTCCTGATAGATAGAAATAAAAAAAAAATAGAAAAAAAAGGCAAAAAAAATGAAAAAGAGAAAAAGGTATTTTTGAAGAAAGGGGGGAAAAAGAAAAGAGAAAGATAAAAAAGATGAAAACATGAAAAAGAAAGATAAAGGGAAACAGGGAAAAAGACAAGGGGGGAAAAGGGGAAAAAAAAGAAGGAAAAAAGAGATGTAGAAAAAAGGAAAAAGAAAGAGAAAAAGAAGAAAAAAGAAAAAGGTTTAACAATCAATCTCTGTGAGGTTTGGACCGGTACCAGCTCCCAGCTTGTCCTGACTAGTAACAGACGTGTGCGGGTCTCGTGATCCAGTCAGGTGAACCCGGTTAGTTGAGCAGAGAAGTTCCTCAGGGCCCGGAACCAGGACACCCGGGTCTTTCAGACGGACCAACGCAAGGAGTCAAACTACATTCATCGTTGTTGTTTAGAGGGTTGGGCCGTAGTTCTTCTCCCACCAGAAGGTTCCAGATCAGGATGCTGAACACGTCGTCCAGATAAATGATGCAAAACCGGCCGATCAATACGTGATTGGACGTTGATGTGCACGTTGTCCACTTTTCTGGCTGCCGTGTTTGCAGGAGAAGGACAACTGGAGCGGCATCGCCCGCACGGTGGACCGGCTCTGCCTGTTCCTGGTCACCCCGGTGATGACCCTCGGCACCATCATCATCTTCCTCATGGGGATCTGCAACCACCCGCCCCACCTGCCCTTCAAGGGGGACAAGCACGACTACACAGAGGGAAACGCACGGCTGCTGTGACGCAGGACCTGTTTCTCAGCCTGGAGTCAAACAGTTACTCGCTTTGTTTCTATGTGGTTTGAATAAGGATTTACTTGAGAATAATTCTATACAATTACAGCTCTGTTGTTAGAATATTCCTTCAAGACGGTTTTTGGTGAAATATTTGAATCCATTCACACGTTTGTTTGTTCTCTGAGGGAAAAACCTCTCTAAAATGATGTAATTTTTAACATATCGAACATTAAAATTAAGCTTTTTTCCTTTTGTGAGAATCTGATTGACTTTGCAATCTAAACTGAAATAGGGAGCAAGAAGTGCTGAACACAAACATAGATTCAGAGGAAAACATTGAAAATAAATGAATAAAAAAACTGAAACATTAAACAATCAGATAAAACACTAAGATCTCAAACTGAAAAGCCGCCGTCACCTCGGAGCTTCCTGGAGCTTTTCCACTAGAACCTACTCAGCCCGACTCGGCTCTCCTCGGTTTGGTTCTTCTCCATCAGGGGTCTAATGTGCTAAGAAGATACTTTTCTGTGTCTATTCTGCCGAGGTTCTAAGCGGCTGAGTCGGGCTGTGACGTCATCACACTACAGGCCACCGATTGGTCGGGGGGTTGGAGTCAGACGTCTGAGTCAGGATGTGACATCAGAGAAAGAGACTGACGGAGATTCTTGTTCATTTTATTCCATTAGCAACGGCAGCAGAAGCATGTTTGGTGATCCAACTCTGAGGTGCAGATGTTCATAAACCTGGTGCTGAGGAGAGAATTAAAAAGATCTAGACGGGCGATAAGGAACGACCAGATCTATCAGGAGCTCTGTCACTTCATAGCTGCTCAGCTACCAACGGACTTTTCAGCAGCCGAGACAAACAAAAAAATTAAAAAGCATCGGTGCTTAAAGCTTCTCTCTCTCATTTTTTAACTTTATATCGAACACAAGCCACAGACCAGCAGCACATTTATCATCTCCTCCAGGTTCTACATCTTTAGTGTTGTTGTCTTCTTCGTTTAGATCACGCAATAAAATACGTCACAGCAGCTTCGCTCCAACCTCCTACTTCTGCTCCAACTGCTGAATTGCAGAAACAAACTAAAATTGGAGAAATATGCTCTCATTTTCTTGCACTGATTAGAAGTCGGGTGGTGGTGTTTTGAGCTGCCTGGTTGACTCAGACGTAAAGAACAAAGCTGGACCGGGCCCCCGAACTAATACCTGTATAAACGTCCAGTTTCCACTCAGGCTTGTCGACCTGCACCTGAGAGGCAGCACGAGCCCCAAATAACACCATGATACCACAGAAAACTCCTTAACGTCCACCGCAGGTTATTCTCTCATGGCTTGTGAACTTAAGTCCACTTTAATCACTTTGAAAGATAGTTTGTTTATCTAAATAACAAATGCTTAGAGCAACATCCATCCATTTTCAGAACCCGCCTCCTCCTGTCGGGGTCCCCGGGATCATCACACCCTGGACGGGTCACGGATCACGCTGTTCCAGACCTGATCGGAATGGGACGATGCATCCTGATCAGGGATCAATATGTATTTTATTCTCATTATTTTGATCAGCGCATCAAACAGATGATGGAAAAAGCGTCAGAAAAACACCACAGGCTGTCGCACATTCTTGCCAACTTCACATGCACAAGTGCAGCATGATGGACACCCGGGCCCGGCTGCCACGAGGACGATTGTAGGTCGCTTTAAACACATTTTATTCTTTAAGCCAGAACAAGAGTTCAGTCTAAAAAGCACATTTATTTACATGCCTGACTTTATGACTCTGTTGCAGTTTTATTTGCTCATTTATTTACATGCCTGCTGGGTATTTGAAGTTGAGCTGCTGTTTTTATTAAATTCAAATTTTTATTAGGTAATAGTTGCATTATTATTACTTTATTGTTCAAGCTACCTCACGGAGAACTGCTCTGTTTAAGTGCTAAATGATCAAATAAGGTTAATAAAAAAAAGGGGGACAACCTGGATCTGTGTATTTTGCATTTGTTCATTATTTTAATATTACGAAAGTATCAGGACTCGAAATCAAATGACTTGCACACACACACACACACACACACACACACACACACACTCCTGCCGGGTCCAGGAGTCCAACCAGGAACTAATCCACCGTGCTGCCCAGTTACAGCATCAATCATTACACATTTGTGAATCAGAACAATTCAAATCCTAAATGTATTTCATATTTTTTTAATGGTGAAAGTCTGAAGTAAAACAAGCTCAACCATACAGAAGTAGGTAGGTATAAAATATAGGTATACACACACACACACACACACACACACACACATATATATATATACACACACACATATATATACACACACACACACGTGCGCGCGTGCGTGTGTGCATATATTGTGAAAGAGCGGGACACTGGTGCGTGTTGCTAGTTAGATTCCTGTGCCAGAGCTCCGATCAGAGAGAAGGGCACGTAGAAACGTTTCCAAGCACACTTTAATGTTGTTATTGGTTTACAGGACTGGTGATGGTTATCTATATATATATTGGTGTGTGTGGTCTATACAAGAAACATAATAAAAATAATATGAATACTTACAATTGTATGAATAATTAAATTATAAACATTGACATTTTTGGTTGGAAAAATATTAACCTGGATAAATACATAAATTTGGCAATAAAGCAACAACAACCCGGTCACTTAAAAGGTTAGTATTGAAATTATAGATTTAAATGAATCTGGCGGTCTGTGGCTCCACCTAGTGGACACAGACCGCAACTACACTCCTTCAACACGCGAGGGGCGCGTGAACAGCGGTATTAATTAACACTTAAAATGCGTTTAGCGCAATAGTTAGGCTAAATAAACTGTACTGATAATAAATAAATAATGTAAGGCAATAACTTGAATATAGCTTAAAGCTGCATAAACATATCACACTGCAAGGAGAGCTGATTGCACCATCACGTACCTAATTAAAGGAGCCGTCTGTAAGAAATGGCCAAAACTGGTACTGCAGTCACTTTCAAAATATTGTTGAGCTGCGTGTACCCTCCCCCTCCTCCCCCCGACCAGAGGTTGCCAGGTAGGCTGCAGAATGCAGCAGGAACATAGGCTGCCATGGCTGCGATAATTAGAGCCGAGCTGGCAACCCGGATGCTGAAACAATACTGACTTGGTGATTGGGAGATAGGTGGAGGGTGGAGCTTCAGAAACAATACTGACTTGGTGATTGGGAGATAGGTGGAGGGTGGAGCTTCAGAAACAATACTGACTTGGTGATTGGGAGATAGGTGGAGGGTGGAGCTTCAGAAACAATACTGACTTGGTGATTGGGAGATAGGTGGAGGGTGGAGCTTCAGGCCAAAACAAAAAATGACAACATAAACATCAGTTGAGGGCTGCAACTCCTCTTTTTAAACTGGAATATCCTGGCTTGAGTGCTGTTGTCAGTGACATAAGTATTTGAAATGAACATGATTTTTAAACGTCTGTTGACATATCGGGGTCATTTTATGATTCGTTTTATTATTGCTCTTACATACAGCTCCTTTAACTACTAAAAGCAACACAGTGTTCAAGATTCACATAAACGCAGTATATTAAGGCAGTTTAACCACTCAATGTTTAGGCAAGTTTGAGAACATCATAATAGCGTACTGTAATAACTATTTGTTTATTAGATTATATATATTTATTTTTATTTGACGGATAGTATAAAGCTGCCACCACCTTTGTCAAACTCGTGTGGTCCGGTATAAGAGGCAGGAGGATATTTGTCAAACACACACATACATGAGGATAGGATACAAAATAAACTTTATTGGAAAATATGATTTCATTAAAAATGGTAATATGACCCCAGCAACAGGCTAAAGGGGCTGACACACCAAGCCGAAAATCGGCCGTCGGGCCGTCGGTGAGCGTCGGTGCTCGTCTGTCGGGCTAGTTTCCCCGGTGTGTCCCGCACGTCGCCACAGGTCGGGCGCCCGTCGGGAGCTTTTCAGCCGATTCGACATGTTGAATCAGCGTCGGCCGTCGGTCAAACAACTCACTCTGTGATTGGCTGTTCCCAGAATTTCCCAGAATGCTTTTCGTCGTCATTTGCGGACTGAATAAAAAAAAAAACATGGCGGACATTTCTTATGAATAAAATCAATATTTTGAGTTGTGGGACTGGGCCAACGTCTCCACTAATTTGCCAACATAGTCGCTAACTGAAGGGAATCCCTGTCCAGCCCCCACATCAAGCATTATGTCCACTGGGAGGACCATCTCTCGTCCGAACAACACCTTATATGGGGTGAAATCTATACTGGCATGCACACTGCTGCGATATGCCGTCATTACATATGGTATAAGTTAAGGTAATAAGTTAGTCCCAATTAATAATTTCTTATTTTTTAATATTTTTAGTTAGTTTCTGCATAAAAATGCGTTTTGATTACATTTCTAGCGAGAAATAAATATTTTACTTATATTCACTCAGTGAATGTACATAATCACTCGCTTGTCTTTTTCAAACCGCGCCAGAATAAAGGCTGATTTATGGTTCTACGTTACACCAACGCAGAACCTATGGCGTAGGTTACGCGGCGACGCGCGCCGTACGTCGTACCCTACGCCGTAGGCTCTGCGTCGATTTAACGTGGAACCATAAATCAGCTCCGGAGCCGGCAGGCAGAAAATCCCCAAATTTTCGGAGCAAATTACTTAACAGGCGTAGCTACAACTGTTAGATTTCATCTATTAAACCAACATTTATCTTCCTAAATGATTTATTTCAGCCAGCAGTAATTCTACACAGAGTTTTGTTTGTCTGTTTTGATCAGATCTGTTCTGGTCAGAGTTTTGTTTGTCTGCACTTGTGTTTTCTCAATAAAGCTTTGAAAAAAAAAGCGCTGTCCCCCTCCTTGAACCCCTGAATACAGACTACCGCTGCCTGCTGGTATGGAGGGGAATTACCTCTCACGCATGCGCAGAACGTACGTGCTAGTTCGCCGTCGGGTGTCGTATTTGCGATGTGTCTAGTGAGCCCGACAGAGCCCACCACAGCACGAGGCGAGCCGACACAGCAGTCGGCAGAGAGGGGGGGAAGTCGGGTTGGTGTGTCAAGACCTTAAGAGCTAGAGGCTAACAGCTATGACACACCAATGGCCATCCTACAACCTGCCACACGATATGTAAGTCCACAAACAAGGACAAAATCTGCACACTATAAGAGAATCACTGCACACGCTAAAACCCAATAACTGGCACAACACACTAATGAAACCCAGTGTTAAAAATGCACAGCAATATATAGGGACCACTCCAAACTGTAAGCAGGTCAAAACCACTCCACACCACTAGGGGGAGGCAGGGGGCCCTGGGGCCGTCAGCGTCGCCTCTAAATGAGCCCCTGACAAAGGGTCCATTACACTAGACTATACTTTAAAACCATATGCTCGAGTTCATATGGGGAAATGAACTGGCATGCAACATACTTAAAGGAGCTGTATGTAAGAGCAATAATAAAACGAATCATAAAATGACCCCGATATGTCAACAGACATTTAAAAATCATGTTCATTTCAAATACTTATGTCACTGACAACAGCACTCAAGCCAGGATATTCCAGTTTAAAAAGAGGAGTTGCAGCCCTCAACTGATGTTTATGTTGTCATTTTTTGTTTTGGCCTGAAGCTCCACCCTCCACCTATCTCCCAATCACCAAGTCAGTATTGTTTCTGAAGCTCCACCCTCCACCTATCTCCCAATCACCAAGTCAGTATTGTTTCTGAAGCTCCACCCTCCACCTATCTCCCAATCACCAAGTCAGTATTGTTTCTGAAGCTCCACCCTCCACCTATCTCCCAATCACCAAGTCAGTATTGTTTCAGCATCCGGGTTGCCAGCTCGGCTCTAATTATCGCAGCCATGGCAGCCTACGTTCCTGCTGCATTCTGCAGCCTACCTGGCAACCTCTGGTCGGTGGGAGGAGGGGGAGGAGGGGGAGGGTACACGCTGCTCAACAATATTTTGAAAGTGACTGCAGTACCAGTTTTGGCCATTTCTTACAGACGGCTCCTTTAAATACTGAAACTAAATACAGACATGAAAGGAAAATTATAAACGACACAACATATAACAGTAAATGTAAACAGTATTTGAGTTCACTTATCTCGCCCGGTCTGGCGACGACACCCCCCCACGGGGTGTCAGCATGGAGTTGCCCGTGAAGCGTCCACAGAACAAACTCAATGCGGCCGGGTTAGTGACAACCGGCAGCAGTTTGTGGCAGGGAAGCCTCAGTAAGGAAAAGACAACGGCACTTACTACTCCCCGGCCCCTCGCTACCTAAAGGAGGCGTCCAGCCTCCCCTCCTCACTCAGGAAAAAGGCTCGCTCCCTTACTCAACTGTCTTCGCGGCCGGCAACTATAAAAGCTGGGATCCGCACCCTCCCAGCCCGGACCGGTGCTGCAGCCTCAGACAAGTATTCCCCACTCACTGTCCGGCCATTCACAGCCCTCTTTTATTCCAGCGTCGTTGTCCTCTCCTACTCGACACAGGTGCAAGTCATTCATAATCAGGTAAGGAAACTCCTCCCCGCAGCATCCACACCGGCAGGCACAGAGACCCTCCTGACATTTCATTACACTCCTCCCTCCCCTAATGAAGAGAACTTGCCCTCGAGTTAACACGTCACATCGTAGTCTTTTAACCATCCGGGTGCCTTCTGTTCACGCACCGGGCGTCCCCCCCCCGCGCATCCAGGCGAACAGCTCCCCCCTCTGGCGGGAGCAAGTGCTGTCCGCACTGTTCCTCCGGGGTCACACTGGCATCCCGTGGTGCAGCAGGTGTCGCAGTCAGATGGCAATGGCCACTGTTAGGTCTAAAATGGCATTAAATCATTCCGTAACCGAAGAAAGACACCAGAGACTGCTGGAAAGGTTTTAACGCACTTCTGCAGAAGCGGGAGAGCAGAGGCAGGAGTGCAGAACGACAGTTCTCAGTGAGAACTCCTGACAGCAAAATGCTTCTCGCAGTTCCTCCCTCTGCATTATGCTTTTATTGAGAAACTTAACAGTGACCGTTATGTACAGTGAGAGGAAGAGATAAAGTGTGATTTAATCATGACATTTCAGTAGAGTGATTGAACCAGGACATTCCAAAACCTGAGTAGATCAGGAAGTGGCGTTGTGACATCTGTTAACAAAGCATGTGACAGCATCGGAAGGACAAAACAAGTTTAACCTTTAATTAACCTTACACTACCACCGACGAACATCGGCAGGGTCCCTCTTAGCAGAATCAGGTGGTGATGGCGACTGCTGCAAGAGAGTATCAGCAGGGCCACTCTCAACAGTATCAGGTGGTGATGGCGACTGCTGCAAGAGAGTATCAGCGGGGCCACTCTCAACAGAATCAGACGGTGATGGCGACTGCTGCAAGAGAGCATCAGCAGGGCCCCTCTCAACAGAATCAGGCGGTGATGGCGACTGCTGCAAGAGAGTATCAGCAGGACCCCTCTCAGTAGAATCAGGTGGTGATGGCGACTGCTGCAAGAGAGTATCAGCAGGGCCCCTCTCAACAGAATCAGGCGGTGATGGCGGCTGCTGCAAGAGAGTATCAGCAGGGCCCCTCTCAGTAGAATCAGGTGGTGATGGCGACTGCTGCAAGAGAGTATCAGCAGGGTCCCTCTCAGTAGAATCAGGTGGTGATGGCGACTGCTGCAAGAGAGTATCAGCAGGGCCCCTCTCAACAGAATCAGGCGGTGATGGCGACTGCTGCAAGAGAGTATCAGCAGGGCCCCTCTCAGCAGAATCAGGTGGTGATGGCGACTGCTGCAAGAGAGTATCAGCAGGACCCCTCTCAGTAGAATCAGGTGGTGATGGCGACTGCTGCAAGAGAGTATCAGCAGGGCCCCTCTCAACAGAATCAGGCGGTGATGGCGGCTGCTGCAAGAGAGTATCAGCAGGGCCCCTCTCAGTAGAATCAGGTGGTGATGGCGACTGCTGCAAGAGAGTATCAGCAGGGTCCCTCTCAGTAGAATCAGGTGGTGATGGCGACTGCTGCAAGAGAGTATCAGCAGGGCCCCTCTCAACAGAATCAGGCGGTGATGGCGACTGCTGCAAGAGAGTATCAGCAGGGCCCCTCTCAGCAGAATCAGGTGGTGATGGCGACTGCTGCAAGAGAGTATCAGCAGGGCCCCTCTCAACAGAATCGGGCGGTGATGGCGACTGCTGCAAGAGAGTATCAGCAGGGCCCCTCTCAGCAGAATCGGGCGGTGATGGCGACTGCTGCAAGAGAGCATCAGCAGGACCTCCTTCCACCAGAACACTCTCCATCTGAACCGGGCCTGATTCCCCATCACCCTTGGTCAATGGCAGCCCTAAAGAGGAAGCCAAATAAGGTTTAAGACGGTTGAAATGTACCACAATCTCTGGCCTTATCCCTACTGGTGCCACTCGGTACAACACTTCTCATTCTCACTTCACATTGAGTCCATGCTCATAATGTGAAATGTGCTTTATAAATAAATTTGACTTAACTTGACTTGACTTCTGTGACCCTCTCTATTATTTTGTAAGGGCCTTTAAAACGTCATTGAAGCTTGGGGCACAATCCTCTCCTCCTTACTTTGTTTAGAACCCACACAAGTTCCCTGTCAGAGTAATACTGAAAGTTCACTCTGACATCAAAATTGGTCTTTTGTTGACTAGAAGCTTTGGCCTGATGCTTCTTCACTGCCTCCACTACAGTGGATAACGGGCCAATCCCAATACACCCCCTACTTTCTACCACTAGCCCTCACTCACTACCACTACCCCTAAAAATTAAGCCACAGGCGTAGGGCCCTTTTAATCTTCCCTAGGGATTGGGACACCACTTGCTACGTCACTGCGTGGTTTACGTTTGGGTACGTAAGCAACTGTGTAGTTACGTTTGCACATACGTCACACCATATCAGGAAGCCGAGAGCTAAAAGCTGTTTTAATTTCCGCTGTAGCGCTGTTAATATGCCACTTTATTAAGTTTTAATATTTTTTCAGACGTAAAAGTAACCGTTAAGATCCCCAACCCCAGATACAACGCAACAACGACCAAGCGAGTGATTATGTACATTCACTGAGTGAATATTATGAAAGAAAAATATATATTTCTCGCTAGAAACGTAATCAAAACTCATTTTTATGCAGAAACTAACTCAAATTATTGATTTTATTCACTAAAAATTAGAAATGTCCGCCATATTTTTTTGTTTGATTCAGTCTGCAAATGATGACGTAAAGCATTCTGAGAAATTTTTCTGGCCCTCGGTCGCGAAGTCAACATCTGAAATCCCTCGCTGTGAAGGGTTAGATTCATACCCCCTACCCCTCGTTATGTCCACTATCCCTACATGCAAAGAGGAATTGGGACACCACTACCCTCACAGGAACGCGCAAAATTTAGGGGTAGGGCTGAAAAGTAGGGCTAGGGGGGGATTGGGACTGGCCCAACGTCTCCACTAATTTGCCAACATACTCGCTAACGGAAGGGAATCCCTCTCCAGCCCCCACATCAAGCATTATGTCCACTGGGAGGACCATCTCTCGTCCGAACAACACCTTATATGGGGTGAAACCTATACTGGCATGCACACTGCTGCGATATGCCATCATTACATATGGTATAAGAATGTCCCAATTAGACTGATTCTCCTCGACAAACAGTGATAACATAGACAGCAATGTGCGATTAAATCGTTCAATGAGACCATCTGACTGTGGGTAGTATGGGGAAGTCCTCGTTTTGTGGATATTTAGGAGCTGACATAATTCTCTGAACAGAGTGGACTCAAAATTCCACCCCTGGTCTGAATGGATGCTACGTGGAGCCCAAAATCTACAAACCCATTCTTCCACTAACACCTTAGCAATGGTCTTGGCCTCCTGGTTTGGCAGAGGAAATGCTTCTGTCCACTTGGAGAATTAGTACCCTATAACCACAATATACTTATTTCTACTGGCTGTCTCTGGCAAAGGGCCTAGAATGTCGAGCGCTACTCTTTCATGTGGTCGGGACACACTTGATGTCTGAAGGCGAGCACAAGGGGGACGACCCTGAACCTTCCGGGAGGCGCAATCTACACATTGCCTACACCACAGCTTCACATCCCCGAACCACCCCAGCCAATAGAAGCGACCCTTCACCTTCCCCTGCAGCTTCTGTACCCCTAAGTGGCCACCAGTGGGGGAATCATGCAACTGCGCCAAAATGGGCTGAACAATTATAATTAAAAAAGTCTTTTTTTCAATTAATCTACATCTACCACAGGCTCCCTGCTCGACCCCCTGCAGTTTGCCTACCGGGCAAACAGGTCGGTGGATGACGCAGTCAACATAGGACTGCATTACATCCTGCGTCATCTCGACACCTCAGGGACTTATGCAAGGATCCTGTTTGTGGACTTCAGCTCTGCGTTCAACACGATCGCACCCGCAATCCTCCACCAGAAGCTCACCCAGCTCACCGTGCCTGCCCCCACCTGTCAGTGGATTACCAGCTTCCTGAGTGACAGGAGGCAGCAGGTGAGGCTGGGGAGCATCACATCCAGCACCCGTACCATCAGCACTGGCGCCCCCCAGGGGTGCGTCCTCTCACCACTGCTCTTCTCCCTATACACAAACGACTGCACCTCAGGGGACTCTTCTGTGAAGCTCCTGAAGTACGCGGACGACACCACCGTCATCGGCCTGATCCGGGAAGGTGACGAGTCCGCGTACAGACGGGAGGTGGATCAGCTGGTCCACTGGTGCGGTCGGAACCACCTGGAACTGAACCCGCTCAAGACTGTGGAGTTGACAGTGGACTTCAGAAAAAACCCACTGCCACTCCTCCCCCTCACCATCCTCAACAGCACCGTCTCCTCCACAGACTCCTTCAAGTTCCTGGGGTCCACCATCTCCCGGGACCTGAAGTGGTCCACCCACATCAACTCCATCAGGAAGAAGGCGCAGCAGAGGTTGTACTTCCTGCGGCAGCTCAGGAAGTTCAACCTGCCACAGCAGCTGCTGATCACCTTCTACACTGCCATCATCCAGTCTGTTCTCTGCTCCTCCATCACTGTCTGGTTTGCATCAGCCACCAAACTAGACAGGCACAGACTGCAACGGACCATCAGGTCTGCAGAGAGGATAGTTGGGACTAACCTCCCATCTATCGACGACCTGTACCGGTCCAGGACCAGGAAACGGGCAGGTCGAATCTCTGCAGACCCCTCACACCCGGGACACCGCCTGTTCCAACTCCTCCCCTCTGGACGGCGCTACAGAGCACTGTACGCCAAAACCTCCAGACACAAAGACAGTTTCTTCCCGCAAGCGGTTGCTCTGATGAACTCCCACAAATAATTAGTCTCAGAGTAACCAAACACGTGCAATAAAAAAATCATCCAGCACCCTCTTTAATAATCATGTCTGCCTCACTCTGCTGCACCTCTGCACCTCTCACTTTTGTACTTCCTTTTGTATAATTTTTTGTATTTTTTGTATAATTTGTCTGTTAAATTGTATATAGGTTATACTTATACTTATTCTTATTTTTATTCAGAACTATCCTTCTTTTATCACTACCTCAAACTGCTGCACCTTAAAATGTTAAAATGTTAAAATGTTTATACTGTAGATAGTAATACCACATTTGTTTATTGTTTATTTGTTTATTGTTATTTTTTTACTACCAAAGAGCGAAATAACCGAATCAAATTCCTTGTTGGACAATGTTCGAACCTGGCCAATAAAGCTGATTCTGATTCTGATTCTGATTCTGATTCTATATACAAACGTTTAGAAAAATAATTCGTCACATAACAGTTGTGAACAGTACGATACAGAAAAAATAGGTTGTTTCAAAGTAATTTAACCTTCACCAATCATTTAAAGCCAAGTAAGCTAAATTCAGATATTTGTATGGAAGCATTTTATATGTAATACTTAATTGTTTTAGAAAACAAGTCAAAATAATGAATTTTCGAGTTAAAATAGTGGAATTACACTAGATGTTTATTGCTGAAGATTACAGGATCGTGCTTGAAGTCAATAAGGAAATCCTGTTGCATCCCTCCTCACGGGCTCTACAGTACCTGCCCTTCTGAAAAATAAATTAAATACATTTAATTCCTGTAAACTTGAAGCAATAAGGATTTACCAAAGAATGTTGTAATTCTGAAGAAATAAGACTCAAACTTCATATTTGTTTGAACTGATTTAAAGTCAAATTTAAACTGGAAATTTTTGACTGACTTAAATGTACAACAGTAATTTAAACAGTCACAGTTTTTACTCATATAGTTCATAAACATTTATATTCAAATAAATGACACATTTACCATTTGAAAAAATTAGAGGTGGCTGTGAAGCTCTCAGCTGCTTCAAGTTACTTCAGAGAGTCATTAAAGTGTCTTTAACTAGTGATTAAATGTTTTCTAGGTGTTTCATTTTTACTTGAAAGATTCTGTTTGAATTATGTAAAAACATCAAAACCAAAATATAAAATACATCTTTACCTTCATTTCTTTCTCGTGTCCGTTCTTCCATCCTTCTCCTTCTGTCTTTGATTTTATCAACTAAAATCAATAACACCACACCCGCTACCAAACCCACCAACACACCCACCACCACAGCCACCATCACACTCACCGCAGCCCCCACCGCCGCCACCACCCCACCCCCTACCGTACCCCCCACCAGAGCACCAGTAAAAATGCTGCGTTTGACACCTGGCCCGATTGCAGTTTTCAGCATCAAAGCTTTCACACAATTTAACATCATATACACGATCGTCCATGTGGACACACCAAATATCACACCAAACATCACACCCACCGACACCGACACCTCCACCTCCACAGTACTCATAGCCCCCACATTAGCCTTTATCATAGCCCCCCGCACAGCCCTCACCACAGCCCCCACCACAGCCCCCACCACAGCCCCCACCACTACCCCCACCACAGCCTTCACCATCACAACAATCAATCCTTTCAACGCCCCACCCACCCACACCTCCACCAGATCAGACCAGCACACACCCACTGACGCACCCACTGACAGACCCACCAACACACCCATATATACAGTAATCCAATACCCCACCATAAACCCCACCTTAGTCAAAAACACAGCCATCAGCAGACCCCCCACCACTGCCCCCACCACAGCCAACACCACTCCCAACACCAGACCCACCAACAAATCCTTCAGCTTCACACCCTTCACCATCACCCCCACCATCACATCCTTTGACATCACATACTTCACCATCACACCCATCAGCAAACCCCCCACTAAAATAACTCCAGTCCGGTCTGCAACAGAAAAACAGAACAAGAATTAAAATGACAGTTTTTCTATTTTGATGACAGTGATTTGAAACATGTCTCAACAGATCACATGAACCTTCACAAGTGTATCTGTGTGTAGTCATTAGTTGACCTAAAGTCAATGAGTTCTTTGAAAGTTTCAGCTATTTACTAAAACAAAATGATTAATATAACAAGAATAATATAACAAAATTAGAGGTTTCTATCTGTAACAGAGATGGATGCAGTTCTGTGACGTCACACTCTGATGATCTACGTCACCGACACTTCAGCAGTGATGTCATGCAGATGTTAATATGATTAAAGAATATTCAACTTTTGACATTACACATGACCAAAATTAACTTCTTAATATTCTATTTTCAATATGGTTCAAACACTGTGAGAAGACTCACTTTTAATGCCTTACCTTTAGATACATGAAGAAAGGTGTATTTCACGTAAGTGTCCTCTTCATCAGTGAGTTCACACGTGTAAGTTCCTGTCTGGTCTGAAGATAAACCCTTCAGCATGAGACTTCCTGTCTCTGACACGGACACCACGTGCTGCTTCCACCTCTCTGAAGGTTTGTAGGCGTCTTCAGCGCCGCTCTGTGTCAGGATGATCTCCTCATGGTTAAATCTCCAGGTGAGATATATGATTGGATTGGCGGTTGAGCAGGGGATGAGAGTTTCAGTGTCTGATGCATTTAGAGCAGCTGGAATTACAGTAAACATGAAACAGAATCATGAAGCTCCAAAACATCTCAAACAGCACATTATAACCTGAACCTTTCTGTTACCTGGTTTAAGCAACGTGGTTCTCCAGCTGTTTGCTGCAGTGCTGACGGTGCAGATGTAGTCCAGGTCCGTATCATTATCTGAAAGGACCAGAGAGCTGCTGATGTTGTAAAGCTGCTGTTCAGTCTGCTGGACTGTTGGTGGATTCTGCAGGATCCTGCTGGATGAAGGACTGGTGGTCCAGGTGAGTCCAGGTTCAGGATAGATCCCCTCTGAGCTGCAGATGATCTTATTTTGTGTCTTTTCAATGTTGACCCTCTGGACTGGAGCTGTAAGACAAATATGCGGTTATAAATGTTGTTAATGTCACGGAACGTCTGCTTCAATGTTGGCTGCAAACGTGCCTCACTGGTCGAGTCCAGGTCAGATTCATTTATGTTAAAAACAACCAAGCTTCACCAAGGTGCTTTACAGGTAAAACACAACAATATACTGTAAATAATATTAAACAAATGGAGTAAAAACACAAATCTACCAAGAAGATCTTACATCTCTTCTAAAAGGGACAGGAAGTCAATGGACCGATGTCAGAACTGGATCACTATGCTCACATTTCCTGGTCCAGTTTAGGGCCGAGCTGCAGCGTTCTGCACGAACTGAAGGATTAACTGATCTAAACCAGCATACAGGAATTACACTAATCCAGAATTGTAATTATAAAAGCATTCATGACTCTTTAAATCTTTATAAACATAATTATGACTTCACTTTGGACAACAGTCGTTGACCTTCAAGGCTGAAACCAGCGTCTGCAGCCATCACTTCTCTACTGAGGAAGTAGGGTGGACTTAGTTCTGGTTTGGTAAAGAAAGAAGTGAGAAAAAGGCAAAACTCTGGAGAATGGTCTGCAGAAATGTTACCTGCCGGTTTCCCGACCCTACGCCGGTACGAGGCCTGGATGGAAGGAACATTCTTCTGTTGTATTTTGAGGATTTTTTCTTTTGATTAAGATTACGACACATGATTGGAGGACTAGCGCTTGTTTGACTAATATTTTGGACTGCTGGGACATTTGGGGGGGCTGCATTTGTCCTCGGATGATTTCAGTTCTTTGTTGAGGGGGTTTCTTTTGTTGGTACCGGGAAGATGAGTGAAAAAGGATCCTTTTATGTGAACTGTGGTAATGATAACCGGAGCTTAGTACAGCTGCCTTTTCATTTTATTTCTCTATTTGTTAATGTTTCATTTAAGAGGATGGTACGGGCTACAAGGAATAACTGCATTTCATGCATTAATGGAATATTTTTTCCTTTACTTTACCCTTGTTTTAATTCAATCATGTCAGTGGTTGACATTTCCCCCAGTTTGTGTTTCTGTTTTGCCCCGCCTGTCTTCCATCTGCCCTGATTGTTACCCCCTTGTGTATATCTGGTTTTGTCTTACCCTGGCTCCTTGTGGTTCTGTCCTGTTTCTTTCCTCCATGTGTCCTGCCAAGTTTTTGCTCTAGTTTTTTTATCCCTGTTTCTGTGTGACTTTTGATCCTGCCAAGCAGCGCTTTTGGTTTTTGGTTCTTGCCTTTTTGTAAAATAACCCCTTTTTTGTTGAACTCCTGCCTCTCGCTCTACTGCATCTGGGTCCTCACCACACCAGCCCTGACAAATCTTTCCCTTTTGTGAAGATTTTTTCTTCTTGACTCTAAGAGGAATGGATCAGGTAGGTGCAGGCAGCATATAAAATGTCCCAGCAGGGGCACAGACACTCTGGTCCACTGCTACAGTCATAAAGGATGCATTTCTCTCCTGCGAGACTTCCCTTTAAGACACAAAAAAGAAAATCTCAACAATGAAGAAAATAAATGTCTTAAGTCTTTGACAAATTATTGCGATTGCTGTAACCGAGAAACCAGCCAGATGATGAAGGCAGTGGATCATCATTCAGATGATTATTCAGAGGTAAATCTCTTATGTAATGTTTAATGATAAAGCAGAGTTATAGAACAAATGGATCGTATCAATGAGTCCAAAAACAGCTGGAAACTGGATTTTGATGACTTTCTTCCATCTTTTTCAAAGTCGAGATGTTGTTTAGAGAACTAGGAGAATTAGCTCATGAAATGAAAAACACCCTCCAATGGAAACACCGTTTCCTGCAGCGATACGTTCGTCGCCAAAAAAGTGGAATGGAAATCCACCTTATCTGTAGGCTTTTTAGAAAGCTGGAGATCAGAAAGACTCCTGGGGCCTCATTTATAAAGCTTAGGATTCATACTAAAAGTGCATGTAAACCCAAAAGCCGAAAATGGCGGGCGCAAAAAAAAATCTGAATTTATAAAACCGTGTGCACGCACACTTGCACGCACACTTGCACGCAATGTTCGCTTTATAAATCACATTCCAGCTGGAAGGTTGCGCAGGTGAATTCGCCTCATATCCTGCCCTCTACACACCCACATTATACCATAAATGGGCAACGCAAACTACATGATGAGTGTATTTGCATATAAATGAGCCTGCTGAGCATGCGCAGCGGCTTCCTGCAGTCTGTTTCTGCTGCGCGTCAGGATGAATGAGACGTGTCGAGCCACTGTGCCACTAAATTTCACAGAGACTGAGATGGAGATGTTGTGGATGAGGTGGAGCCCAGGAAAACCACATTATTTGGTGGTCACAGTAATGGCATCACTAACAAAAATAAAGCGAGTGAGTTGCCTGCCAGAATCTGATTTCTGGCCGCGGGAGCGCGCACAGCAGCCCGTTCAGCGATAGCGCTGAAACGTCAGATTTTCAGATTATGAAGCTCAAGAATGAGATCAAATCATATTTAGGTAGAAACAACCTTTCATTAACTGTATTTTGCCTTCAATCAATTTTTGGCAGGTAAAAAGACCCATTTTCAGGGGAGAAATCAGATTCTGGCAGGCAATCTCTTTTTGGCACGACACCTGCACGACGTGTCCTGCACCGTGGACACGGCGTGCCGGTAGGATGATTTGACAGTTGAAAATACCCCGTCAGATCACGCTTCCACATAGATTAATGCAGGTAGGATGATTTGACAGATGAAAATACCCCGTCAGATCACGCTTCCACATAGACATCAACATGTATCTATGTGGAAGCGTGATCTGATCTGGGTATTTCCATCTGTCAAATCATCCTACCTGCCAATATCTATGTGGAAGCTGTCAAGGTTGACATTCCCCCCCAGCTTTCAGTTTCTGTCTTGCCCCGCCTGTGTCCCATCTGCCCTTATTGTGTCTGCACCTGTGTCTCGTCATGTCTCGTTATCCCCTCAGTATATCTGGTCTTGTCATTCCCTTGTTCCCTGTCGGGCCGTACTGTTCTTCCCTCCATGTGCTCCTGGTTTTCGATCCCTGTATACGTGAGTTAATCTTGATCCTGCCAAGCAGCGCTTTTGTTTTTACCCTTCATGGAATAAACCCTTGTGTTTTTTGAGAACTCCTGCCTCCAGCCTCCCTCTCTCTCCTGCGTTTGGGTCCACACCTTACCCCCAGACGTGACAGAAGCGTGATTTGACGTTTTTTTTCTTCCGCCAAAGCGTTGTACACATAGATCTATGTGAAGCACTTTCTGACTTCCTGCTGTTGAATCGTCTATTTAAGTCTGATATGTGATGACATTAAAAGTATGACATGAATCTGGCTTCATTTCACCACCCCACCGCCTGCGTCCCCAGTTCCCCACATCTTCAAAATGTTTGTGCGCGAGGGTCAGGGTTGGCTTAAAGATACACACATTTTTCGGTTAGTTTTTTTCTTTTTAAATCCCAACCTTTGCGTAGAAGGTGGCTTGCGCATCTTTCAAGCCCTGTTTTTTGCGCAAGCAAGCTTTATAAATGAGGCCCCAGGTGATGTTGGGCAGCGTCACATCCAGCAGCTGGACCGTCAGCACTGACACCCCCCAGGGAAGTGTCCTCTCCCCACTGCTCTTGTCCCTCTAATGACCGCTCAATGCACAAACCTGGCAAACACTTCTGCTTCTAGTTCACTCGAGAGGATCCTCGTTTCACAAACAGAGAAAGTGAATGTGAGTCCGACATGTCAAGAAAGCACAACTGAAAGTTGAAGTGCTACATTACTGTTTCAACAACCACTTTAGCAGCTATTCTAACTTTGTCTCAGCTATTTTCTGTCTGAGACAACTCCTGCAACAGTGACGGTAAATATGTGTTCTTTCTCTGTATTGCAACCCCCCCCTCTCCACGTACCGTCCACATTCAGGTTGATGAAGCTCTCCTCATATCCAGCGATGGTTATGGTGTCACACAGATATCTGCCCCGGTCCTGGACCGTCACTCCTCTCAGCAGCAGGGAAGCGTTTCCTCCTGAGATCTGGTCTTCAAAGAGAGATGTTCTTCCTCTGAACCTCTGGGCCTGCTCTCCCGCTTGGTCCTTGTTGTGATAGTAGGAGTGAACCCGGGTTTCTGGTTGCGTCTTTTGAATCCAGTGGACAACAACGTCATTGTGAGCTGTGAAATTGCAGGGCAGGATACACGTCTCCTTGAACTGACAGGAGACCTCAGTATCTGTAGAAACACACACGTACAAACCTATGATCCATTTGGAATCACTAATTAACCCAAATGACATGTTTTTGGACAGTGGGAGGAGGATCAATTATCTGGAGAGAAGCAGGAACCTTCTTGCTCTGAGGCAACGGTACTAATCACTAAGCCACCGCATGTTCTTGTTAAATTAAACAAACATGATTGGATGACATCATCCAGTTTTATATCCATTATAAAACTATCAGGAACAATGTATTTTACACTTTGCAGGAGTTTCAGAGAACTGGGAGATAGATTAAAAAGGCCCAAACATCATTTGTGACTCGTGGCCTGGCTCACACTCCAGTTCTAAACCAGTTCCTCACCATCAGTTTAGCCAACTATATTGTAATCATGTCAGTAGAAAACTATGAGGCACTTTCTTCATCTGGTCTTTTCTGGGAGGTTGTCTGCCGAACAGAAAAGGTCTGTGTGTAAGTTTACTTTGAATTTCCTACAAGAAAAACTTTAACTGAGAAAAGTTGTTTGTCTCTATTTCTAACCAAGTGTCTTCTTTCTCATATCAACAAGCACGCAGGTTTAAAATACCCAACACCTCATTTCAAGGTCACCTTCACAGTGCACACAACACCGATTAAAAGAGCAAAAAAATAAAAAAGACAATATAAATTATTAACTTAAAAATATTTGTTAATTTGTCGAGTATAATATCTCATAATAATACATTTATTTTAAATCCGGAAGAACCAGTATGTTGTTGTCCTTATAGATATATATAAAGGCTAGACGACTCAAGGCGGAGTCTCCAGCGTCGTTCACCGGCGGCCATCTTACCACAGGACACTGTTTGGTGCGCTATCGTTGTTGCTGTTGGAGGGTGAGTGGTCTGTACAGACAAAAATACTCATAACTTGCTGAAATCTTGACGGATTTACAAACGGTTTGGTTTATTATAAACGTCATAAAAGGGTATGATTCGGGATGCTTGGACATGTTGAAATTGTATCTTTTCTTTTCGAAAAACGACTTAATATATATACACATGTAATAATATGTTGTAATATATATATATATATATATATATATATATATATATATATACATGTTATAATGTAACATAAATACATGTTATAATATCATAATATATATATATATATATATATATATATATATATATATATATATATATATATATATATATATATATGTACATGTTATAATGTCATAATATATATATATATATATATATATATATATATATATATATATATATATATATATATATATATATATATATATAACACACATGTTATAATGTAATGATATAAATACATCATAATGTAATAATATATAAACATGTTATAATGTCATAATATAAATACATGTTATAATGTAATAATATATATATATACATGTTATAAGGTAATAATATATGTATATATGTTATAATGTAAATATAAATATTACTAAGAATACTATAGAAATATTGATTTAATATAAATACCATGTCATAGCTATCTGTTTCTTGTTATTTTCATATAAAAGTACGTTTGTCAATGTTTATAATTATTCACAAGTATGCAGTGTCATAACTACATCTCTGACGTTCATAACAAACCAACCTGTTTGGAAATCTGTTGAAAATTTAGCAAGTTAAGGTTGTTTAAAGGGGACCTATTATGAAAAACACATTTTTTCTTGCTTTAACATATATAAAGTGGTCTCCCCTCAGCCTGCCAACTCAGAGAAGGAGGAAACAACCAGATTCTGCAGTGTCTATACAGCCGCCCGGATGAGCCGTCCCGTGTGATGTGGATCTACGAGCCGTTCGGATTTGGTGCATTTTCGTTACGTAACCAAAATGCAAACCACGGCCACAACTATAAAACCGTGTAACTGCATGTGAGCGTCCGACTATCGTAGCACTGCGTGACATCGTCTCTCTGTCCATCTCCCTCCAGCAGCTGCCACTTTATTGAGGTTTTTGTAGAGAAATGAGGAGGAATCATAGAGATAACTTCTCATTTTAACTAACTGGATCAGTCGTTCCTCATCATGACTGTTTCCTACAGCACTTTCAACCGGCTTTCAACGTGAGCGACAGGAAGAAAATAGAAGCAGGGCGTCCGACAAATGTTCAGCTCAAAACGGCTAGTTAGGACAGTCCAATAGAAAATAAAGCAATGGAATTGATTTGGTTACTGACGCTCGCTTGCAGTGCATGCAGTTATAACATGATGTAATAATAACTCCGCCGGCCTGATCTTCCGCCATTTTTTTGTAGCGGTGTATCGCGTCATTCAGGCAGCCAATCAGCACAGAGCCTCATTATCATAGCCCCGCCCACTCAGAATCCCGCATAGATAACGAGGTTAGAGAATGGGATGATAAAGACATGGCTCAGAGGCTGAATTTCTAATTTATTTAGCAAAAACAATCAAAAGCTTGGTTTTAAGACATTCAAGGCCTGTTTAAAATAGGGATTAGATGCCATAATAGGTCCCCTTTAAGCAGTACATGCACCATTAAACACAACGTTATGAGTGAGCGAGCTACCTGTGGCAAGATGGCCGCCGTGTGACGACGTTGCTCTGCATTGGCAGCAGCGCGGGTGAGTCATGTAGCCTTTATAGATATCTATGGTTGTCCTGCCAACGGATAACGGACATGATCATACATGCCGACGACCATGTTGCAAAGTGCAAATACTATCTAATCAGTTTTACGACTTTGACAGCTGTAGTTTTAGCTGTGCGCGCTCCCGTGGAGGCGCGTTCTCGGGATCGAACCGAAATTATCTTTATAACAACGCAATACAACGTTTGGTTGTTTTTTTAATGTAGATACTTGGATCAAACTACAATAATATTAATGGTCTCAGTGAAGTGACACTATTAAAAGTTAGACATAAGTTGGTTTACGTGTTGGTTTTAAAAACTAATATAGCAGCACTCACCACCGCAGACAACCGACGTGCACAAAAGCAAACCATAAACCATCGCAGTGATCCTGTTCATGTTCCTCATGGTCCTGCTGCAGTTGGACGCTCCAAGCCCTGATTTTAAATATTTACAACCTCAAATGCACTAAAAACAGAAACATTTCAGCCCAGTTTGTTGAGGACTCCCAGAAACAGCTTAACTAAAGTGAAGCTTCTGACTGAACTTTCGTTTTCTCTCGACACTCCCACCAAGACAGACTTGTTGAGAGACTTTACCAAGTTTGACTTGATTACAGCAGAGAAGTTAATGAATAATGAGGTCTGAGGTTTAATTCGTGCGTAAAAAGAAGTAACAGGAAGTACCATACAGGTATTATCAGTTGGACTCATAATTGTTTTACAACAAACAATAACATGTTAACAGGCTTGTCATGACTGTCTTGAGAGCAAGTTTTACCTGAATATAATATACATATACACTACCGTTCAAAAGTTTGGGGTCACATTGAAATCTGGAGCATCACATTTGTGGGGTCAATTAAACTCTCAAAATGGCCAGAAAAAGAGAACTTTCATCTGAAACTCGACAGTCTATTCTTGTTCTTAGAAATGAAGGCTATTCCATGCGACAAATTGCTAAGAAATTGACGATTTCCTACAACAGTGTGTACTACTCCCTTCAGAGGACAGCACAAACAAGCTCTAACCAGAGTAAAAAAGAAGTGGGAGGCCGCGTTGCACAACTGAGCAAGAAGATACGTACATTAGAGTCTCTAGTTTGAGAAACAGACGCCTCACAGGTCCCCAACTGGCATCTTCATTAAATAGTACCTGCAAAACACCAGTGTCAACATCTACACTGAAGAGGCGGCTGCGGGATTCTGTGCTTCAGGGCAGAGTGGCAAAGAAAAAGCCATATCTGAGACTGGCCAATAAAAGAAAAAGATTAAGATGGGCAAAAGAACACAGACATTGGACAGAGGTAGACTGGAAAAAAGTGTTGTGGACGGATGAATCCAAGTTTGAGGTGTTTGGATCACAAAAAAGAACGTTTGTGAGACGCAGAACAAATGAAAAGATGCTGGAAGAATGCCTGACGCCATCTGTTAAGCATGGTGGAGGTAATGTGATGGTCTGGGGTTGCTTTGGTGCTGGTAAGGTGGGAGATTTGTACAGGGTAAAAGGGATTCTGAATAAGGAAGGCTATCACTCCATTTTGCAACGCCATGCCATACCCAGTGGACAGCGCTTGAATGGAGCCAATTCCATCCTACAACAGGAAAATGACCCTAAACACACCTCCAAATTGTGCAAGAACTATTTAGAGCAGAAGCAGCAGCTGGTATTCTATCGGTAATGGAGTGGCCAGCGCAGTCACCAGATCTGAACCCCATTGAGCTGTTGTGGGAGCAGCTTGACCGTATGGTACGCAAGAAGTGCCATCCAACCAATCCAACTTGTGGGAGCTGCTTCTGGAAGCGTGGGGTGCAATTTCTCCAGATTACCTCAACAAATTAACAGCTAGAATGCCAAAGGTCTGCAATGCTGTAATTTCTGCAAATGGAGGATTCTTTGACGAAAGCAAAGTTTGATGTAAAACAAATCTTATTTCAAATACAAATGATTATTTCTAACCTTGTCAATGTCTTGACTCTATTTTTTATTCATTTCACAACGTATGGTGGTGAATAAGTGTGACTTTTCATAGAAAACACCAAATTGTTTGGGTGACCCCAAACTTTTGAACGGTAGTGTATATACAGTATATATATATATATATATATATATATATATATATATATATATATATATATATATATATATATATATATATAAAACTCACACAGAATCAACATTTCCATCTGTAACAATCTTTAATTCACCGTCTCGACTCGACTCCTTTTTATTTATAAAACCAGCATGTGTGGTATGATTTCCAGACAGAATCATAAATATTCAGGGATTAGTCAGTCTGTTAAGATGAAATATTAGAAAATCAACCTCTAAATAAAGACCTCTGGTGAATCCAGGAGTAACTGATCAGTAATTAATCAAAACAATGTGAGAATAAGTCGTCGTAAATCTAACACGTGTACAAAGCAGACTTTTATAAATGAGGAGTTTATACATTTTTACATTTTACATAATAAAAGAATCAGATAAATCAGAGTCGTGATTACAACATTCTTGATAATATAATATCTGTATAAGCACCGACTCTTGGGAATATAAAGTATAGTATTTCTACATTAATGTAGAACACTTGTATGTATGACAAGAATGAAGGTTAACGTTGACATGAGTGGGACAGAACCAGGCCCCGCCCCCATTTAACACTATCATTTCATTCAGATATTTAGATATTTATGTTCATATAGACAGCAGACGTCACTCGTGTCTTTGGTACATTTCAAAGTCATGATCTTGATGTTGTTTATCCATCCATCCATCCATCCATCCATCCATCCATCCATCCATCCATCCATCCATCCATCCATCCATCCATCCATCCATCCATCCATCCATCCATCCATCCATCCATCCATCCATCCATCCATCCATCCATCCATCCATCCATCCATCCATCCATCCGGGGCATCACTAGACTTAAGACTGTACTTGGGCACAGATAATACACGCGAAAAAAGACTTTTACACTTATTTATATTTAGAAAAGCATAAATAGTACTTTAAACTAAGATAGATTAGATAGTCCTTTATTGATCCCCACAGGGGAAATTTGGGAAACTATCAGATCAGATCAGATGATGTTAATAACTGGATCTTTCTTTTACCACCTGACTGAACTGACGCACTTGGCTTGATGATTAAGGAAAATGAACCCACATTTGCAAACCTAGACCGTTTGAGCCTGAGCCACTGCGGTATCCCTGGGCTTTATCTAGTGAACCAACACAAGCTCTCATCATTGAGCAGAGGTCCTGACCAGAACCAGAACCAGCAGGATCCCACCGTTACCGCACTTGTTCACCCGGATAGGAACCTCACAGATGATTTCTGTGTCTATTTTTCATAATTTACAGAAACATTTTCCACAATGTTTGTTTTATAAATTAACGCATCACTCATTGTACAAAATAAAGCAACAGAAACCAAAATAACATTTTGGTATTTTGGTATCATGCATCGCCCGAATGAAAGGTGCTAATACGCTGATCTCCTGCAAACCCAGGTCTCGTTATAACATTGAAAGTCTCACATTAAGCAGCATTAAGATTAGTAAAGTTACATTTCTAGGATAGTTTGATAAACGTCGGCACCGAGTGGAATAATTATTAATCCAGTATAACAGCTTGACATTCGGTGTGTCCAAAATGCCATACTAAAAAGTATATACTAAAAAGTATACTTAAGTTCGGCACACTTTTGAGTAAATGTCAGTACTATGCATTCATTCGGACGTACTATTCAGAGCGCACACGTCACTTCCTGCCGTTGGGAGGAAGTGACCTGTCACAGCAGCAGTAGCAGCTGTTACCATGATAACAGCAGCAGTAGCAGCCCCGCTCCGCTCTTTCCTGTTTATCCTGGCCCAAACAAGATGCCATTATATAATATTATTATATACGAATATTATAATATTAATATTATATAATAATATTATTATACTTAATATTATACTTATGACTTATACGTATCACTTAGCAACCAAACACCACTGCATTGCATTGTGGGAAGTTTTTGCTCGGCTAGTGTCCATCAATCCACACTAATACATTTCTCCAGAATGAGTATGGATAGTACTTACTATTGAGTACGTACTAATGTTTCGGACGCACTAAAAAATCTCGCATACTCATTTTGCATACTCAGGGTGGAAGGATGTGATTTCGGACGCAGCCATAGTGTAGCGCCCTCTGCTGGTGAGAGTTTGATATTGCATCACCACGTTTATCAAACAATAAACAAACCTTTTCCCATCAGACAACAAAGACAATTTTCAACACACTCATCATCTTTATACTTAATGCAAGTAATATTAAACATCACTGATGGCTCTGTATGCCACATTTTCACCACGTAACATTTACGCTGTTTTACACATCATAAAACTCAATAATGAATGAAGACGAGGTGGAGACGACAGAGCCACAACACAGAAGGACATAAACCGTTAAAAAGGTCAAATTAAAGGCATGGCAATTAGTGTGTCGACTCGAAGGAAAGTCAAAGTTAAAATCTGTTTTCACCTCTATTGTGAATAATCCTGATTTCCAGCCTGGGATGGTGGATGTTGGTTTTAAACAGTGGGGTGATAATGGTGTTCATAGACTGAGGGACTTACTCTCTGATAATATGGTTATGACATTTGAACAAATGATAGAGAGATATTCTATCTCCAGAAATGACTTCTTTCGTTATTTACAGATAAGGCATTTTATCTTGCACAGTACTACCTTGGTTGAGAACCATGACAGCTCTCCTATTGAGAAATTATTATTTTTAACAGGAAGAGAGATATCTGTAAGCCTATTTTATAAAGCTCTGTGTTTCACACCACCGGTTGGGCTAGACAAGCTTAAAGGCACATGGGAGAAGGAGCTAAACATCATAACTGATGATGAAGAATGGAAGGATGTATTCAATAATTTCAGTTTGCAATCGCGCCCAAGCAATACAGTTAAAAATGATACACAGAATGCACATATCCCCCAACCGTAGACTTCAATCTCTCACCCATGTGCCTTAAATGCAAGATAGAAATGTGTACCCTAACTCATTGTTTTTGGTCATGTTGTAAACTGCAGGTGTATATTGGTCTAATGTGTTATCTGAAATAGAAAAGATATTGGACTTAAAACTGGATATGGACCCTGTATCTCTTGTATTGGGCGTCCTAAGACAACACTTAATATCAAAACATAATCGGAGGCTGTATTGTATTAAAAATTACCAACTATTAAAGGCTGGCAAAGAGTGGTGTTTGATCTGGTGCCATTAGAATACCTGACATGTATATAACATTCAAAAATAGACCAATTCTATAAAGTCTGGGAGCGTTACTTGAACTATGTAGAGCCTGATGTCTTGACTGGTCATACTTTACATTTTTACGGTAACCCAGGGTATTATTTATATGAATCTGAGCTGGTGTTTTGTTGTTTTTTTTCTGTTTATTTGCTGCTTGTTATTTCTGTGGATCATATTATGTATCCATTCTTTGCTTGTAAAAGTGAAAAATGAATAAAAATATTGTATAAAAAAAAAGGTCAAATTAAAATCTGACTTCTCTGCTTCCATCAGCAGACACTTTTTTTTCCAAATGTTCTTGTAAATTGAACATCCAGGTGGAATAAAAAGTCAGGCATTATCACAGCTTTGGAGGTTTGCTACTGTGGACACAAAATCCAAATTGTATTTATAGTAAAACATAAAATAGCCACGTACCTAAGAGGGCCTAAAAATGTGAAGTTTTCAATCAAATAATTTGCCCATAAATCAGCTTGAAATTCGACTGATTGTGATTAATTAGTAATTAGGATTCTGAAATACCACTAATAGTGGGGCAGCATAGCTAAGCTATTGTGCATTTTGTGATACAAGCAACAAATTTGGCACAAATGTACATTGACATATGGCGAACATTTTCAGATATTGAGCCACTCGGAATTCTCTCTTCATGTCCGCCATATTGGAATTCAAAATGGCCGCCATTTAAAATCTAAATTTGCGCTTATCTGTGGATCTAAAATTGCTATTGACTCGATTCTGGTGCCAAAATGTATGTTTTGGGGGACAAGGAATCCAATGGTAACAATATGCATTGCATATTTTTTAACCACTGAGCCGCCATCTTGGATTTCAATATGGCCGCCATTTGAAATCTTCATTTTTGTTTATCAGCGGGTCTAATGCTGCTATTGACTTGATTCTGGTGTCTAAATGTATGTATTTGGGGGCAAGGAATTCAATGGTAACATTATGCATTGCGTATATTTTATAGATATAGATATATTTATAGATTATAGATATTGATGCAGTCCATCTTGCACGTGCTGCACACATTGTTCGCTGTCATATATTCGGAGAAGCCAAGACCTTTACAGGATTCCCTGAAGGGTGTCAAGAAGAATCTGTGCCACCGTTGCTGCTTGCACTAGTCAACATGATTCTCGAGGGACCCAGCATCAAGGACCAGACGAAAGACACTAACCCTGCAGCAATTACCGCAGCCCAGATACTGAAGTTCAACAGCGTCAAACACAAGCGAACTTGTGGCACGACATCGTCCACCTGTGTCAGACACAGTGTTGCACAAGAGACCCCACTTCCAACATACATAGGGATGATGTTGCATGCACATACACGCAAGAAATAATTAGTTGACAGACTTTCACACCTTGGCTTAAGCATCTCGTATGACAGAGTGCTCCAACTCTCATCACAGATGGGCAACCGTGTCTGCAAACAGTTTTACAGAGAACAAGTGGTCTGCCCTCTAAATTTGCGTGGCGAAGTGTTTACAACTGCCGCTGTAGACAACATAGACCATAACCCCAGTGCAACAACATCAAAAGACTCCTTCCATGGTACCGGTATTTCTTTAATACAACATCCTTCTTACACTGGTGAAGGTGTGAATCGGAGCATCGTCGTTGCCGGAGAATCTGGAGATGCACGGTCCAAGACTGTCGCCCCCTTGCCGCACTATTATACTGACGTACCCCCGTCTCTAGCAGCATCAAGGGGTCGCCTGTCACAGCTGCTAGAGTAGAGTCATTGGCCAGAGGAAACTTCCAACAGCAGACTCATGAAGAATACCAATGGCTAGGCAATGTAAAAAAGGTCCTAGAAGATAAAACTGGTACAGTAGACAATGAAAACACATCTTGGGCTGCATTTCACGCTAGCTGACAGCAACCAAATGCTGGATGCATCTGCCCCACGTCACTGCTCCCACTCTTCATGGAGTGTGCTCACACTGTAGCCATGATCCGCCATTCAATGGACGTTGTGAAGAATGCTGTAAAACACATGAATCCTGGACAGACACCAGTGATCACCTTTGATCAGCCACTGTTTGCTTTGGCCAAGCAGATACAGTGGAAGTGGCAAGATAGTTATGGTGAAGACCACATAGTGGTGATGTTTGGTGGTCTCCACATCGAGATGGCGGCACTGAAGACACTTGGGGACTGGCTGAAAGGAAGTGGTTGGGTGCAAGCACTGGTGCAAGCTGAGATTGCGACAGCAGGGACAGCAGACTCATTCTTGTGAGCATCTCATGTCTTGCGCACTAGAAGAGCACATCAAGTGACTGCAGCAGCACTGTACATCCTGCAACACCATGCCTACAACCGCTTCTGTTTGGAAAAAACCAGAGAAGCAGAGGACCTTCCCGCGTTTGAAGACTGGTGTTGCCAGAGACGAGACAACATCCCCCAGTTTCGTTACTGGGCAACTGTCCTGGAACTAGAATTGTCGGTTCAAGTTTATGTGCGTTCTCTCAGGCAGGGATCGTTTATGATGTACATAGATGCTCTGACAGATTTGGTCCCCTGGTTTCACGCACTAGATCATACCCACTATGCTAGGTGGACACCAGTGCACCTGAAGGACATGGCCGAGCTAAATACCAAACACCCAAACGTAGCCAGCAAATTCAGCGAAGGTCACTTCACGGTTAAAAAAACGCAGAGGGTGTTCTCTTCAATCCCAACAGACCAAGCACATGAGCAGAGTAATGCCTGTATCAAAGGAGACGCGGGCGCAGTTGGGCTTACTGACAACCCTAGTGCCCTTCGTTGCTGGATGGTTGCAGGACCAGAAGTTGCTAGGGTGATCGAAGAATTCCAAGATGGGAACCAATACTGTAGACGGCAAACAGCAGACACACGCCATCATGATCAGACTCCAAGTGTACAGGCCTCATTTGTGAGAGATGTCTCATCTCTCGTTGGTCAGCCGTTTTGAAATTCAATATGTTGGCTGATTTATAAAGATACACAATGCAGATTGTAACCATCGGATTCCTTTCCTCCCAAAACATACATTTGGACACCAGAATCGAGTCAAAACCAGCATTAGGCCTAAAGATAATCGAAAATGTAGATTTCAAACAACGGCCATTTTGAAATTCAATATGGCGGCCTATTGATACAAAATATGCGATGCAGATTGTTTCCATTAGATTTCTTGCCCCCAAAAACATACATTTAGACACAAGAATCGAGTCAATAGCAGCATTAGACCCAAAGATAATTGAAAATATAGTTTTCAGATGGCGGCCATTTTGAATTCCAATATGGCGGACATGAAGGGAGAATTCCGAGTGGCTCAATATCTGAAAATGTTTGCCATATATCAATGTACATTTGTGCCAAATGTTATGCTTGTATCACAAAATGCACAATCCTTTTGAAATTTTGAGCTAAACCGCCCCACTATAACCTCCACTGGTCGTATGTGACGTCACCAGGTCTGGACCAAGACGGCCTAGTACCATGGATGTATTATAACTAGTACCCCTCGCTGCAGCACCGCGGAAGGGGGCGGGGCGTCGGACATCACAGGGGCGGGGCGTCGGACATCACAGGGGCGGGGCGTGATATCAAAATGACACAGCACCATCTGGTGGCCATTTACAAGAATTACAAATGCAAATTTATATTCAAAGTCATCATTTATATACAGATGAATCTCCGAAAATAAGAATACCGTGCAAAAGTTAATTTGTTTCAGTAATTAAACTCAAAAGGTGACACTAATATATATACTCATAATATGCAAAGATAGATATTATATAAGATTATAAAACATACTTGTGTAATATAATTATTATGTTTAATATTACATAATTATAATAAAAATATATAGATTGTCATTGGGTATTGAGTGTGATGAGTAGGCTAGCACTAAAAATCATTGGTAGTAATGATTCCATATATACAAATTACATTTTTTCAACAAACAAAACCGGGACAAGGACAACAAAAGCAGGTGTTTTGTGTTAATGTGTTTATTCATTCAGCGAGTCAGCAGTGAGGAGACGCTGCCCAGAGAGTTGGAAAACTCAAGAGATGACTCCATTTATACCAGTGGCTCACAGTGAATTCAGTAGCAGGACTTCAGTTCAGTTGCAACTTTTCCGCCCAAAAGCTCCCCACACACTTTCCGCAGAGTTTTTAAAATGTTTTAACATTTAAAAAACAATCCAAAACAAAAGCAGGGAGGTGGATAGGGTCCTCGCTGCAGCACTAGGGGAGGTTGGAGTCAAAACTAAAACTTGCCTCCATTTGCCATTACATATTCCGCCTGCAGTCGGGTCACTCCTTTGTGCTGCAGGATTAGGATTATGATCTGGAAAACAGTTAAATGATCCGATCATAGAAGTGCACTGTTACTTTCATATGTTAATCTCCCATTTCCCAAGCGAGCTAGATTGATCATTTACCTCTGGGAGCATGACATCGAAAACGAAGTCAAGCAGCCTTATCTCCCCTTTTTTTATTCTAGTGCCAATTCCTGTGACCTCCTCAATAATTCTGAGGAGCTCCTGTAGCTATTTCAAAAGAAAAGTTAAAATCAACAAATTAATCATTCACATGCATGTCACATCTGTGTGTATATACACATACTGTACACATGACTGATGACATTTTGATTTACCCGCTGGTCACTGAAAGGCAGACTCCTCAGCTTCAGGTGCTGTTTCAGTGAGAGGGAGGTGGTTGGGTTCAGCCACAGGTAGAATCTGTTAGAACGGACTGTTCCATTTAACAGATCATCATGTCATTTCTGAAAACAATTTCTGAAGTGAAGTTAACATAAGCCCCGCCCCTGTGATGTCCGACGCCCCGCCCCCTTCCGCGGTGCTGCAGCGAGGACCTTCTCAAGACGGCCGCTCTGTCAGCACGTTATAGTATAGTATATTTTTATAGTATATATCATATATTATAGTACTCTGTCAGCACGTTATAGTATAGTATATTTTTATAGTATATATCATATATTATAGTACTCTGTCAGCACGTTATAGTATAGTATATTTTTATAGTATATATCATATATTAAAGTATAAATTGTATTCGATGGTGTTTTTTCAATAAGAGGATTGCAACAGTTCGCCCTCCGGTGGTTATATATGGTAACTGCACTCAGTGTAAAGTTAGAAGAATTAAATGACAAAGGTACATCCTGTTATTCCTTTCAAAATAAATCGACAATAAACAGTTAAAAGGGCACGACCACAACGAATCTGTTTCGAGGAGAAATTAGTGCAAATACAATCTTCATCCGTCTTCTTTAATTAATTAATGTAATTACAGTCGGTAATCTATGATTTTTTCTCTAATTAAAATGAATTACAGACGATAATGTCGTTAAATTGAAGAAAACGGTAGTTTCTAGTGTCACCACCAGAGGGCGGTCGTAACAACGTTTCGCCCTCTAGCGGCTATACAAGGTAATTGCACTCAGTGTAAAGTTAGAAGAATTAAATGACAAAGGTACATCCTGTTATTCCTTTCAAAATAAATCGACAATAAACAGTTAAAAGGGCACGACCACAACGAATCTGTTTCGAGGAGAAATTAGTGCAAATACAATCTTCATCCGTCTTCTTTAATTAATTAATGTAATTACAGTCGGTAATCTATGATTTTTTCTCTAATTAAAATGAATTACAGACGATAATGTCGTTAAATTGAAGAAAACGGTAGTTTCTAGTGTCACCACCAGAGGGCGGTCGTAACAACGTTTCGCCCTCTAGCGGTTGTACAAGGTAACTGCAGTCAGGGTAAAGTTAGAAGAATTAAATGACAAAAGTACATCCTGTTATTCCTTTCAAAATAAATCCACAATAAACAGTTAAAAAGGCAAAATGAGTCTGTTTCGAGGCGAAATTAGTGCAAAAACAACCTTCATCCGTCTTCGGTCATTAATTCATGTAATTACAGTCGGTAATTTATGAATAGTTCTGTAATTAAAATGAATTACAGACGATAATGTCGTTAAATGGAAGAAAACTGTAGTTTCTAGTGTCACCACCAGAGGGCGGTCTGTTCTCATCATCGCAACAACAGTCAACAAACTTTCTGCAGAAGAATAAAAAAAAAAGCTACGTATTTTCTTTATTTTTAGCACTTTAAACAGAAACAGCGGACCAAAGTGCAAAACTGCAATAAAAGACAATATTGACATGACACAAGATATGAAACATAAAACAGATCATGAAACCTAAAATAGAGAAGAATGGAGGACCGGACATGTTTAACATAGCTGGGAAGGATATTTTCATCAGTCAGCTGGCTGATGATACTACTCTTTTTTTTTTAAAGATGCAAGTCAAATACCTTTTGCACTTAATATAATTAGTGATTTCTCTAAGGCTTCTGGTTTAAGCTTGGATATTAACAAGTGTGAACTCTTAGCTATTTAAAATTGTGATGTTCATTCTATTTGTAATATCACAGTAAAAGAAGAGGTTAAATACCTGGGGCTCATCATCACAAAAGATCAAAAATCAAGATCCTCCCTAAATTTTTCTCCGATTATTCAGAAAACTCAAAAGAAGTTAAATCAGTGGCTGCAAAGAGATTTATCCTTGAGAGATAAACTGATCACTAAAGCGGAAGGAATTTCTCGGCTCACTTATGCCGCTATTTCTTTACACTTAGATAATAAGATAAGTAAAGCTGTTGACCAGGTGCTCTTTAATTTTATCTGGAAAAATCGCACACATTATATAAGAAAGAGTGTTATTATTGTTACAATTATGAAAATGGAGGGCATACTTTCTTAGATTTTACCACCTTAAACAATACATTTAAAATTAATTGGGCTAAAAATGTTCTTAAAAACCCTACCTCGATTTGGAATTTTATTCCACATTACATCTTCTCTCAGTTTGGAGGTCTAGATTTTATTTTAAGCTGCAACTACAATGTAGGCAAACTTCCAGTTAAGCTGTCTGTATTCCACCAGCACCTGGCCTGGGCTCTAATATAGAAGCATCATTTGTCACCACAAACTTACATCATCTGGAATAATAAAGATATCATTTCAAAAAAAGATCACTTTTCTTTGAGACTTGGTTTCAGAGTCAGATTTGGCTGCTGAGACAGCTGTTTAATGAGGAGGTCACTGCTCTTTTACAATTAATTTTATAGATACAACCTCCAAGTAACCCCAAAGGAAAATGCTGCTGTTATTAATGCCATTCCAACAGGTAGGATGTTGATGATCTTGATGTTATTTAGAGTAAACACATGCCTTCACTTGGACATGTTTCTCTCCCCAGTTTAATTGACTCTCCAGAGGCAAAATCTGTTTCTCATTCCACCCCCGAAATACTAATAGGAAACTGGAAGAAAGTGTGGATGCTCCCTCATAAATGTTTAATTGTAAACAAGGTTAAGGAGGTTTCCTTCAAAATTATCCATAAGTATTACCCGGCCAGTCATTATATGCAGAAATTTAAAAAAAACATTAATACAAACTGCTCATTTTGTGACCTTTATCCAGAAAATGTTTTACATGTTGGTTTTGTTCTTACACAAAAACATTTTGGGCAGACCTTTGTAGATTATTATTGATCATCTCACCGAAGATTTTTCTTTGTTTTGGGAAAACCTTGTGTTTGGCTTCCTAATATGTTCTAGAGAAGAAGAAAAATGTTACTTTTTAATAAATCTATTTTTAATTTTGGCAAAAAATTTTATACATAATACATTTTATACATGTGGTCTTTGTCAATAAAGATTTATTTAAAAAAAAGAAGACATGTTTAACATACTGTGAGAAGCAACACAAAACCACAGTTTCACGATTAAAGGAGTCAGTTTGGGGGACAAATGCACAGAGGTGTTAAACAAATGTTCATAAATGTATATGTTTAAATAACTGATTAAAACAATGAAATGGTTCTCTCCCAGAACGACGCGGCCTCTGGGGCTT
This sequence comes from Cololabis saira, assembly GCF_033807715.1. NCBI lineage: Eukaryota > Metazoa > Chordata > Actinopteri > Beloniformes > Belonidae > Cololabis > Cololabis saira. Next base: position 33,235,333 of record NC_084608.1, read on the forward strand.
TTCCATTTACTCGGCTCCTCTCCGCTCGTCTCTTCTCTTTTTTAAGGGTTTTCTTCAATGTGACATTTCCGGTTATAGTATAATAAAGTTATAGTATAATATAGTTTATTTTTACAGTATATATTATTTAATAAACCGTTTTCTATGGTGTTTTTTCAATAAGATGATTGCAAAAGTTCGCCCTCTAGCGGTTATACAAGGTAACTGCAGTCAGTGTAAAGTTAGAAGGTTTAAATGACAAAAGTACATCCTGTTGTTTCTTTCAAAATAAATCAACAATAAAAGCAGGACGACAACGAGTCTGTTTCGAGGAGAAATTAGTCTAAAAACAATCTTCATCTCTCTTCTGTCATTAATTAATGTAATTACAGTCTGTAATGTATCAATAGTTCTGTAGTTTGGATGAATTACACACGATAATGTCGTTAAACGGAACAAAACTGTAGTTTCTAGTGTCACCACAAGAGGGCGGTCGTAACACCGTAACACCCATATACACATATACGTATCCGCCCCATGGAGCTGCTGTGATACGTCAACGTCGCCGCCATATTGGATGTTCAAGACTGCGCTGTAAACTAATACAAGTAAATTGACTTATTTTCATAAAGCGCATTTCTACAAAGAAATGTACGTTTTCCGTCTCATTTATTCATTCACACACGCACTAATATACTTGGGAAACAGTTAGGCACCAAATATAATTTATTACATTTTCTCAGATGGCAAAAATAAGAACTTTATTGATCCCACATAGGAGTAATTCATGTTATATCAGCTGTAGAGAACAAGGTAGTGCCGAAAAACAATATATATCCCCCCTCACAAAAATAAGAAAAATAGAGAAACATATTTTCTCATCAACAAAACATTTAAAATTTTTCAAGTAACAAAATAACATAAAAAAGAAAGTCCAGAGTGCTCAGAAGGTTCATCTAAAATAATCATGTGACGAAGGTGCTCTTTGGTGGGAAAAAGGATGTCAAAAAATAAGAAAAATCCAAGGCAATCTTGTTCAAAGAGACTATACTACATGTATAAAAAGCCTTTATTTGAAATGGCTATTTCATGTAGAAGATTTTAAAAAGTCATCTTCTACATGAAATAGCCATTTCAAATAAAGGCTTTTTATATTTGAAGAAGAGTGCCTTGGATTTTTCTTATTTTTTAACAAAATAACACATTTGAACCATTTTTCAGACAATAAAATAATATTGGAACCATTTTCAGACAATGAAATAACATTTGAACCATTTTTCAGACAACAAATAACATTCTTATTTTTGTGAGGGGAGATATATATTGTTTTTCAGCACTACCTTGTTCTCTATAGCTATAGATATAACATGAATTACCTATAGCCTATGTGGGATTAATAAAGTTCTTATTTTTGCCATCTGAGAAAATTAAATATATTATATTTGGTGCCTAATAATAATAATAATAATAATAATAATACATTTTATTTGTAGAGCACTTTTCATGAATAACCTCAAAGTGCTTACATAAACAAGGGAAAAAAAATCAAGACACATAAAAGACAAGAAGTAAAAAAGGATAAAAATAATAAAAACATCTAAAAAAGACCAGGGAAAGCCTTCCTGAACAGGAAAGTTTTAAGCCCCTTTTTAAAGGTGTCCACAGACTGGGGTTGACGTAGCTGTCCAGGGAGGGAGTTCCAGATGTGGGGGCAGCGGAGCAGAAAGCTCGGTCTCTGGAGCGGAGTCGTGTGCGGGGCTGATAGAGGAGGTTGGTGTTTTGTGAGCGGAGGTTCCGGGTGGATGAGTGAGGGGTCAGGAGGTCTTTGAGGTATTGAGGGGCAGTGCTGTAGATGCAGAGGTGGGTGATGAGGGTGATCTTGAATTGGATTCTTGAGGTTATGGGAAGCCAGTGTAGGTTCTGGAGAATAGGGGTGATATGGTCGTATTTGCGGCAGCACAGTTCTGAATGAGTTGGAGTTTCCGAAGGTGTTTCTTGGGAAACCGATGAGCAGGCTGACTGCCTAACTGTTTCCCAAGTATATTAGTGCGTATGTGAATGAATAAATGAGATGTAAAACGTAAATTTCTTTGTAGAAAGGCGCTTTATGAAAATAAGTCCATTTACTTGTATTAGTTTACAGCGCAGTCTTGCCACATCCAATATGGCGGCGACGTTGACGTATCGTAGCAGCTCCATGGGGCGGATACGTATATATGTTTATGGTAACATGTATGTTTATGGTTTATGGTCATGAAACAACTGTAGAAAAATAAACAAAAGCTACAAATGTTTTTTATTTTATTTCATTTTATTTGTGTTGTTATTAATACTGCTGCCTCAGTAAGGTTGCAGATTGTATAACTCTATAAACTTTATACAAAATAGTGTTGAAAAGCTGAACGCAGGTGGCAGAAAACTAAACTTCAGGTTCATTATGACATTTATAAAGAGAGACTGAGCATTTATAATACAGAACCGAGGAATGCAAGACAATCTTATTTTTCTGAAATCATTAATAAAAACGACAACAATGTATTCTGTTCACTACTGTTAACAGGTTAACAACCCCCGGAGTCAGTGGACCCTGAACTTCTATCCAACCCTGTCTGCCATGAGTTTACCTCCTTCTTTACTGACAAGATCCAGAAAATCAGACGGTCAGTCAGATCTCCGATGCTAGAGCAGGATATGAGACACCTCTGTGTCCAATGAGAGAAACCAGGACACAATTCTGTCCAGTCTCCCATAAGAACCTGGATGACATCATACAACCTGTGGTCATCAATCCAGTCATATTTATACTGAAAAGGGAGGTGTTTTGTACGAAAACCCAAACGCAGAGAAAAACAGGAGGGGACCCATCAATCTTAAACATCCGTTCCTCTTCACCGTCCTCACCTAAAGAAGAACTCAGCTAATCAGTTTGGTCATAAAAACAGGAGCTGGTTCTGTGCTGAGAGCAACTATCAGAGTACAATCTTATAGAAAAAAACCCTCATACTTTTAACAGTTTCATAAAATCCTAACACAACAAACTATCATTCCAACCGCGTTAATAAAGACGAAGAAGAAATGCAGAAGTGTAATTCAGGCTTTAGTCCATACGCTGCTCCGTAGTTTCTGATGTGCAAAACTTCTCGGATGTTTTTAAGGATGTGATTTTTTTTTTTTATAATTGTTTCTTTATTTGGAATGGACAGGTCATTATACATATATAGAGACATTGGTTAGATCACTGAAGTCATTCCAGTTTTTTTTTGTTTTTTTCCCCCGTCCAAGTCAGAGAATCAGGGAGTGTCCTTAACCCTGTGGGCCCTTAGAAGGGTATTCCTGGGCTGTAGGTACTGTAGATCAGTGGTTCCCAACCTTTTTCCCTCTGAGCCCTTCCTACTTGTGTCTAAGACCAGCCAGGCCCCCCGACCCGTACGTACTAGCACAAAAAAAGTAAAGTAATTCATTACAAATCTTTAATTGAAAAAATTAACATTAATTATGTTTTTTTGATACATTTCTCTTTGGTTTACCCTGTATACATATGACTTTGTTTTTTTCACCTTTATTTTGTGTCACCAATGTATAAAATACGCACAAAAATAATTGCAAGGACATAAAAATATTTCTGAAAAATGTCTCTTTTAATATGAGAGCAAAATGTTTTAACATTCCTTTAAAACCTGTCGGCGTAGTAGTATGATTAAATATTGAATAATGATATAATAAGTAATACAATCATTTCCTGTGTTTGTCACCAGTGAACAAAAAACACAAAAATGATTCAAAGACATTCATAAATTATTCCTAACAATGTCTTATGAATGATTGTGTCATTCTGTTCATTCATGAACTAATGCCAACCTTGGGCTTGTATAACTGACGAGGGATGCGATGTTGGGTTTGATGCTTGTGACAGCCAGCCTGAAGTCCTGGTTGACATCAAGTCTGTTGCGTGCTTTTGTTTTTGTTGTTACAAGGGCGTTAAAGGCTGTCTCGGACAGGTATGTACTGCTAAATATAATCGACGGTGGCATGTAGGTTTATAAGAATCTTTTTGCAGAAAAAAAAAGAGCGACAACAACTACCCATAACTATGTAAATAAACACCTGCACCGCCGGCAGAGTCAGGATGCAGCGGCGCAGTCAGAAGAGCAGTGAAATATGCCCGAGTCACAATTTTTCCTACTGTACTTTTGTACTTTTTTCATAATCATTTTTCATTTTCTCTTGTACAAATCCAATTAATTGGGTTGCGGTGGGGTGGTGCTGATCTCCGCAATTAGAAGCCTTGTATAATAATTGTAAAAAAAACAAAAAAAAACAAGGGATTACCGTATTCCATTATGATTTTTTATTTATTTAACATGCGCAAATATAATTTTTACAACTGCATATCCAGGCAAAGTTTGGAGATCTCTGCCGTCCCCCCAGGCGCGGAGCCCAGGTTGGGAGACACTGCTGTAGGTCAATTAGTTCTTTGTGTGGATCATCATTCCACTAGTAACTTAGTCTTTTTTGTTGTGACATGAGTCACAACTGTGGTTTCACATCATCCTTTTGGAGAATGCTTACATATTGTCAAAGAGTACAAAATAAACAGTCTTAAACAGTGTGTTTACTTTTGAACAACCCTGATTTCACTTATTCAAGGTAGAACATTTTGCTGAAGAACTATGTACAAATAACAGGAGGGTCACCTGCCGCTGCCATCATATGAATAGTCAATCAAAAATAAAATAAAATAAAACACAGAATTAGCAGTGAGGTCAAATAAAGTCTGCTCTAATGGGGGATAGGCTATGAAAGAAATCCAATTGGTCCAGATTGGGTAAAACTTATCCTCTTGGGTTCTCAGTTGATAGGTTAGTTTTTCCATCCTAAATATCTCTAGAGTCAGTAATCCCAATCCAGTCATCCAGAGTAGGTTGGGTTGGATTTAACCATCTCCTGGTTATGGCCTTCTTACTCGCCACTAAGAGTGATTGCAGTAGTTTTATTTCTTTCCTGCATTTTAGAAAAGGGGCAAGACCGAAGTATAAGGTTTCAAAACTTAAAAGGATGTGATTTGATTTTTAAAATGTTTAACTCATTTGGTTGATTTTGGAAAGAAAGTTTAGCGTGTTAGCATACAGTACTAGCAAACTCGTGAAAAACGGTTCGACTTAATAGTTGTTTAGGCTACAACAATACTTCCAAACTAGAGAAAAACATTCTCTACCCTGACAACAGTGAGTTGTTACCAGAACTAGCATTGATAGCATTAGCATCCAGCTACGGGGACCAGAACTATATTCTTGACCAATAAGTTTGTTTCTGCTGCAAATGTAGACATTTCAACACGGAGGCCAAAGGAGACTCGTCTTTGGAGCCAGCCCCCAGTGGTCAGTCAAGGAACTGCAACCTCCTTTACTTCCGGGTTAGACTCAGCAGCCCAACCTTTTTCTCTCCTCTCTCTCTTTTCAAACAACAATATAACAGGAGTTTGAGTTTGGTGAATACGTTTGCTCTGATTCGTTGCTGTTTATAAAGTTGTGCAGTTTGTATGGGGACTTTTCTTTTATTCTGTTTTCACTTGATATTTTTACTTTGACGGGTTTGACTCTAGACACTGAACAGCATCTCATCATCTGGGCTTTTATAGTGAGGGAAATTAAGTCAGGTTTTTAGGAGAATCGTTCACTTTGTGAGACAAGCACCAAATTTTGCATGAACATTGCCGAGTACCTACTTATGCAGAAAAGCCCGTTAGCCACCTGAAAATCCAAGATGGCGGCCATTTTTCAAGATGGCTGTCTTATGAAAGCTAAAACAAGGCTGTCCGTGTAGAACTTGAATTGCTGAACATATTTTATCCATCCATCCATCCATCCATCCATCCATCGTCCGCCGCTTATCCGTTCCCGGGTCGCGGGGGCAGCAGTCTCAACAGAGATGCCCAGACTTCCCTCACCCCAGACACTTCCTCCAGCTCTTCCGGGGGGAGTCCGAGAAGTTCCCAGGCCAGCCGAGAGACATAGTCTCTCCAGCGTGTCCTGGGTCTTCCCCGGGGTCTCCTCCCGGTGGGACATGCCTGGAACACCTCCCTAGGGAGGAGGGACATGCCTGGAACACCTCCCTGTGGAGGAGGAACATGCCTGGAACACCTCCCTAGGGAGGCGTCCAGGAGGATCCGGTACAGATGTCCAAGCCACCTCAGCTGACTCCTCTCAATGTGAAGGAGCAGCGGCTCGACTCCGAGCTCCTCCCGGGTGACCGAACTCCTCACCCTATCTCTAAGGGAGCGTCCAGCCGCCCTGCGGAGGAAACTCATCTCTAAGGGAGCGTCCAGCCGCCCTGCGGAGGAAACTCATCTCGCCTGCGATCTTATCCTTTCAGTCACTACTCATTACCATAGGTGAGGGTAGGTGCGTAGATTGACCGGTAAATAGAGAGCTTCGCCTTTCGACTCAGCTCCTTCTTCACCACGACGGTCAGGTACACCGACCGCATAACTGCGGACGCTGCACCGATCCGTCTGTCAATCTCCCGCTCCATCGTTCCCTCACTCGTGAACAAGACCCCGAGATACTTGAACTCCTCCACCTGAGGCAGGACTTCTCCACCCACCCGGAGAAGGCACGCCACCCTTTCCCGGTGGAGAACCATGGCCTCGGTCTTGGAGGTGCTGATTCTCATCCCTGCCGTGTCGCACTCGGCCTCAAACCGCCCCAGCACATGCTGAAGGTCCAGGTCTGATGAAGCCAACAGGACAACATCATCCGCAAAAAGCAGAGACGAAATCCTGTGGTTCCCAAACCGGATCCCCTCCGGCCCCTGGCTGCACCTAAAAATCCTGTCCATAAAAATGTTGAACAGGACCGGTGACAAAGGACAGCCCTGCCGGAGTCCAACATGCACTGGGAACAAGTCTGACTTACTGCCGACGACTTACTGCTGTTGGGAATTCCTCAATAAATGTCCTCTCCTTGTACAGCAACAACACCGACTCGGCTCTTTTTTTCTTCTAAACAAACCTTGTTCTCAAAAGCACAACCTTTGACGACCTGTATTTTTTTTAAATTTGTACAAAAACATCTTGCTGAGTGCTAACAACAGACCGAGTTAAGTTAGAAGAACTTAAAACCCTCTGTGACGTCACCCAGAGGTTTTCTGAAGAGTCGCTTTGAACCTCATTTAACCCAAAAAATGAGTAGAACGTCAGACGAGGGTGTTTGACGAGGGGAGAGGTGGAGGTTGGTGGAGCCACATGTTTCAACCTTTGCTGGTGTTGAGAGATTATAGGAGGACGTCTCCTCTGAGAAGAGTCCACCTGGTCCACCGTCATCTGTTTAGCTCCTTTTTATTCTGCAGATAAAAACAGATGAGACTGTTGTTTTATTTGAGACTAAACTCATGACATCTGGAAATAATTTTATAGTTACACCTGAAATCACAACAAGAGGTTCCTGTTTTATTTTGAAACACCGTGTCCTCATGTTTCAGTTTTGTCTTGACTTCCCTTGTTCAGAGACTCACATGAAATTATAAGTTTACATATTTATGCACATAAACAAGGAGAGTTCTGCAGAGTTCGTAACCTGGATGAACCAATACGACGACTATTCCATCAACTGAACCTATTTATGATGAAATAACTGCACAAACATTTAATTTTTACGAAAAATTCTGTCCTGTTTATATATCATTATATTATCACTGCAGTTATTAGATTTTAAAAGATTTATTTCTTACATGTATACTAGACCAATAATGTGATAACTTATATCATTTAATGTGATAACTATATATTATTGGTTCAAAAACTTAATTCCATTCTTGTTTGTTCCTGTTTTTATTCCGTGTGAAACGGCCACATGGACGAGGTTATTGGTGGATTTTCCATTCTGGGTTCCTTCAGAGTTCAGAGCTGCAGTGGAGCAGCTGTGTGTCTGAACATCCTGGAAGGCCGTCAGCTGGAATACACCTTTATTTGTGGACACGTGAACACCAGCACAACACTGGTCTACAACACACATCTGGATCCTCTGATCCTGCAGCCTGTCATCATCCTCCTCTCACAGCTTTACTGGGGAAAGCAGCCGCTGAGAAGCTGCAGCTTCACTGGAAACACTGGATCTTTGATAGACACTGGTTTTAGTAGAAAACTGCTGGAAGCAGCAGGACCGACTCCAACCTCCACTGACCTGAGAGTCTGCAGCTTGTAGTCTAGACTCTGCACCAGATCAGACAGCTGCTCCACATCTGCAGCCTGCAGGTTGTTCCTGCTCAGGTCCAGATGTTTCAGATGGGAGGGGTTGCACTTCAGAGCTGAGACCAGAGAAGAACAGCTGATCTCTGACAGACCGCAGCACTGCAAGCTGCACAAAGACACCAGAGAAGAAGAAACCAGAGCAGTCAGATGGTCAGTGTGGATCAGCAGGAGATCAGCCTGATGTCTGCAGGTTAGTGTCAACACAACTTTCAATCAATCAATCAATCATTTTATTTATTTCAAACCAACAAAACCACAACTCTCGTACTACAAAACAAGAACAGAAAGTTACAGGACACCATTGAACAGAACAAACAACAATACCAACAACAGACACTATAACAAAACAAAACAAACACTGTTTGAAAAGGGGATGGCAGAAGCAAAGCTTATTAATTTGCATCCCCCGCCAACACATATAACAAAGACAACCATAACACAAAGTTACTCCCTTAAACCCCTCTTCCCCTCAAACATTTCATTTCTTTACATCAGTTTATCTCCCCTTCCCTTTTATACATTTCAAAGACTGCTTTTCTGTACTTGCTTTTAAATTGACTGACACTTTGACTAAGTTTAATTCCATGTTCTAAGCTGTTCCACAGAATAACCCCTCCAACAGAAACACACATACTTTTAAGAGTTGATCTTACACTTTGTTGTTGCAATTTAAGTTTTCCTCTTAAGTCATACCTTTTACAACCTTCCCTGTCATGAAATAATTTTTGAATTAAACTTGGAAGAAGATAGTTTTTAGCTTTATACATAATTAGTGCAGTTTTCAATTTTACCAAATCAAAAAATTTTAACGCAGAGGCCTTAAAGGTGACCTATTATGGCATCTAGTACCTATTTTAAACAGCCCTTGAATGTCTTAAAAACAATCTAAAGCTTGTTTTTTCTACATAAATCAGAAATTCAGCCTGTGGGCCATGTCTATAGTTTTACCGCTTCTAACCTCTTTTTCTGTGCTCCATTCTAAGAAAAATGTATTACGGTACTAATAGAGCCCCGAGCCCGGGGGAGCCGGCCCGCCGGAGCCGGCGGGTTCGAATCTCCGGGTTCGGAGCTCCGAACCCGGAGTTCCTCGACGGTCCGGTCCGTATGCGGCGCCGGGGCTCCGGAGCTGAGCTAAATACTTAGCCCATGCAAAGATCATACTCATAGACAAATATAAATGACATAAAAAAAGGAAATTACCGCTGACTCGTGTGCAGTTGCCGGGTCCGTGCTGTGGGATCTGATCCTTTTATAAGGGTAAATGTCGATGCAAAACCTCATTTCTACTCTCCCTCGCTGTTCAAACAGCCACCGCTTGTAAACAATGGCTGAAGCTCGGCTGAGCTGGTTGTGGGCGTGGTTTCAGCAGCGGAGGAGACCGAGGGCGTGGTTTGCATTTTGGTGACGTAAAGAAAATGCACAAATCCAAACGGCTCACAGAAACCACATGACACTGTTAGGTGGGGGGGAGCAGACCTTGCAGATTTTCATGGGGTATCATCTTTTCTGAGTTGGCAGGGTGAGGGGAGACCACTTTATATATGTTAAAACAAGAAAAAACGTGTTTTTCATAATAGGTCCCCTTTAAGAAAAAGTAAATTAGTGTGATCATTGAACCTGACATTGAAAACTGTTCATATGGCTCTTTTTTGTAATATGTATAGAGGCAACAGGTTGGTTTTATATGCATTACCCCAGACTTCCACACAGTAACTCAAATATGGCAAAACAAAAGAATCATATAAAATAAGTAGAGACTGTTGGTTAGGTATGAACCTAGATCGCCTCATAACATCAACACTCCAGCAAATTGTTTTATCAATTATCACGCCAAGAAATGTGATATGATCCACTCTTTCAATACTTACATTATCTATTATTATTTGCACTGGAATATCAACTTTACATCTGCCAAATAAAATTAGTTTTGTTTTTTCCAGATTAAGTGACAATTTGTTTTATTCAAACCAGTTTTTCAATTTATTAATTTCCTGCGTGATTTCTTGTAAAAGCTGCTGCAAGCCCTCACCAGAACAAATCATGTTGGTATCATCGGCGAAAAGTACAAATTTAATAATTTTTGAAACTTTACAGATGTCATTTATATACAAAATAAAGAGTAAAGGCCCCAATATTGACCCTTGAGGCACACCACAAGTGATATTTCTTTCTGAGGAAATATGATTGCCGATTTGGACAGACTGTTTCCTGTTACCTAGATAGCTTCTCAGCCAGTTCAAAACCGTCCCCCTAGTGCCATATCTCTCCATCTTTTTTAACAAAATATCATGATCTATGGTGTCAAAAGCCTTTTTCAAATCAATAAAAACTCCAATGGCGAACCTCCCTTTGTCTAAATGTGTGGTTATTTCTTCTATTAAATCAATAAGTGCATGTGAAGTAGATCTGTTTTTTCTGAACCCATACTGACTATCCGATAACATCAGATTTCACATCAGATTCATCTGATCACACAACTAAAACATGTCTGACCTCAGAGTCTCCAGTCTGCAGTCTGGACTCTCCAGGAAACCACACAGATGTTTCACTCCTGAATCCTGCAGGTAGTAGTTCCCACTCAGGTCCAGATGTTTCAGATGGGAGGGGTTGGACTTCAGAGCTGAGACCAGAGAAGAACAGCTGATCTCTGACAACCAGCAGCGCTCCAACCTGAATGAAGAAGAAACACTTGATGACTTCTGTAACCGTGTTGAAATAAATATTTCAGAAAACCCATTTGAATAAATAAGTTCATAGTTAAACAGCTCTGAAGTTGAAATGTTAAGAAGTCCTTGACCAGCAATACTGTTTTGGTATAGTTCACTAAGTGATGTTATTAGGTTAATGTCACAAAAAAATGTTGAAATCCTGAAACAAAAAGTGTGTAAAATGGAAAGGAAGTACTCTCGACACATCCGTGAGTCAGTTGCGTTGCTGATTTTTTAATAGTTCATGGTTTCATGGTTGAAAATCCAGACTCGCATATGTACGTGGATCCAAACATGGTTAGGAGGTAGATGGCAAATGCCCGGCAGTGATGAAACTGATGAGTAGAATGAGCCCAAAACTTGCACGGTCCATCTTCTGATAATTTAGCTTTCAGAACATCTGAGCTCTGAATTTGCACCAACTCCAACTGGAATGAGGCCTCGTCGATACTGGGCATCACGGCTTTGGCCTCGACTGGACAGGCCTCAGAAACATCCACAGCAAATGGATTACGCACAAATAAAAGAAGCTCTTTGGGAATATTGAAGTTGTTGAATCGCTCTTTGAAGTTTTGAGCAAGGCTTTTTAAAAGTCACGTCATTCCAGCCAGCGCTGTGCTGCTCACCGGGACACTGCGTAGCGTGGGGAAATGGATCTTCCTCCCCGTTATGTCAGGTAGGAACAGACTCAGATTGACCTGAAACACAGTTACATTCTCGAGGATCTCAGCCACACTCAAGTCTCTCCCCTGTAGCTGCAGATTGAGTTTGTTAAGGTGCCCCATAATGTCACACAGAAAGGCAACTTGTGATATGAAATCGGGTGTTTTGATGTGTGCAATCAGCTCTTGAGCTTTGTTGGACTTCTGGCCTGAGAGGAATTTTCCCACCTCCTCTCTCAAAGCAAAGAAACGTTCAACTACTTTTCCTCGGCTCAGCCAGCGGACATCGTTGTGTTGCAGTAGGTCTGAGTATGGAGCATCCTTTTCTTGTAGCAGTTTTTTAAGACTTGATGTTGAGCGAATGTGATTCACAATTTTTATGACAATATCCATAGTTTCTTTCAACACTCTTGACAGTTTTGCACACAAAACCGATGGGTGACGCAATGCAATGTGTGCACTGTTGAATACTCAGAGCATAGGCGTGAAGCAAAGCCCCGTTCTTTCCCAATCATGGATGGGCAGCCATCAGTAACCAGAAGGTTTATCTTCAAAAGCTCTTCAAAAAAAGCCTTCACTGCAGTGAACATCACTTCGCCTGTAGTGTTGGTAGACAGCGGTAAGAGGCAGAGAAACTCCTCCTTGAAAATGTCACCATTAAAGTACCTCACAAAAAGGGAGAGTTGGGCCGTATCTGTTACATCGGTGGACTCGTCAATAGCCAGTGACATGTAATCTGTTTTTTTGAGTTCGGCAAGTAATGCAGAAAAACCGTCATCAAACAGTACCTCCACCTTTCGGCCTCCCGATGTGTCAAAGAGTAGTACTTGTTTCATACGGCCAACTGCCGCCGCCCGTCCGCGCAGCGCTGGCGAACTCCAGCTGCCTTGCAACGGCCGACTACCGCGGCTTGGCTGAGGAAGCAGACCGAGTCCTGCTCGCTACCCGGAGTTTGGCCGTTCACCAGGTCGCAACAACCGCCCAGCGATCGACGTCGGAGGACGCAGAGCCAGCGGTGGTGGCTGCAGTGAAGACCCAGAGACGACGCGGGACAGATCTGTGTTTCTTCCATCAACGGTTCGGCGCCAAGGTGAGACGCTGCGTCCCTCCATGTCAGTTCGAGCTGCCGGGAAACCGGGGCTCAGTAGCAGCGATCGGCAGTCAAGAGCTGCTGTTCATTGCAGACTGCATCAGGGAAACGTTTCCTGGTGGACTCCGGCTCCCAGCTGAGCCTCCTACCGCCGACCGCCACGGACCGGTCGACCAGAGGTAACGGACCGCCGTTAAGCGCGGCCAATGGCTCCTCCATCACCACTTTCGGGACCCGGTCAGTGACTATGTTTCCACGGACGCCGGTTTGAGAGTGACTTTGTCATCGCCAGTGTTGCTGTTCCTATTATCGGTGCTGATTTTCTGTGTGCTAACGGTTTGATGGTGGACGTTAGAAACCGCAGATTGATCGATGCAGTGACTTTTATGACTTTCCCGTGTGAGACTGGGGGATCTGGACCGCTAGCACACGCTAATTTTTGAGCAGCAGGTAACGTGTTCCAACGTCTGCTGGCAGATTTCCCGCGTCTGATTAAACCTGTTTTATCCACTGCGACAACCAGGCACGGCGTCGAGCATTACATCACCACCACAGGGCCCCCGGTTTTTGCGCGTGCTCGTCGTTTAGACACACAGAAGTTAGCCATTGCTAAAGAGGAGTTTGCCTATATGGAGCGTTTAGGCATAGTTAGACGCTCCAAGAGCCCCAGGGCCTCACCGCTTCACATGGTGCCCAAGGCAGGCAGTTCGTGGCGCCCGTGTGGGGATTTTCGCCATCTTAACAACGTCACGGTGCACGACTGCTATCCAGTCCCACACATCCAGGATTTTTCCGCGCATTTAGCAGGGACAACCATCTTTTCTAAGGTGGATTTAGTACGCGGTTACCACCAGGTTCCCATGAGAGCAGAGGATGTGCCTAAGACCGCTGTCATTACCCCGTTTGGGCTTTTTGAATTTCTGCGCATGCCCTTTGGCCTGAAGGGGGCAGCACAGACCTTCCAGAGGCTGATGAACTCTCTGTTGCGAGACCTCATGTTCGTGTTCATTTACCTGGATGACATTTTGGTGGCCAGTTCCTCAACAGAAGAGCATTTGGCACACCTCAGGTGCAAATGACATCAGGTGCAATTTAGATAACCAAAAACTCACAGTCTTGGTTCTGCTGGATCTAACCGCCGCCTTCGATACAGTAGACCATCACATTTTATTAAACAGACTGAAGCACCTGGTCGGCCTCTCTGGTACTGTTCTTAAATGGTTCACGTCCTACCTCACTGATCGTAGTTTCTTCGTAAGTATGGATACATGTTCCTCAGGAATCTATAAGATAAGGTGTGGGGTTCCCCAAGGGTCAATTTTAGGTCCAACTCTTTTTAATCTGTACATGCTGCCCCTTGGGGACGTCATCAGGAGACACGGCATCAGCTTCCACAGCTATGCTGACGATACGCAACTGTACATCGCCGTGTCTCCTGATGACACTGGGCCAATTGATGCCCTTTTTAACTGTATTTTAGACATCAAGTCATGGATGGCAGCAAACTTCCTACAGCTCAACCAGGGCAAAACAGAGATTTTACTCATCGGTCCTGAAGGCCAGAGAGAGAAACTTTTACCAAAGTTACAGGATTTTAAACCCTCAAAATCAGTTAAAAATCTGGGCGTGATTTTTGACTCTGAGCTCACTTTTATTCCACATATTAAAAACATAACAAAGATCGGTTTTTACCATCTTAAGAACATAGCCAGAGTCCGCCCGTTTCTCTCTCAGGCCAGCACGGAGGTGCTAATGCATGCTTTTATCTCATGTCGTTTAGATTATTGTAACGCCCTGCTCTCTGGTCTTCCCAAAAAGAACATGTACAATCTACAATTACTACAGAACTCAGCCGCACGCGTGCTGACGAGGACCAGAGGGCGGGAGCACATTACACCTGTTTTAAAATCGCTGCATTGGCTCCCTGTGCGCTTCAGGGTTGATTTTAAGGTTCTTTTACTAGTTTTTAAGTGTCTTAATGGTCTTGGTCCTTCTTATTTGTCTGCACTACTTTTACCCTATCAACCCTCACGGACCCTGAGGTCCTCCGGTGCTGGCCTTTTAACCATACCAAAAGTTAGAACTAGGACACACGGGGAGGCGGCATTCAGTTTTTATGGTCCCCGATTGTGGAACAGCCTCCCGGAGAACCTCAGGGCCGCAGAGACTGTTGTTTTTAAAAAGAGGCTCAAGACCCATCTCTTTAATCAGGCTTTTAACTGACTCATTTAACTCTTTTACATTTTTTATGCTCACCCTTATTTTTATTGGATCTTACTACTCTGTTTTATAGTTAGTTTATCCTTTTTATTATCATAATTTATTCTCATTGTTTTATCTTAATGTTTTATCTAAATATTTTAGTCGTTATTTATGGTCTATTTTATACATTTTACTGACTTAGTCCTTTAGTTTTTAATGTCTTGCTTTTTAGACATACTTTTAGGATTTTACGTTATGTTATACTTTTTAAACTCTATTAGTGTATTTTATCCTGTTTTCTTGTAGCTTTTAGCTCCAGTGTTTCCTCATGGGGAGCCTCCATGCTGGGAGTGACTCTGGCCTGCAGGGGGTCGTCCTGGGGCTGGTTCTGGCCTGGATGGTTGTGGAGCTCTGCACCACGGCTTCACCGCTGTGGTGTGGACTCCTCTATCCGTCCGGGCCGGGATGGTCTCTGTGGGCCCCCCCCCCCCTTCTAGCTGCGGGCTATGGGACCTCCTGGCGTGGACGGCTCCCTGTTACCGTTTCCTCACCTGGATCCTCTGTGCCTAGCCATGTCTGCACCATGTGTCTGCGTGTGTCTATCTGTGTGTGTGTGGGGAGGGGGAGGGGGGCACTAATACATTTTATGTTTATGTTTTATGAAAAGCACTTTGTGTTACATTTTTTTTGTATGAAAGGTGCTTTAAAAATAAAGTTTGATTTGATTTGATTTGATTTGACCTCAAATTAGTCTTTCAGAGGTTAGATGAACATGGCCTTATTGTCAACCCGGCTAAGTGCCAGTTTGGCCTGCCAATTATTGATTTTTTAGGACACCGGATTTCAGCTCAGGGTGCAGTTCCACTGCCATCTAAGGTACAAGCGGTGGCAGAGTTTCCCCGCCCGGCCTCGGTTAAGGCGCTGCAGGAGTTTTTGGGTATGATTAATTTTTATAACCGTTTCCTCCCTCGCGCCGCCCACCTCCTGCAACCGCTTTATGGAGCCTTGCAAAAAAAGAAAGGCTGTGATCCAGTGGACTGGACACCTGACCGCATCAGTGCCTTTGAGGGTGCTAAGTCTGCCCTGGCCAATGCAGTACTTTTAGCTCACCCTTCACCTTCGGCGCCCATTTCTTTGACAACCGACGCTTCGGACATAGTCGTAGAGCAACGGGTGGCAGGAGTTTGGCAACCTCTTGCATTTTTCAGCCGCAAACTACGTGACAGTGAGCGAAAGTATAGTGTTTTTGACCGTTAGTTGTTGGCACTGTATCTCGCCACCCGTCATTTTCGATTTTTCTTAGAGGGCCGTTCATTCACGGCATATGTAGACCATAAGCCGTTGATCTTTGCCATGTCTAAGGTGACAGAGCCGTGGTCCGCTCGCCAGCAGCGTCATCTAGCGTCCATTTCAAAGTTTACTACTGACATTAGGCATGTGGCGGGTAAAACAAACCTTGTGGCCGATTGCCTGTCACGCCACGTGTGCCCTGTAAATCTGGGAGTGGATTTTTCTGCCATGGCTGCTGATCAGGCCGATGACCAGGACATTGCGAGTCTTAAGTGTGCGGGTACCGGTCTCAAACTGGAGAACTTGGCGGTGGAGGTCGGAGGTCCAGCCCTTCTCTGCGACATCTCCACTGGTCGGCCCCGTCCGGTGGTGCCAGTTTCCTGGCGCCGGCGGGTTTTCGATTCAGTACACTCCCTTTCACACCCTGGCATCCGGGCGTCAGTGAAACTGTTTGGGGCCAAGTTCGTCTGGCCCGGCCTCCGCAGGGAGGTTAAAGAGTGGGCAGCTGCATGTGTAGCATGCCAGCGGGCTAAAGTCCACCAGCACACAAAGGCGCCCCTGGAACCGTTCCCGATTCCAGCCAGGCGGTTTGACCATGTCCACATCGACCTGGTGGACCCTCTTCCTCCATCGCAGGGTTATACGCACCTCCTCACCATGGTGGACCGTACCACCAGGTGGCCCGAGGCAGTGCCCCTGTCCTCTACAGGGTCAAAAGATGTGGCGCGTGCTTTCCTGTGTGCCTGGGTCTCACGGTTCGGTGTCCCGTCTGACATCACGTCTGACAGAGGCAGAAGCTTTGGGAGTGCAGGTACACCGTACCACTGCATACCACCCACAAGCGAATGGCCTTTGTGAACGTTTTCACAGGTCCCTCAAAGCAGCACTGCGTGCTGCGCTCTCGGATGGTAACTGGGTGGACCGCTTATCGTGGGTCATGCTCGGTTTGCGCACGGCCCCGAAGGAAGATTTGAATGTGTCGCCCGCAGAGCTCGTGTTCGGTCAGCCACTTCGCGTGCCAGGAGAATTTTTGCCTGAAAGTTCGGCGCCGCAAATTCACCCAGCAAGCGGTCCCTTCGCATCAAATAGTTTTTTGATCCCGGGGCCCATTCACCACTGTTTTCCGCGAACATTCATCCCATCGGAGCTCAAGTCGGCTCGGTTTGTCTTCGTGCGGCATGATGCTCATCTTTCTACTCTACAGCCTCCATACGATGGTCCCTTTAGAGTCCTCGAGAGGGGCCCTAACGTTTTTTTCATAGACTTAGTTGGCCGCAAAGAGCACGTTGCACTAGATAGGCTGAAACCCGCACACACTGTAGCGGATGAAGCTGTGGTCCCGGCCCAGGTCCCCCGTCGTGGACGCCCTCCTCTGAGACCTCCTGTCATTGCTTCAAAGGATGGACTTTCTAATTTACCACGTAAGACTGTTGTTTTTTCCCCGCAGCGTCCTGCTCACAGTGATGCTCCTGTTGTGGTACAGGAAGGACGGCGCAGCTGTTATGGTCGGCTGATTAAGCCACCAGTGAGGGATTGATGGGCCTTCCAGGACAACCTTCTGGGTGTTCTGGGGGGGGCTGTGTGGCGGACACAATTATGGACCTCGCAACCATCAGGACTGTATGGAAGGGGGCGTGGTCACAAGTAGGGATGGGAATCGAGAACCGGTTCTTGTTGAGAACCGGTTCCCAGTGTTTCAATTCCTTGGAACCGTTAGCCTTTTTTGCAAACGATTCCCTTATCGATTCCAGTGGGCGCAAATGACGTCACCACGCAACGTGCGTGGTGACGTGGCAACGCGCGCGCCTGCGCAGTTTGCGCTCAGGAAAACGAGAAGGAAAAGAGATGGCGACGAAGAGGCTTAAGCGTTCTAAAGTGTGGCTACACTTTCGCAAGAAAGACGAAAACAGGGCGACTTGCAATGTTTGCGATGTTGAAATATCCTCCAAAGGAGGCAACACTAGCAATATGCTAAAACATCTGCATACAAAGCATGCGATTACCTTAAATGAGTGTCGCATATTTGATCTGCTCCGAGTCCGGACGACGAGTGACTCTTCTCAACCCAGCACCAGCGGCAGCGACAACGTCACCCAGTCCTCTGCAGGTAACTATTTCCCTTATTGTAAAGCTTGCTATTACTAACTACTAACGTTAAATGAATCGCTTCTCATGCATTACATTAGATGACAATGACGAGAGACGTAGTCTGACCGGCTCAGAGGCTGGCAGTACTAGCTGCAGGCTACCGCTAGCTGCTCCATTCATCGAGGCAGGGAAATCTATGACACAAGCCAGAATACAGGAATGTCACCGAGCAGTGACTAAGTTTGTGGTGAAAGGCTTGCACCCATTTACCACAGTAGATGCCCCTGATTTTCGGTAGGTGAATGTGTTAAATTGAAGGCTAAATCAGAGAATGTCAAAGTTGCATGTTTTCCTCTAACTAGATGTTTCACTCATTCCCATTATATATTTTTTAGGGAGATGACAAAGATTCTCAACCCCAAGTACAAACCCCCAAACAGAGACAGTCTATCTAATCACTTGATCCCTGCTTGGTATGCAGTTGAAAAAAGAAATCTGATCTCTGAGCTGAAAGATGTGTCGAAGGCAGCCATCACTGCTGATGGATGGACAAGTTTTAGCCAAGACCATTACCTCACAGTAACGCTGCATTATGTCAGGAATGGCCAGGCTCAAGAAAAAGTCCTCAAAACGAAAGCAGTGTACCAAGCACAGACAGGGACAGCTGTAGCAGAGGAGATTGATGAGATCTTGGAGGAGTATGGTGTCAGAGAGAAGGTTGTGGCAGCCACGGTGGATAATGCGGCAAACATGGATTTAGCTGTGAAAAAGCTACAAATGATCAAGTTTCCATGTTTTGCACACACTCTGAACCTTGCAGCTCAGAAGCTCTACAACTGCACTGAAATTTCCAACTGGGCGGCAAGAATTCGCTCTGTTATAGTATGGATGAAGAGGTCCCACATGGCAAAAGTGGTTCTTAAGGAGAAGCAAGACTTGCTCAGTAAGATTAATACTTTCTTTAGATTGTGTACATGTAAATTATTAGATCATGATCTAATTAATTCATAAACTAAAATAAAGAATATTACATTAGCATTTAAGTTGTGTATGTGTTACCCCTCAGAGCTTCCCAAGCACATGCTCCTCCTAGATGTAAAGACCAGATGGAACTCTTTATATCTGATGATGGAGAGATTCTGTGAGCAGTTTCCTGCCATCCAGGCTGCAGCCATTGACCCACGAATAAGAAAGCCCATGGAAAAGGAAAGGTGAGTAATGTTGGAAAAATTATGATAATGTGGCTTATTGTAAACTGTTTATGCAACATATATCTTTTGTGTTTTTATTTTATTTATATTGCAGGCTGGCCAAAATGGGCAATGAGGATTTAAGAAAGGCAGAGAAGTTTGTGCTTCTCATGCGTAAACACTACACCTCCACACTAGCGGTCTCCAGCGACAAAAGTCCGACCTGTGGTGAGATTTTGCCCATCCTGCAAAAGCTCCAGAAACACTACACTGTGCAGGAAGATGACTCTGCCTTCACAAGGAGCATCAAGGAGAACATTTGGAGAGATCTTTCCAAACGTTACCAGGTACAATTGATTAATTTTTTATCATAAATGAAATGACAGTTATAAATACTTAAGGATAGTCATCATCATAATGTCACATTTTCTTGCTTTTTTTAATTTAAGGACATTGATATCCAGAGATTCCTGCAGGAGGCCACCATCTTAGACCCAAGATTTAAATCCAAAGTGGTTATGGATGAAGTCTGGGACAGGATCAGGGAAGCAGCAATTAAAGCAAACTCAGAGGCGGCAGCAGATGAGGTATTTTAATTTGAATAATATCTTTGATTTTAGCACATTTCCATTGTGAGAGTGAGACCTTCATCCATGGCTCTGTGGTACTTAGATTTGTTTATTTGTCACTTTCTTCTCAAGCTCCCAGAGCAAAGAGTGACACAGAGGGAGGGGTGCGAGGAGGAGGAAGAACAGGAAGAAGAGGAGGAGGAGGAAGAAGAAGAAGAAGACGACGACAACTATGTAAGTTTAGTTCATTGTGATGATAATTTAGATGTCATGGATTATTGAGTCATTTTTTGCTTAATTTTTCTATGTCCATTTAATTTCAGGCGCCAACAATAAAGCAGAGAAAGACCGCTTTGGAGGAACTGTTTGAGGAGGAGGACAACGAGCTGCAGTCATTACAACAATGGCAGCCCCTTCTTTCCCTGGCCCAGAGAGTGGAACAGGAGATGCAGCTATACAGAAGCCTACCCCCCATCCCCTCCAAGGAAAACGCCACCCTATGGTGGTGGAGCAAGAGGGAGACTCTGCCCCTGCTGTCAGGACTGGCTGAAAGGTTCCTGTGTGTGCAGGCGTCCTCCACCCCATCTGAGAGGGTGTTCTCCACAGCTGGAGACACCATAAGTCCGGAGAGATCCCGCATCCTTCCAGATAAAGCAGACATGCTTATTTTTCTTCAAAAGAATTGTTGAATCTTCATATACAGGGGTGCACACAAGCCGGGACTCGAGGGCCAGTCTACTGCACGTTTTAGATGTTTCCCTGTCTTCAACACAACCCTGATAGACAAGGCTGTGTCACCAAAAGAGTTGTGTAAACCTTGATGACATGTTGATGACGACCAGTGATTAGAATCAGGTGTGTTGAAGACAGGGAAACATCTAAAACATGCAGTAGACTACCTTGAGTCCCAGCTTGTGTGCACCCCTGTTCATAGAATTGGACAATTTAATTTAAGTTGAGAGTTAAATATTTTTTTTTAACTGGCTGAAGAAGTTTATTTTTGAGTGCTCAGCTCGGATATCCTTTTTAAAAAGGAGAATTTTAATTTATTTTACAGAAGAATATTTATTTTATTACTTTATATTTTATATTTTCAAAACAAATACCTTTTTCTGGGGGGCTCTTAAAGCCTTGTTTGTATTTTGTCGTTGTTCAAATACATTAAGTTAAAGAAGTTAAAGAAGTTTATTTTTGAGTGTTCAGCTCGGATATCCTTTTTAAAAAGGAGAATTTTAATTTATTTTACAGAAGAATATTCATTTTATTATTTTATATTTTCAAAACAAATACCTTTTTCTGTTGGCCTCTTAAAGCCTTGTTTGTATTTTTTCCTTGTTCAAATACCAGTACATAAAACAAAGTTGATGTTAATCGACCTGTCCGTTCTCCTTTATTCCAAATGAGAATCGATAAGAGAATCGATAAAGAATCGAATCGATAAGCAGAATCGATAAGAGAATCGGAATCGGAAAAATCTTATCAATTCCCATCCCTAGTCACAAGTGTTTATTGGTTGCTTAGCAAAGCGTGTTAGTTTCAGTTAGTTGTCAACTAATAGACTCAATGAACAGGTAGGGATCACAGGGAGGGCTCTTAATTGGTTTTCCTCCTACCTCACGGGTAGGAGTTTTAATGTGGCTGTTGGCACACATGTGTCAGCATCTGCCCCCCTTTCCTATGGGGTCCCCCAGGGCTCCGTTCTTGGGCCAACGCTATTTGCACTTTACATGCTACCACTAGGACACCCATTCAGCACTTTTAAAAGGTATATCTTATCACTTTTTTGCAGATGACATCCAGCTTTATTATTCTTTTAACCCAAAGAGCCCAACTGATTTTAAATTCAACATTTTACATGAGTGCTTGTCAGCTATAAAGGCCTGGATGTCGGACAATTTTTTATCCCTGAATGAGACGAAAACCGAGGTGCTCATTGTGGCACCTGATAGCCTCATTCCAAAGGTGGTGGACTGCATCGGGCCCCTTAAAGACTATGTCCGTCCAAATATCATGAACCTAGGTGTCAACTTCAACCAGACCATGCAACTCAACACTCACATCAGCTCAATAACCCGCACCTGCTTTTTCCATCTCAGAAATATTGCCAAGCTCAGATCTGTTGTCTCATACCCAGAGCTAGAAATGATCATTCACGCATTTATATCATCACGTTTGGACTACTGTAATTCACTCTTCACCTGCCTCAACAAAACCGACATGGGACGTCTTCAGCTTATCCAAAATGCAGCAGCCAGATTACTCACCAGATCCAGCAGGAGGTGCCATATCACTCCCATCCTGGCCTCTTTGCACTGGCTCCCTGTCAAGTTCAGGGTCCAATACCTGTTTTAAAATCGCTGCATTGGCTCCCTGTGCGCTTCAGGGTTGATTTTAAGGTTCTTTTACTAGTTTTTAAGTGTCTTAATGGTCTTGGGCCTTCTTATTTGTCTGCACTACTTTTACCCTATCGACCCTCGCGGACCCTGAGGTCCTCCGGTGCTGGCCTTTTAACCATACCAAAAGTTAGAACTAGGACACACGGGGAGGCGGCATTCAGTTTTTATGGTCCCCGATTGTGGAACAGCCTCCCGGAGAACCTCAGGGCCGCAGAGACTGTTGATGTTTTTAAAAAGAGGCTCAAGACTCATCTCTTTAATCAGGCTTTTAACTGACTCATTTAACTCTTTTACATTTTTTATGCTCACCCTTATTTTTATTGGATCTTACTACTCTGTTTTATAGTTAGTTTATCCTTTTTTATTATCATAATTTATTCTCATTGTTTTATCTTAATGTTTTATCTAAATACTTTAGTCGTTATTTATGGTCTATTTTATACATTTTACTGTCTTAGTCCTTTAGTTTTTAATGTCTTGCTTTTTAGACATACTTTTAGGATTTTACGTTATGTTGTACTTTTTAAACTCTATTAGTGTATTTTATCCTGTTTTCTTGTAGCTTTTATCTCCAGTGTTTCCTCATGGGGAGCCTCCATGCTGGGAGTGACTCTGGCCTGCAGGGGGGTCGTCCTGGGGATGGTTCTGGCCTGGATGGTGGTGGAGTTCTGCACCACGGCTTCACCGCTGTGGTGTGGACTTCTCTATCCGTCCGGGCCGGGATGGTCTCTGTGGGCCCCCCCCCCCCTTCTAGCTGCGGGCTATGGGACCTCCTGGCGTGGACGGCTCCCTGTTACCGTTTCCTCACCTGGATCCTCTGTGCCTAGCCATGTCTGCACCATGTGTCTGCGTGTGTCTATCTGTGTGTGTGCGGGGAGGGGGAGGGGGGGGGGGGGGCACTAATACATTTTATGTTTATGTTTTATGAAAAGCACTTTGTGTTACATTTTTTTTGTATGAAAGGTGCTTTAAAAATAAAGTTTGATTTGATTTTCAAATTTTAGTTATAACCTACAGAGCACTGCATGGTCAGGCTCCTCAGTACCTTATAGATCTGGTCCCACGCTATGAGCCACAAAGAGCCTTAAGATCGGCTGATCAGGGCCTTATAACAACGCCAAAAACAAATCTAAAAACCAAAGGTATTTTTATTTTTTTTTTTGGGGGGGGGGGGCGGGTGACGACATCCACTGCCAATCCAGGAAGCAGGAACACACAGAGACACACGTCAAGCACTGGAAATCTGCAACAAAAAACCACAAACAAAGCACGAAACCGGCACGGAGCCAACCAAAAAAATAACAGCAATCGACCTAAATGTTGAGATCTGATCGCAGTCTGAGCTAAGCTATCGCTACCGCTACCTAAACCCAAAAACTAGAGAGCCAGCATGCAGGTGAACAAGCCAGTGTGTATGTGTGAGATTGATAGATCTTTTTGAATTAAGTTGCTGTCCTTATGAAAATATGAAACTACCAGAATTAGGCTTAATTAGGTCAGCTCAGAGAAACTGACCGCTGGGTTTTTCCACATCCTTATCGCAGTTACCAGAGGTCATAAGACAGGCCACCCCCCTGAGGGTAAAGGGGGTTGTCTGCTCTGATGAACAGTTGACCATTGTCAGATGGACACATCTGTCCCAGATTTCCTGGGTTCAGGAGGAGGCCCAAATTGACCTTTGCCCTGAAACCGATCACATGCTATGAATAGATGGCAGTTGGCCACTTCCTGAGAGATACTCAGGGGTTTTTGGACTGTCCTGGGACAACTGTTCTATTATATTTGTAAAGTTAGCCTGCACACATCTGTTCAGAGTTCCTGTTTCAGCCCCAGAGGGCAATTAACCTCAGCGACCTATGGTTTATAAAAACTTTAAGCTTCTGTTTACCTCTTTAACTGAAAATATCACATGTGTGACATTTTGACCCCGATGTCTGTTCCTCTGTATGTTTCCCGTTTTCTTCCATATGTCCATTGTATGTCTATTTTCTATTGGCTACCTAAATATGGTAATTTCCTGTGTCCCATTTTAAATAAAAAGCCCCTGCAGAGGATGAAACAGCGAAGCATCCGTCGAGGGCATCCATAGAGCCACGTTGCTCTGAAAAGCTCTGACCTTGCTTCCGCTTTCTGCAGAAAGGGCCTTAAAAATCATTCCAACAGTCTTTGGTGTTATTTTTTGGTTGAGAGCTGGGTTTTATGTTGATTTAAACCTAACATTTTTTGGTGCCGAAACCCGGGACTCAAAATCTGTGACTTGGAATAGGCGTAGGATCAAAGAGGCCACCTTAACGGACGGGGGCAATAGAAGTTGGTCCTGCGCTGGTTCCAGTGACGGTGACGGGTCCACGGCCCAGGGAAGACACCTAAAGACTGGTAAGAAGACCTCCTCTTACTTAAAATACCTGGGGTATTGAAGTATTTTTTTTGTGTAAAATACGAGGTTAAATTCTGTGTACTAACCAGGGTCTTAGTGGAAAAGGTGTTTTGGTGGCAGGCCAGGGGCTCATTTTTTTTTTTTTTTTTTTAAATCAGGGGATTTAGAAAGGGGGAAAGAAAAACTAGCCTGGGGCAGTGCATAAAGCCACACGTACTCGGTAGAAGACCGGTTTTGTTTAAGGTCAGGGGACTTTAAGAAGTGCAGAATAACGAGGAGGTTTCTTCGGAATGTTTTTTAATGGTTTTTGTTTAATGTTTGTCTTGTCTAAATGTTTTTTTGTTGAAATGTTCGTGATTGAAACTGTCTATTGACAATATTGCAGTTTTTAAAAATATGAAGTAAAAGTTTTCAATTGCTCACTAAATAAATCAGCGCTAAAAACCAAACTGTTGAAACAAAAGATCACTAAAATAACAAATACGTAGTTAAACTAAAACTTATGGTGAACCTAAAGTAAATATTTAAAAAAACAAAAAACAAAAACAAACTCTTAGTTGACGGGACGTCCCTGAAATAGGTAAATAAAAGATTGTGACACAATATTGTGCAAAATATACGGAACATAAAAGATAAAAAAATAATTTAAGGCTAAAAAGAAAAACTGACTGAACGTTCAAAATGGGACAAAAGTCCAGCAAAAAGTTACCACCAGATACACGGTTTATGATGCAACGTTTTCCTGAAAGTTGCAAACCTGTGAAAAAGTGGCAGAAAAAACATGGTTTTGATGGTAAATTTGACACTTCTAAACTGCTTGAAATAAAAAGAACATTGCAGCATGAAGAGAGGGTAAAGAATGGCAAAGCGGGTGATAAAATACGAAAACAGTTGAAGAATATTGAAGTGTGGATTGTACAAGCAAGACAAAGAGAAGCAGATCGTGAAGCGAAGAAAGAAAGAAAAATGTTTAAAAAAGAAAGCTATACTGCAGCGATGATGAGGATTAAACCAGATGAGGAGACAGGCGCACGCTCACGCACCGCCCAGCCCGATGAGGTCCCAGTGCTGGCTCCGCCCCCACAGCCAATCCCAGTGCTGGCTCCGCCCCCACAGCCAATCCCGGTGCTGGCTCCGCCCCCACAGCCCATCCCAGTGCTGGCCCCACCTCCACAACATGACGCCTCATCTACAGTTGTAGTCCACACACTAGAGGGAGCCACAACCCATGAAAGAAACGAGGTTTGGTCACCAGTACAGACCAGAAATCAGCGACAGTTGAAGGGAAAAGACAGGCTTTACCCTCTGCTCACCGTTTCAAGTGGTTATGAAGACCCACCACCATATCCACCCGCTCAACTTCAACCTGGGCCACCACCATCCCAGCTCTATCCCTTGGTCCAGGTCGCAAACCCCCACTATGGTCTCGACAATGACCAGGACAGGACCCTGAGAGTTTTTCGCCCGTGGACTGAGACCGAATGTAGAGATGCCTGCAAAGGCCTGGGGGACCCCACTGCCACCCCCGGCAAATGGATCGAAAATTTCCGTCTACTCTGTGATTCATATGGACTAAATGGGATCGAGGTAGAAAGAGCTTTCAGAACCAGCTTGGGCCACAATTGGACGAGGGTTAAAGGAAATTTTAACCCAAGGGGTAACCAAAACGACATTTTACAACCAGGAGATGCCCTCAGAGGACGGGTGGATGAAGTGATGAGACGAGTCCGCGACGCCTGGACCGCCGCCCCAGATTATGGTAAAATCAATACCACCGCCCAAAGGGAAGATGAAGATGTCCATGTGTTCAGAGGAAGAATGGAAGAGATCTTCAAAGCCCATAGTGGGCTGGAGGAAGACCAGGATCCTGAAGGTGCTTACCAAAGACAACTACAGCAAAGCATCATGGCAGGCTTCCTCCCACGAATTTCAGGTTTCATCACCAAACACTGCGTCACCCATCGCACCCAGAACATGGCACAGATGATGGAGTGGGCTGCTCATGCTGAGACAGTCCACAAGAAGAAAACCACCCCCACCACCCAAGTCCACGCCCTGGCCCAAGCTCTAGCAGCCCTGACCCATTCAGAGAAAGATCAAGAAGAAGAAGAAAAAGTTCTTTACAAAGAAAATAAAAAATTCCCCCGGAAGTTTGATCGCCCCGGAGAAGGACGCTCAAGAGGACCAATACGTTTTAATGGCAGATGCTACAACTGCTGCCGACTAGGCCATTACTCTAAAGACTGCCCTGACCCTCACAAATGCTACAACTGTCGCCGACTAGGCCATTACGTTGAAGACTGCCCTGAGACTCTCAAAGAAAAGCGTCCACCATCACATAGCCCGCATCATGGTGACCACCAAGAATGACGCCAAAAGGATCCAGTGGAGAAAAAAGGGGATGATGACAACGAGACCCCTACCCCTGTTGACATCCTCGACTTGACCCAATTGTGCTCTCTAAACTCATCAGATCCAAAGAAGCCATATTATACCTTAAGATTAGGCCCCTCAAGAAAAGCCATAAGGTTTTTGTGTGACTCCGGTGCTGACAAATCAGTTCTGAAAGATAAAGCTCCAGGAGTAGAGCCAGGAAAGAAGCTGATCACAGTAGTCGCTGCGGGGGGCCACACCTGTTTACTGAAATGGTCCAAACCAATTGATTTCGAAGACGAAGACGGAGATGTTAGTACAACTGAGTTTGTGCTAAGTCCACACTGTCCAGTAAACCTTCTAGGGAGAGATCTCCTATTGAAATTAAAGATCAGTCTAATCCCGACCGACGATGGGATAGAAGCTAGGAAAGCCACTGATGATCTAGGTGACGAGACCAAAGTCTATGTGATCCAAGGGACCGGAGAACCAAAAAAGTTCTACACCTTGGACCCCATACCTGGGGGTCCCGGTTCAGTAGTAAGCACTTTGGAGGGCAAAATCAGTGCAGTAAAAGGTGAACATCAAACCAAGTGGCCTCTCCACGTCACCATGAGAGTTGGACCTGGAGACGAGCAGTACGACCACAAGTTTGAACACTTGGGCCCCCAAACGCTCACAGTTAACCACTTGTTCACCACCACCGGTGGAGATGCATGGGTTACAGTCAGTATGCCCACCAAAGCAAGAACACTAAGGTGTTTCTGGTCAAACACCACACCACACATCTCCCTGTCCAAAAAACCAGGGAGACGCTGGAAAGACCTAGGCCAAATAGCATTCACATTTAAGAACATGCCAGAAAAGAAGTGGACACAAACTGGACCAAAAACTGCTGAATATGAGTCCAGAGAATATGGCCTAGTAAAGAGAACAGCCCTCAGCTGGACCACTGTGGGACAGACGAAGACCCATTTGACAGAATGACATCAGAACCTCATCTGCCACACTGCAGAAGATTTCCCTGGTGTCCCAGCCACCTTGTGGTCAGCATCAAAAACCGATGTAGGACTGATGACTACAGCCAAGGAAGTAGTCATCACACCTAAGACCTCTCATAGACCTAGACTAAAACAATATCCATTAAAACCAGATGCAATTGAAGGAATAAGACCAGTAATTGAAGACATGGTGAAAGCGGGTGTGCTAGTTGAAGATCCCACATGCGAGTGCAATACCCCCATTTTTCCGGTCAAGAAGGCTGAAACTGGAACATGGAGACTAGTCCATGACCTCAGACATGTCAACACTGCTGTCCAGTCAAGGGCCCCCTGTGTACCAGATCCATATACGTTGCTGAACGAGCTAAAACCCCAACAAGAGTATTTTACCGTGGTAGACCTCAGCAACGCCTTCTTCTCCATTCCGCTGAATCGACAGGCCCGCCACTGGTTCGGCTTCACGTTTGGAGGCCACAAGTACACATATACCCGTCTTCCCCAAGGGTTTTGTGATAGCCCAACAATCTTTTCTCAGGAGATAATGGCATGTCTGAGTACACATCAACATTCACCAATGACCCAGATTCTGGTGTATGTAGATGACATTTTAATAGCTAGTCCAACAGAAGAAGAATGTAAAGAAGAAACAATAGCTCTGCTCAAGCACCTAGAGGAAACTGGAAACAAAGCCTCATTAAAGAAGCTCCAATTCTGCCAGAAGGAAGTGGTTTTCCTAGGACACAATGTCTCTCAAGCAGGAAAGAGCCTGACCGAGAACAGGAGGGAAGCCATCAGAAATTGTCCAAAACCCACTAACAAAAAGCAGATGATGGCATTTCTAGGATTAACCAATTATTGCAGAAGTTGGATCCCAAACTTTGCAGAGCTCACACAACCACTGTTGGATCTCATCTACACCGTCGAAATGTCAATGAATGACCCCATTCCATGGACCCCAGAAGGCAACCAAGCATTTGAGGAGGTGAAAACTGTGATCCTGAACTCTGGAGTCCTGGCCCTACCAAACTACAACAAGGCATTCATCCAGAGTAAAGTAAAGGTAAAGGTATATTCATGACCTCAGTGCTACTACAGACATTTGGGGACAAATTAAGGCCAGTAGCATTCTACTCCAAAAGGTTGGACCCAGTAGCCGCTGCACTGCCTTCTTGTGTTAGAGCAGTGTGCGCAGCTGCATTGGCCATACAGGCCTCAGCTGAATTGGTGTTGTTTCACCCCCTCACCCTAAAAGTGCCACATGCTGTTGATATGCTAATCACCAGCACTAAAATGTCGTTCATGTCGCCTGCTAGACACCTGTCAATTACTGCAACACTGCTATCCCAACCACACCTGACGTTGCAGAGATGCAACACTCTGAATCCAGCCACACTTCTCCCAACAGAAGATGACGGCGACCCTCACTACTGTGTGGAACGAACAGACAGCTGCTGCAAACCAAGACCTGACCTACTAGACACGCCCATCCCAGACAGCACATATGTCTATGTAGATGGATCAGCCTCAAAATCACTTGAAGGAAAGAATCAAGTTGGTTACGCAGTAGTCACGGATGACAAAGTTTTGCATGCTGAAACACTGCCGTCCAACCAATCAGCTCAATCTGCAGAAATCCAAGCCTTGACAAAAGCCTGTCAACTGTTTGAAGGAGAAATAGTTACAATATTCACAGATAGCCAATATGCACACTCGGTTCTCCATGTATTCTCCGCCCAATGGAACCGGCGAGGAATGAAGACATCCACAGGGAAACCAGTGGAACATGCAGCCTTATTGAAGGAACTCCTCAAATCAGTACTGCTCCCCAAAGAAATAGCAGTATGCAAATGCAGGGCTCACACCAAAGGAATCGACAGAATCACCAAAGGAAACGCCAAAGCAGATGAAGCGGCCAAAGCAGCAGCTCAAAAAACCACAACTGACATCATGACCAACACACAAATGGACACCATTCCAACTCAAATTTTAATTGACATGCAAAACAATGCTCCGCAAAGAGAGAAAGACATTTGGCTAAATGAGGGTGCTACTGTAACTCTAGAAGGCCTCTATGTAGTGCAAAACAAACCAGTACTCCCAAAAAATCTGTTCCCCCTGGTGGCTAAATTGAGCCATGGGAAGTCCCATGTCTCAACAGGGGGGATGCAGAGTATGGTACAAGAAATATTCCATACATCGCCAGGTCTAAATACCTACTTTAAAAATTTTTGTAGGAGCTGCCTAACATGTTGCAGGCACAACACGCAAGGCAATATGAGACCTAAAAGAGGTCAGTGTCCCCAAGGGACCTATCCATTTGAAGTTATCCATATGGATTTTATTGAGTTGTCCAGAAGTGGGCAATACAAGTATTGCCTAGTGTTAATTGACTCCCTATCCAAATGGGTTGAAATAGTCCCGGCCAAAACAGCTGACGCACTCACAGTAGCTAAAGCCATTTGCAAACACATAATTCCAGAACATGGCATTCCAAGATTAATTTGGAGCGATAACGGTGCACACTTTGTGAACACTGTAGTCCAAAACATGGCTAAACACCTAGGTATCTATCTAAAGAACCACTGTGCCTATCACCCACAAAGTGCAGGCCTAGTGGAACGAACTAATGGCACTGTTAAGCTAAGGCTCAGAAAAACCATGGAAGAAACTGGAAAACCATGGCCTGAATGCCTGCCATTAGTCAAAATGTACATGAGAATCGTCCCAAACCCATCAGGCCTCACACCCTTTGAGGTAGTGCATGGTCGCCCGTTCCAACTCCCTCTATGGGAGGGAGAGCCGTGGCAAGAGAAAACCGAGGAGGCAGATCCACTCTCGATGTGGATGAGTAAATTGTTTGCTGAGAAAGATGTTCAAAGTTCCTGTAAGCTGCCGCTTTCTCCTCTCCCTTCTACGCAGGAATTGCTGAAACCAGGTGACCAGATCCTGGTTCGAGTGGTGAAACGAAAGACGTGGTCATCACCCCGATGGGACGGCCCTTTTGTCGTCCAGATCGCGACCCCGACAGCAGTAAAGATTGCTGAACGATCTACGTGGGTTCACCAGTCACAGTGCAAACTAGTAAAAAATTTTCCAGACCCTGAGTAGGCCGGAAGTCGGACGGTATCAAAACCTTTGTCCGCCGAAGAACTCATCTGACGCCTACTCGCCAGCCACGGGTCGTGCCTCCTTGCACTGCCATCATGAGAATTCCACTCATCATCATAGCCATTGTGGTCCTCTTGACCACAATCTGGCTCCTGGTGGAGAAGAATGAAGAGGAGCCCCGAGAGAAGAGATCAATAGCGGCCATACCAATCCGCAAGTGGTATGAAGTCAAACAACCCAAGACTCGGTTTGAAATGAACATGTGGTACAATTTTGCTGGGTTTATAGCTAAGGAACAAAACATGTCTAATTGCTATGTGTGTAGCCGAATGCCTTTGTCAGCAGGTAGCCCACCAGTACACCCCATTCCCATAGACCCACGCAATGGTTCGTACTACCCTGATATATTGAAATCCAGGTACAGCTCAGGCAATTTGCTAAATTACGTTAAAGGATTCAACAGCACGGCCCCAGCTAATAAAGGCCGTGGGTTTAGCCATCTCCTATCATACGATTGGTCGTCCCCAATCATGATACAGGAAATACCGTTCCCACAACACCTTAAAGCAGTTTGTTACAGCAACGAAATAGATTTTGGGAAACCCACATTCGTAGGAGAAGTCCCAATCTCTAAGTGCTCCATTAATCTAGCCGCTTGCGGCCGGAACACAGCTGACCCGACCAAATTTAACAAAACATTTTTGCCTACGAATGCTACTTGTACTGAGTACTATGCAGCTCCTGATGCAGTTGGGACTGACCCACAAGATGATATCTCTTGGATGTGTGGCAACTCAATCTATCTACTCCTCCCACCAGGATGGGTAGGTAGATGTATGATGGTAAGATTGGTCCAAGACGCATTTGTGTTTCGTGGACACCATACCCCTGCACGTACTAAACGTACCATAGGTATCCTCCCCCATGACTCAGTCTGGGGTAGAGATGTCCCCGATGACCATAAACTCTGGTCAACAAGCCAAAAGATAGTTTTGTCAGCACTTCCCCAGTTGGGAGTCGCAAAGACCATGTTAAGGATTGAGACTATAAATTATCGCATGGGTCTGTTCATTAACTCCACTCTTAAAGCCTTAGGAGGAGTGGCAACGGAAATGGCTGCCATTAGAGAAATGGAGCTCCAAGATAGAACTGTGTTAGATTTGATAACTGCTAAGGATGGTGGAGTCTGTGCAATGATTGGGGAACACTGCTGTACATTCATCCCTGATGAAACCGGTACTGAAGGTAATATTACTACAGCTATAGCCGAATTACGTCAGTTGGCCAAAGTCGTGTCAGAAGACAGGCGCTCAGCAGGTACCACTTTTTGGTCCTGGCTGATCTCAGGCCACTGGACTGACATAATGACTAAAATTATGATTCAATTTATCACTGTTCTGGTACTGTTCTGTGTTTTCACTGCCTGTATCATTCCGTGTCTCCGTGCAATGGTCCAAAGGTCCATCCAAACTTCATTAGTCCAGTATTCTGAAATCCATTACCAGCAACTCCAACAAACCTAAATTGAAGAATGTGGCTACCCCAACAAAATTAATGACGAGAATGTCCATGATGGTACCGGAATGTAAACTGTTTCATTTTGTTTGCCAATAGTTGCATTAACAAATTTGCATTAAGTATGTTATAAACTTTCCCCTTGATATTTCTCATATGTTGAACTTATAGTATGATGCTCATATCCTAAGCCTGATGGACGGATATTAGTTGAAGTTTCATAAGAACAACAGGAGGGAATTGTGAGATTGATAGATCTTTTTGAATTAAGTTGCTGTCCTTATGAAAATATGAAACTACCAGAATTAGGCTTAATTAGGTCAGCTCAGAGAAACTGACCGCTGGGTTTTTCCACATCCTTATCGCAGTTACCAGAGGTCATAAGACAGGCCACCCCCCTGAGGGTAAAGGGGGTTGTCTGCTCTGATGAACAGTTGACCATTGTCAGATGGACACATCTGTCCCAGATTTCCTGGGTTCAGGAGGAGGCCCAAATTGACCTTTGCCCTGAAACCGATCACATGCTATGAATAGATGGCAGTTGGCCACTTCCTGAGAGATACTCAGGGGTTTTTGGACTGTCCTGGGACAACTGTTCTATTATATTTGTAAAGTTAGCCTGCACACATCTGTTCAGAGTTCCTGTTTCAGCCCCAGAGGGCATATAACCTCAGCGACCTATGGTTTATAAAAACTTTAAGCTTCTGTTTACCTCTTTAACTGAAAATATCACATGTGTGACATTTTGACCCCGATGTCTGTTCCTCTGTATGTTTCCCGTTTTCTTCCATATGTCCATTGTATGTCTATTTTCTATTGGCTACCTAAATATGGTAATTTCCTGTGTCCCATTTTAAATAAAAAGCCCCTGCAGAGGATGAAACAGCGAAGCATCCGTCGAGGGCATCCATAGAGCCACGTTGCTCTGAAAAGCTCTGACCTTGCTTCCGCTTTCTGCAGAAAGGGCCTTAAAAATCATTCCAACAGTCTTTGGTGTTATTTTTTGGTTGAGAGCTGGGTTTTATGTTGATTTAAACCTAACAGTATGTCTATGTGTGTGTGTGTGTATGTATATGATCATGCGTGTGTGTGTGTGTGTGTGTGTGTGTGTGTGTGTGTGTGTGTGTGTGTGTGTGTGTGTGTGTGTGTGTGTGTGTGTGTGTGTGTGTGTGTGTGTGTGTGTGTGTGTGTGTATGCATGCAACTTTTACACTTTAAACATCATCACACATCTCTTCCAGGGGAGAAGGGAGAAATAAACTTCTAGACATGTTTAATTAAATTAATTACACTATATTAACCTATAAGGGGAACTCAATGTTACAGAGTCACTAGAAAGAGTCTTTCTAGAAGTTTCCAGGTGTGTTCAAGAATGATCTCCTGCAGCCGTCTGTATGACGGAGAACCTGAAGACGTCTCTGACTGAACACACTCCTTAGTTTCATCTGTGTTTGTGGAGGATCTGTTTGGACGGACTTTTCAAAGCGTCTACGATGTTTAAAATCTGTGAACTGACCTCAGAGTCTCAAGTCTGCAGTCTAGACTCTCCAGGAAACCACACAGATGTTTCACTCCTGAATCCTGCAGCTTGTTCAGACTCAGGTCCAGATGTTCCAGATGGGAGGGGTTGGACTTCAGAGCTGAGACCAGAGAAGAACAGCTGATCTCTGACATCCCGCAGTCCTGCAATCTGAACAAAAAGAAAGTTCTTCAAATATCAACATTGTCATCATGTTCATGTGGGTCATCACTGGTATCGGGACTTTATAAAACAGGTTTAAAAGTTCTATTATATCCATGATGTTGGTTCCTGGTTGTTCCTCTGACATGTTCACCTTTTAATGAACATTAAGTTAAAAACAGCTACCTAGGAAGTATTGTGCATGTCCCAGAGTCCCGGGGGGGTTCATTGTTCTGAGTGAGAGAGTGGGGTTTCCCTCCTTGGTGTCCGGAGCCAACAGCCTTACAGTAGCTGGTAGAAGCTGTTGTAGAAGCTCTGTAGGTGCTGATGCTCAGGTTGTAGCCCCCCCACTGGAACAGACCATGGAGGGTGGCGTCGGCCCCTGAAGGGGCTCTGTGCTGGTTGTCAGTCTGCACGCCTTCCAGTCATCTTCAGGATTCTCTCTTGTATGTGTTTATGTTTTGTTCAAATAAAGGACTTTGCTGCCCTCTGTCACCTTTGGGTCTGCTGCTTTTGGGTTCTGTAATCCCACCTCATGACAAAACCTGCAGCTATTTTAAAACTAGTTCAGACTCAGGAAACTGCAAACTACAAACACAATAAAGTACAAAGTACTTATCAAACATGTACTCTGACCTGATGTACTGGGACTTCAGACCCGTGACAAATCACTTCAGTTGCCATGAAGAGTCTGGAGAAGCTGGTCCTCCGACAGCTCAACTGTGCTGCCAGACACCGTTGACCTCTTCAGTTTGCCTACCGCTCCAACAGATCAGTGGATGATGCGGTGGCATTGGCACTTCACTCAATTCTGCAACTGGGGCCTCATGTACAGCTGCTCCGGTTCAGACCAACATGATGCTTTCAGCTGGAGCTGCTGACAGGTCAGACATCTCTGTCACCGCGACGACCGTATGGGATGACTAGTTGAGATAAAAGCCAGATCCTAAAACATCCCATAACTGTCTGTCTGGACAGAAAAATATTAAAATACATTTTGCAGCGAAAAACCGGTTCTGTAAAGTTGTCTTTTAAAATAAAACTATGATGTCACAGAAAAGGTTGGTTGGTACGAACTGATGTGACTCAGCAATTAATTAATGAAGTTTTTATTGAATGTTTAGGCAATAATCACGTTAAACAAGTATTTCTGCGGCGGTGGAATTAGATTGTGCTACTTCATGTTGTTCACATTGTTATACTTATGACAGTGTTGATCGCGGACATCCACAATGTGTAGGACTCAATAAACGTGTACATTGGGCTTAATCCGTTAGTATATACAATAAAGCGGAACGAGGAGCCGTTTTTCATCCCACCAACTTAAGTTCTTATCTTAAGTTCTTAAAATACAAACAAGAAAAGGAAAGTGTAATGATGCACTAACGCTGCCCATAAACATTCACAAACCCTTATGATCATAATAAAACCACAACTCTTCACGGAACGCAACACAAAGCAAAGAACAACAATCCCCATAATGCAATGCGGCTTAAATCCAAAGAAATGCCCCCAAATACATTATTTTTTCCAGGCCTCAACTTCTGACAGGACTGTCTCCAGCTCAGGGCTGATGTTTTTTTTTAATTTGTTTTGGCAATTCTTTGTTAGGATGAGCGTTTTTTAATGGATAATTATCCTCATTATCATATTCAAATATATCTACTTGAGGGAGGAGACGGGGCGGAGTGTTGTGCTCACGCATGTGCGCTCAAATCCATGTTGATTGTGATGTTCAAAGAAACCTGCGTGGATTTGGGCGTACGCACAGTTTTGAACATCAATTTTTTTTTGCGTACGTAAGAATTCCACGCACGGATTCACGTTGAAATCCACGCACTGTTTGTACATCAGGCCCCTGGTCCACAAAATCACTGTCTATGGGGGAGACAATGATCTGGTTCTGAACCTGGACAGAACAAAATAATTCATCCTTGACTTCAGGAAAACGCCCCCCCTCTGCAGCCTCCTCTCCTCAGGGGACTGTGGTTGAGCGGACTAAGAGCTACAGGTTCCTGGGCCTTCAGATCAGTGAAGCCTCAGCTGGGCAAAACACACTGCAGCTCTGGTGAAGAAAGCTCAATCCCACCCCCACCCCACACACACACACACACACACACAAACGTGCAATGCAATACTTATGGCGCTTTTATACTAGTACCTACTAGGCGAGACTCGTCTCGCCTCCACTCGCCTTGTTTGTTTTTAGACACCCAGATGAGAAATAAGTGGGTTAGAGCGATGCTGCTGTGACGTATTTAACCCTCTGATGCACAACATGGGTCAAAAGTGACCCGACTGAGATTTTATGTTCTTTATCTTTGTAATAAATTAGTTTCATCTTTTGGTCTTCCAGGTATTTTTATTTAACCTGTATTTAACCAGGGGAGCAAATTAAGAACAAATTTCTTATTTACAAGTGCAGCCTAGGGGGGTAAGGGGAGGGAGCTAAGATGAAAAAAACAAAGTTATATAAATACACAAAAAGACATTTAAACACAATACAAAAGATAAAACAATTAATCAAGTAAAACAGTCAGTATGCATGAAGGAGGACTAGGGGCAAGTGCAGGAGTCGATTGTACTTAATAAAAGATGTAGTTTGAAGGTGGAGATGGAAGTGAGAACAGAAAGTTTAAGGGTTTTTTGTAAGGTGTTCCAATCAGAGGCTGCAGCGAACCGGAAGGCATTGCACCCAAAGGTGGTGCGGACTTTGGGGATGGAGAGATTGATGAAGGCGCTGGACCTTAGAGTGCGGGCAGGTTGTGAGAGGTGCAGAAGAGAAGAGAGGTAGGGAGGAGTAATGCCGAGGATAGTTTTATAGATGAGCAGAAACCAGTGATGGAGCCGTCTGGTGTGAAGGGAGGTCCAGTCTACCAGGTTATAGAGGTCGCAGTGGTGAGTGGTGAAAGGAGCCCCAGTTGCAAAACGGATGGCGGAATGATGGAGTGGGTCCAGTTTACTAAGAGTAGAGTGAGGTGTGATTCTATAAATGGTGTCACCGTAGTCAAAAATGGGCAGAATGGTCATTTTGACGAGTGTGTGTTTGGCTGCACGGGTGAAGGAGGCCTTGTTCCGGTAGAGAAAGCTCAGACGAGCTTTGACTTTGGACTGTAGGTGTTTGATGTGGGTGGAGAAAGAAAAGGATGAGTCCAACCAGAGGCCAAGGTATTTGTAACAGGATACGAGCTCTAGTTCAGAGCCGTCGGCGCAGAACAATTTAGGAACAGTGGTGGGAGTGTGTTTCCGGTCAAAGACAATGCATTTTGTTTTTTTGGTGTTGAGGAGGAGCTGGAGACTGTGGAAGTGCTGTTCAACGGAAGTGAGGCTGTGTTGTAGTGTGGCTGCAGCGGACTGGAGGGACGGGCCCTCAGAGTAAAGGATGGTGTCATCGGCATATAGATGGATTTTTGAGTTGCCGGAAAAACCTGGTTGTGTCATTGATGTAGATGGAGAATAGTGTTGGGCCTAGAATAGAACCCTGAGGCACCCCTTTGGTGATGGTGAGAGAGGCTGATATGAAGTTTTCGGACTTGACTTGCTGGACTCTGTGGTTTAGATAGCTGGAGAACCAGTTGCAGGAGTGGGGTGAAAGACCAATGTTGGAGAGCCTCTGTAGGAGTATGGGATGGGTGACGGAGTCAAAGGCCTTGGAAAGATCAATGAAGGTATTCCTCGATTAACTTGTTTTTGATCAGTTATGTTGGGCCGCACCCAGTGATCATCTGGACTTATAAATGTATGAATATTTTGTGATTATGAGGACCTGTAAAACCAGACTTTGCCCCTTCTTCCTGAAGTCCTGCGACCCCCTGCTGCTAACTCCTGGTTATCTCGGCCTGGGTCGAGATAGTCCGTTTACGACCCCCACGGCATGGCCGGAGATCAAAACAAGGACCCAGCAGGGTTTCTGCCAGGGAAAACAGACTTCCTTGGGGTTTTTTATGACACCTAAGCAGGGGTCGGGACGCAGCGGAGCGTAAAACCAGACCTCAAAATGGTACTGCTTCTTTGAACCCCCCCCTTTTCCGCTTTAATGTGCCTCATAAAATGGCGCCGTTGCCTGAACTACAACCCCCAGCATGCCTTGCGGGGGGGGGTGGCACCTACAAGCGGCGCACATCCAATCGCAATGAGGCACCGATGACGTCACCGCAGCGCGCGTAGGATCAAAACCCCTGCCGCTGCTCCTCTTCTCTCTCTTCCGATCACCCTCTCATCCGAGCTGGATCGTTTGGCTCTGGGCCAAGATCCCATCTCCCTTTCTCCCCCCGGCTGGGGGGAGGTGTAAGGCCCCATCGGGCCGCTCCGTTGGACCTGCAGCCCGTTGAAGCCGCGGTGCACGGAGCCGCCCCCATCGTCTCTT
Organism: Cololabis saira; assembly: GCF_033807715.1. Lineage (NCBI taxonomy): Eukaryota > Metazoa > Chordata > Actinopteri > Beloniformes > Belonidae > Cololabis > Cololabis saira. Next base: position 33,274,175 of record NC_084608.1, read on the forward strand.
CTCAACCTCATCTCATCGGCGCAGGCCAAAGCATCCCATCTCCTCTCTCTCCCCCCGGGCTGGGGGGAGGCAGGAGGCCCGCACCGGACCGGGCCCTGCGGGGTCCGGCCGTTGAAGCCGCGGTCCCCCGGGAGGCTCCGATTTCTCACTAAACTCTGTTCCTCTTTAAGTTCACAGATCCAAGCTTCCGACGCCCACGCGCTCCCGGCAACCAGATCGGGACACAGCTGCGATTGAGTTCTCTGACTGAACCCCCCCTCCCCGCTCCGAGCCCCTGTCTGCGAACCGGCGCAGGGATCGGGGACGGACGGCCGGCGTCTCGCCCGGCGTGAGCTCTCCCGGGGCCCGGACGGCCGCGCGTCGGCGACCGGCGCAGAGAGGGAAGCACGGCAAGGAGAGACCGGTCCCCCCGCCGCGCCTAGGAATGCGTGTGAGCCTCCGTTTTGGTCCGGAACCACGGCCCGGCACGAGGCGGCCCCGCCGCTGTCTAATCCGTTTCAGGGGAAGGGACGGGACGCGATAGCCTGACTGCGAAACCCCAGCAGGACCGCGAACCCAGTCACAAACCCGCAGGCACCCGATTCCGGATCCCAGAGGAGACGTGAGCCCGCGTAGCAGTGATCAGTAGGATTTAAGAGTGTTCAGAACTGTGTGTGAGATTGTGAGACCTGGGTGTATGAGTTTAACTGGGAGTGTTACAGAGCTAAATCTGTGTTCAGAGCTGAGATTACACCACCATCATTATAAGGACTGTTTTCATTAATTTGTAGTCACTACTTTCTGCTAGTCATTCACGTTTTAAAGCGCTGTTTTCTGCAGTTGATCACGGTTTAACACCGGGATCACCATCCGTGCTAATTACACGTGGCCAAGAGGGCGCGTCCATCTTTAAAAGACCACAGGAACCCTGTTTGAACTGTAGATGTTCTGTATCTTCGTTATTATTGCTTGATTTCTTTTCGTTTTCATTCCATGCATTTAACGTTTATGTTTCATTTTATTGATTGTTGTTTTTCTTGTTAGTTAATGGTTTTATAATAATGTCGTGTGCCATCAGATTTATTCGGGTACTTATTTACATCTCTTTTGATACCCGTATGTAAATAAACTCTGATTGATTTCTTTATGAGTGGTTGTGTTATTTCATGCAAGATTTGGTCACAAATTGATTTGTTTAAGCAGAGCCTAGTGTTCGGACATCACGCCTTCACTGTTATTCTGTAAGATTTGCTGTTCTGCAGGATAATTCAAATCATAATGAGACTGATTTTCTGCTGTTAGTTATCGAATCCCACCGGAAGTAAGGCCCCGGCGGTGGTGCCCCTACGAGAATTATCATTTTTGATAATACAATTTGATAAATAGTCAACTTTATTAATTATTAATAATTCTTTAATAGAATTATCATTAGCCTTGATAACTGGACAGCCAAGCTACCTATGAGTTGCACAACATAAATGGCGCCCCAGCGTGAGGCTCTCTCGAAACGATATTTGTGGCCAGTTTGTATGAAATAACAGAACATTAATTTTGATCGGGAAAGAAAATATTTTTATTTTTCTTCCCCCCTCATTATCTGATTCCTACGGTTATTTTAAAACATCCCTGTTCTAATGGCAACCTCGCCTCACTAAAGGGTGATTGCTTTGTTAAGTTCTTTAATTTTATTAATTTGAACTTTTATTTTTCATCACACGATTATTAATCTTGTGATTGATTTCCTCTGCAACCTTGCTTCACTGAAGGTAATGGTTGGGTTTGCTTTAAGTTCTGTTAAGTTTATTAACCTGAACTTTTTCTATCACTCAATTTTTGTGAATCTGTTTGAGTAATTTCCTCTTGCAACCAGGTTCCATGGAAACTAATGGTTGGCTCGCTGTAAGTTCCTGATTTTTATTAATCCGAACTTTTATTGAGGGATCACTATTTTATTAATCGCTGATTAATTCCCTTTTGCAACCATACTTAACTGAAGGTAATGGTTGACTTAATTTCTTTAATTCTATTAATTGAACTGTTGCTGATTACCCCATGTGAGTTATTCATCTTCTCAGATTAATCTCTACTGTGTTTTAAGTTGAATCTTTAATTTAAAGTTATTTAAAGATTCCTCCCTTTTTATTCACTTTATTAATTCCTTTCAGTTGGTTCTTGCTTCTAAGGTTATAACCAATACCCCAGTCTCTCAGGGTTTGTTATCGGTTTAATTTCTTCTAATCTGGGTGATAACGTGAGCTGACTTCGTTAATAAGTGTAATCTCTTGCCAGAATCCCAAGCGAAGCGCTGGGGCCTGGATCGTGAGCTGAGGTGTGGTTATTAATGGCAGAGAGCTCATCGCAGTGGATGGAGAACCAGAAGAGGTGGATAGGCTGATGCAGATGGACCGACAGGCAAGTCTGTTCTTAGGCTGGACCCAAAAGTGGTGAGCCCGGTCATCTCATCCCCTGAGCCCCCTGGTCAGACGCCACCATGAGTAAGCCAAAAATTAATTACCCGAAAGGAGCTGCGGCCCTTCCCAGTTTTCACTGTTACTGACGCTGAAGAAGCAGCTCAGCGTTTTCTTAAAGTAAACCAGAGAAGAACAACCAAGGCGCAGACGCCGTACCTTAGAGCGAGGGGGGTCCCACGTTCCCACGTTTGACCTTTTTAGCCAAAGAACACTGAACAGCTGCATTACCTTGTATGCAGCGGCCCCCTCACAATTTTTCTGACCCAGAAGTGGAAGTCCGCTCCACACCTGGAAAGGGGGGTAGGATACCTTGGGGCGTTAAAAAAAAAGAATTCACGCCTACACACAACTTTCAGGCTTCCACAGCCAAACATAAGTTAATGTGTGTTTTTGTCGCCTAGCAATTAATCAAAGAGTGGTTAAATTGTTGGCTTTTGATTTTAGGTACAGTGTACATCCTGAAACCTAACTAACCCCTCCTTTTATCTTTCATCTACCGCACTTTAAGAGTGATATCACTGTGTTAGGTAAATGAATGATGTTATTGCTTCAAATACGTTTTTCTTTTCGTATTTTTGTGCATTGCTCGCCTAGTGGACTAACCAGGCCAGCTCACGCCCTCAGAGTTTGATGATCACATGGACTTGGACCGTTTGTTTTAGCTCCGACGCGGACCCTGCAGTCCTTCATCGAATCTCAAAGGGGGGATTGTTGGGCCGCACCCAGTGATCATCTGGACTTATAAATGTATGAATATTTTGTGATTATGAGGACCTGTAAAACCAGACTTTGCCCCTTCTTCCTGAAGTCCTGCGACCCCCTGCTGCTAACTCCTGGTTATCTCGGCCTGGGTCGAGATAGTCCGTTTACGACCCCCACGGCATGGCCGGAGATCAAAACAAGGACCCAGCAGGGTTTCTGCCAGGGAAAACAGACTTCCTTGGGGTTTTTTATGACACCTAAGCAGGGGTCGGGACGCAGCGGAGCGTAAAACCAGACCTCAAAATGGTACTGCTTCTTTGAACCCCCCCCTTTTCCGCTTTAATGTGCCTCATAAAATGGCGCCGTTGCCTGAACTACAACCCCCAGCATGCCTTGCGGGGGGGGGTGGCACCTACAAGCGGCGCACATCCAATCGCAATGAGGCACCGATGACGTCACCGCAGCGCGCGTAGGATCAAAACCCCTGCCGCTGCTCCTCTTCTCTCTCTTCCGATCACCCTCTCATCCGAGCTGGATCGTTTGGCTCTGGGCCAAGATCCCATCTCCCTTTCTCCCCCCGGCTGGGGGGAGGTGTAAGGCCCCATCGGGCCGCTCCGTTGGACCTGCAGCCCGTTGAAGCCGCGGTGCACGGAGCCGCCCCCATCGTCTCTTCTCAACCTCATCTCATCGGCGCAGGCCAAAGCATCCCATCTCCTCTCTCTCCCCCCGGGCTGGGGGGAGGCAGGAGGCCCGCACCGGACCGGGCCCTGCGGGGTCCGGCCGTTGAAGCCGCGGTCCCCCGGGAGGCTCCGATTTCTCACTAAACTCTGTTCCTCTTTAAGTTCACAGATCCAAGCTTCCGACGCCCACGCGCTCCCGGCAACCAGATCGGGACACAGCTGCGATTGAGTTCTCTGACTGAACCCCCCCTCCCCGCTCCGAGCCCCTGTCTGCGAACCGGCGCAGGGATCGGGGACGGACGGCCGGCGTCTCGCCCGGCGTGAGCTCTCCCGGGGCCCGGACGGCCGCGCGTCGGCGACCGGCGCAGAGAGGGAAGCACGGCAAGGAGAGACCGGTCCCCCCGCCGCGCCTAGGAATGCGTGTGAGCCTCCGTTTTGGTCCGGAACCACGGCCCGGCACGAGGCGGCCCCGCCGCTGTCTAATCCGTTTCAGGGGAAGGGACGGGACGCGATAGCCTGACTGCGAAACCCCAGCAGGACCGCGAACCCAGTCACAAACCCGCAGGCACCCGATTCCGGATCCCAGAGGAGACGTGAGCCCGCGTAGCAGTGATCAGTAGGATTTAAGAGTGTTCAGAACTGTGTGTGAGATTGTGAGACCTGGGTGTATGAGTTTAACTGGGAGTGTTACAGAGCTAAATCTGTGTTCAGAGCTGAGATTACACCACCATCATTATAAGGACTGTTTTCATTAATTTGTAGTCACTACTTTCTGCTAGTCATTCACGTTTTAAAGCGCTGTTTTCTGCAGTTGATCACGGTTTAACACCGGGATCACCATCCGTGCTAATTACACGTGGCCAAGAGGGCGCGTCCATCTTTAAAAGACCACAGGAACCCTGTTTGAACTGTAGATGTTCTGTATCTTCGTTATTATTGCTTGATTTCTTTTCGTTTTCATTCCATGCATTTAACGTTTATGTTTCATTTTATTGATTGTTGTTTTTCTTGTTAGTTAATGGTTTTATAATAATGTCGTGTGCCATCAGATTTATTCGGGTACTTATTTACATCTCTTTTGATACCCGTATGTAAATAAACTCTGATTGATTTCTTTATGAGTGGTTGTGTTATTTCATGCAAGATTTGGTCACAAATTGATTTGTTTAAGCAGAGCCTAGTGTTCGGACATCACGCCTTCACTGTTATTCTGTAAGATTTGCTGTTCTGCAGGATAATTCAAATCATAATGAGACTGATTTTCTGCTGTTAGTTATCGAATCCCACCGGAAGTAAGGCCCCGGCGGTGGTGCCCCTACGAGAATTATCATTTTTGATAATACAATTTGATAAATAGTCAACTTTATTAATTATTAATAATTCTTTAATAGAATTATCATTAGCCTTGATAACTGGACAGCCAAGCTACCTATGAGTTGCACAACAGTTATCATCCTTATTTTATTATTTGTTGTCTTACTTTTTGAATAAAAACGTTTTTTGTATCACTACACTTCTAATGCACAACATGGGTCAAAAATGACCCACATTTATTTTCTGTGTTATTTCATGTATGGCTGAGTGTTGCTTTGCTCTGCCTTTGAAATACATGTATTTTATCATCCACTATCCCATGTATACAGTAAATAACATGTTTCTATTCAGCACTAGTCATCATTTTTATGTTTCTTTTCTTACTTTGTGAACAAGCACAACTTTTGTATTCCTACATCAACTTCGCACACATGCACATGCACCTGCACGTGCACCTGCACGTGCATCTGCACGTGCACCTGCACGTGCTCCTGCATGTGCACCTGCATGTGCACCTGGTAGGAACCTTTGACCATGTTTGAAATTAGGAATATAATGACTGCGGACATCTGCTAATCACCACCTGCTCAGCACAACTGCCTCTAGTAAGTAAGTTGCTTTACCTAAGAAAATATTTGATGACACAGAAAGATAACTGAATTGAGTTTATATACATTACTGAAAGTATTGTGCTTTTGATTTACTTTATCCAGAGTACTGCTTGCAGATTTACAGCTGAAATGGTTCTGAGAATGTTGGATGAAGAACCAGATGAGGATGCTATTGGAAGTGATTTTGAGTCTGTGGCCTTGCGGGAGCTGTTTTGTAGATCTGCAACAAAATCCAATGTACAAGGCCACTATGGGGCTCAGGAGATATGAAGATATCCGGCACTTCATACATTTTGATGACAAGAGGGAGGACCAGGGCATTGCGTCAGGGAACAGACCACTATCAGTTCTATTTTATTTTACTTTGGTCAACGCATCATTTTATTTTTAGTTATCTATTGTCAGATGTATTTGTGTGTTCCAAAGTGAGAAATAAACATGTTTCAAAAGTTACTTTTATGAATGTTTGGTCCAAATCACAACTAAAATAGTAAAATATTGTTATTATATGCCTTCATTTATCTTTAAATCATACTTGGATAAACGGGTCATTTTTGATCCATCTGTGTTAACTTGATATAGTAATACAAAAATTAAGTATATTCAAAAAATAAGGCTGGAAACAAATAAATAATGATGCATGATACTCAAAAACAAGATATCTAAAGAATATGTGGATTATTGGATACTAAAATACATTGATCTAAAAAGATACAGGAAAGAAAAACTCAGCCTGCATGAGATAACATGGGATATGAATGCGGGTCATTTTTGACCCATGTTGTGCATTAAAAGGGGTGTCCTTATATTGTGCATCAGAGGGTTAATTGTGTGATCTAAACGGAGAAGTCAACAACACTAAAGATGTAGAACCTGGAGGAGATGACATATGTGCTGCTGGGTCTGTGACTTGTGTTCGATATCAAGTTAAAAAATGAGAGTGAAAGAAGCTTTAAGCCGTGAGGTTTTTTTTTGTCTCGGCGTTGCTGAAAAGTCAGCTGGAGCCGTGAGCAGCTTTGAAGTGACAGAGCTCCTGGTGGATCTGGTCGTTCCTTATCGCCTGTCTACATCAGCCACCAGGTTTATGAACATCTGCACCTCAGAGTTGGATCACCAAACAGACTTTTGCGCTGCCATTTCCTGTCAAATAAAATGGAGAAGCTGCGAGTCGCTCTTTCGCTAATCTCCGCCTCCTGACTCAGACGTCTGACGGCCCCCCGAACAATCGGTGGCCTGTAGTGTGATGACATCAGATGCAGCCGACTCAGCCCGCTTAGAACCTCGGCAGAATAGATACAGAAGAAGTATCAACTCGGCATGCCTCCACCTGCCTCGGCCCGTAGTGGAGAAGCGCAAAACCGGGGTGTGGCAAGTCGAGTCGCGCTGAGTAGGTACTAGTGTAAAAGCGCCATTAGAAAAGCAGAAGTAAATTGTACAATAAATCTCTCATCTACCTGGTAAATGTCCTGTATTTAACGGCGAATGCAACTCAGGGACCTCAGCTATACAAGGACATTATATACCGGTGTATATATTTTTGTATTATATGTACATTATTGTTATTGCAATATATGTTGATTGTTTTTTGTATAGTTATTTGTTCTTTTCTTAATTATGTGTATTTCTGACTTGCCTGACTTTGGGAGAACGCAAAATAATTCCAATGTACCGGTGACCTATTGTGTACCTATTCTGTTCTATTCTATTCGATTATTCCTAAAATAAAGACGTTTCTTCATATCAGATATTAAATGTTTCATGAAAATGCTTTGGATTAAAGTACGTAGTTTTGGAGGATGATAAGTGGATAAATGTGGAAACATCTCCAGTGGACTGACCTCAGAGTCTCCAGTCCACAGTTTGGACTCTCCAGTCCACCAGACAGAAGCTTCACTCCTGAATCCTGCAGGTTCTGGTTCCGACTCAGGTCCAGTTCTGTCAGATGGGAGGGGTTGGACTTCAGAGCGGACGCAACAACTTCACAGTGAGTCTCTGAGAGATAACAACCAACAAATCTGTGATGAGAGAAAATATGATGTCAGTTGTAATAAAGTCTGATTTAAAGCCAGACTGACCCCTCCCCTTCCCGTTACATAGATTAATCTTGGAGCAGCAAACACATCAACTAGATCAGGGGTTCTTAACCTTTCTGACCTTGGGGCCCAATTTTTTCAGTACAGACTGGCCCGGGGGCCCATGAAATATTAACACTGTATAGCAGGGGTATTCAACTAAAACTTTAAGAGATCCATTTAGAGAAAATGTACTCAAGCGAAGGTCCAGAACATCATAATATATATATATATATATATATATATATATATATATATATATATATATATATATATATATATATATATATATATATATATTCAAGTAGCCTCATAGTTGTATCAACATCTGCATCTGACTGTTGTAAAGTACATATTTGCCACTTAACATGTGTAACTTGAATTAAACATATTTTTTTCTCTTAAAAATAAAATATTTTAGTTTATTTTTCAAATGCGATCTTATTTTATTTCTCTACCATCAGTTTGAATTTCCCCTTTTCTTTGTTAATTGTCTCAACACATTTCTATAATAAATGAATATAAACACATCTTAACAATTGAACAGTTTTGCAGTTTCTCTTTCTTCCCCTCTTTTAATCTTATGCCCCCGCTTTCTTTTTTTTTTTTTTAACTTTATTTTTAAAGATTTTTATATTTTTGACATTACAAGTAAAATGTAACAATGACAAAGTTAAAAGCCAAGCAAAATAAAAGAAAGAAAAATAACAAAAGTGCACAGATTGTAACAACAGGTCAGGTCGGTGAGCCACTCTGAAATCAACAGCAAAGGAAAAGCCACATGGCAAGCATTGGAAGTGAAACCCCCATCAAAAGTCCCAAACATAAAGTCCCAGGCCATCAGTTACACATACATATATACCGGCAGAGAGGGATGTGAAGAACCTGTTTATCTTCATAAACCTCACATTCTCACAAATATGTACACACAACTCCACGCCCTCTTCTTCACCCATCAAAATAAGATGACCACTTCCACCAGTAAGTATTAAATGTACCCATATTGAGGTTCAAGGAGAAGGTTATTTTTTCCATGATATATATCTCATTCATAATTCCTGTCCATTCCTCTTTTGTCGGGGGCTCTTTAGTCAGCCACCTCCTTGTTAGAGCTTTTTTACTGGCTGCTAACATTATTTTAAACAGGTATTTGTCACTTGGGTCAAGTGAGGCAGGGATATTCCCAAGATATATTATTTTGAAATCCTGTGTGATCTGCAAACCCAATATTGAATTGGTTATACTTATTATATCCCCCCAGTAGGGCTGGATCGTTGGGCAGTCCCGGAAGATGTGGAAATGATCTGCCTGGGGGTTTCCACACTCCCGCCAGCATTGTCCACTTCCTGGCTGATTCTGTGGATGTTTCATTTTTGGAGTGATAAAAAAATCTGACCATGTTTTTCCACGCAAATTCCCTCCATAGTCCCGAACTCGAAGTGCTCAATGGGTTTTACAGATGTTTGACCAATCCTCGTCTGATATTTCTATTTTAGCTTCCTTCTCCCATTTATGTTTAATATAAAGTGTGGAGTTCCCAATTTGAGACTGTAAACATGCGTATAATCTAGCAATCATTTTTCTGATGGACTTGGATTTATATGAGTTGATCAAAATATTTATTAGATCTATGTTACACTCTTCTGTTGTTTTTATATTACTGTGATAATGGGCTCTAACCTGAAGGTACCTATAGAAGTCATGTTTTTCTAAATTATATCTATCTTTTAGTGTTTGGAAACTTTCTAATACTCCTTTAACAGAGATGAGGCAGTATGTAGTAATGTTTGTATCAGTGACCAGTGTTTGTATCTCCCATCCATCTGAGCAGGTTTAAAATCTTCATCATGTGTCACCCATCTTAATAGTTTGATTTGTTTTTCCAATTTAAGTTTGCGACATTCCCCAAACCATATGTTTATGGGCGTTTTTGTCCAGCAGTTTAATTTTCCTTTTTGTTGTAGGTATTGAGTTCTGTCTCCAAGCAATGTCTGGAGGGGGATGTCCAGTTGGGACAAGTCTAGGTCCTTCCATTTAGCGCTGTAATTTGGATCACGCCAATAAATCAGATACCTCAATTGTGCCGCTTTGTAGTAGTTCTCTATGTTTGGCAAAGACAGTCCCCCTTCTTCTTTAGTTAGTTGCAAAGTGTTATATCTAACCCTGGGTTTTAGGCCTCTCCATATGAAAACAGAGAACATTCTTTTCCAGTCGATAAATTGTTTAAGTGGTATTTCTATGGGTATCGATTGGAAGAGAAAAAGTAAACGGGGTAGGGTGTTCATTTTAATGATGTCTATCCTGTTATGCAGGTCTAATGGTAACAAGGTCCATCTATTTAAATCTGTTTTAATGTCTTTAGTAATTGTCAGGTAATTTGTAGCATAAATGGTGGATAAATCCTTTGGAATTTTAATTCCCAGATATTTAATGGTGTCGTTATCCCATTTGAAGTTATAAAGGGTGTAGATACACGGTGCAGGTCTGTAATTATAGGAGAGGATCTGCGTTTTGTGCAGGGCTCCAGACTAACTTTTTCACAGGTAGCACTGGTGCCACCTAGCTTTTCATTTAGTAGCACCAAAACAAATTAGGTAGCACCATATTTTTCATTGCTAACATTAGTTACATTATTAAGCATTAATTGTTTACGTATGTATAGGAAACACATATAGCCTACAGTTAGGCTAGTTAATGTTTACTAGTCAGAGTTAGTTAATAAATTAAAAGTTGGATAATATAATCTATATAAATGCTTAGTAATGTTAATGTACTAACTAATGTTAGGCTAATTAAGGTGACTTTATGGTAAAGTGTTACCTCTGTGTTTTTATAAGATACCTGGGGTCCGTTTCACAAAGCAGGTTTAGTGAAAACTCTGAGTCTGTTAACCCTGAAATGAGGGAAACTCTGAGTTTTCCGTTTCACAAAGGGAGGTAACTCAAACCAGAGAAAGAGAGGTAACTCTAGCCTGTTTCACAAAGAGAGGTAACTTAAGCTCTCGGTCAGTTACCGTAGTAACAGACGCTCTGAACCTAACCTGGTCGGGACCAGGTTTATATCGTGAAACCTGGAGTTTTTCTGCGTCTCCGCCTCTTTCAGAGCCGCACGCACATTTGATTTCCTCATTCATTCAGTCAGCAGGCGAGTTTTGGCGAAGTTCTGCCGTCTGTCATTAAAAACAGACTCAGAATATATATTAGAAGTCCATCGTCACGAACATGGCATGTCCTTTTGATGAAGACACAATTGATGAAGGTGCAGAATTAATGCGCAGAGAATTAAATATTCGTCGGGAGATGGTTATCAGACCACGTAATACATGTACATTATAGTCTCATTACAGGCAAAGCAATATATGTTAATCCTTTATTTGTTATAATTTTGATGATTGAATTGTTTAATGATATTCAAATTTTTTTAGATTTTTTATTTGGGGTTTTCATAAACTGTGAGCCATAATCACCAAAATTATAACAAATAAAGACTTGAAATATCTCACTTTGCATGTAGTGGGAAATAATATTTGTTTCACCTTAAGTTGAATTTACTACGAATGAAGTTTTGCAATATATTCAAATTTTCCGACCTCCACCTGTATATTATTACACGAATAAAACGAGAATAAACAGGGGTCTCCAACTCCGGTCCTGGATCCACCTATCCAGCATGTTTTAGGTGTCTCCCTGCATGAACACACCTGATTCTAATCAATCGTCGTCATTAACTTGTCATCAAGGTCCGGACAGTTCTGTTGCTGACACAGCTCCTTGTATCATGGTGTGGTGAAGCAGGGAAAGATGTAAAACATGCTGGATAGGTGCTCTCCAGGACCGGAGTTGGAGAACCCTGGCATAATATGTGTCTGTATTGGTTCAATACGGAACGCAACTTTTAATTCCCAATTACGGAACAATTCTGTATTTCAAGGGACGGGTGGCAAGCCTAAACCTGTCCAAGCCATCAAGGAGTTCCACAGGATTGCAGGTGAATGATGTGGAGATCTGTTAAATTAATTTTATATTATTCTGTGCTGCGGTGTTACTCTTTTTTCCAAAAACATGTTCAAATTCACTGTATGCGCGTATTTAAAATATCTAATTCCATTCTGGTGAAAAAGGACACGGCGTGAAGTATGTGGATCTTCAGATGCAAACTAACGTTTCCTCAAAGGGATTTTGTAAATTGAAATGGTAAATAAAGTTTAAAATAAAAAAAAGAAAAAGTATGTCGCTCTTTTGTGTCGCCGGTTGCCATGGTGAATCCTTGTATCAGCGCTCTACTGATGATGGCTTGTTATTTCCCTCACGCACGAGCTTAACTCCAGGTGAAACTACTTAGAGTTGAGTAAATTACCTCAAATCCGCTGTTCTGGAACCGATAACTCAGAGTTTCCGATCTCAGAGTAGATCAACCAAGAGTTCAGGTTTAGACTTAGAGTTTGTTGAACCTGCTTTGTGAAACGGGCCCCTGATCATTTACCTACAGAAATGAAAATGCTACATTTAGTCTGGGCTATCTCGCCCATCAGACAATCTAGCAACAGAAAATAAAACAGCAACAAAAATAAATATAACCATAAATATACAGGACTGTCTCAGAAAATTAGAATATTGTGATAAAGTCCTTTATTTTCTGTAATGCAAAAATGTCATACATTCTCGATTCATTAAAAATCAACTGAAATATTGCAAGCCTTTTATTATTTTAATATTTCTGATCATGGTTTACAGTTTAAGAAAACTCAAATATCCTATCTCAAAAAATTAGAATATTCTGGGAATCTTAATCTTAAACTGTAAGCCATAATCAGCAATATTAAAATAATAAAAGGCTTGCAATATTTCAGTTGATTTGTAATGAATCCAGAATGTATGACATTTCGTTTTTTTTAATTGCATTACAGAAAATAAAGAACTTTATCACAATATTCTAATTTTCTGAGACAGTCCTGTAAACTTGCTTGCGTCGTTGTGCTTGAACCACTTCTGAATATCCATGTTACTTTGTGTTAACGGAGCAGCAGAGAGCAGCGTCTTGCAGATCAGTGACGTACACTGGCTGATTTATGGTTCCGCGCTGCACCAACGCAGATCTTACGGCGTAGGATACGCGGGGACGCGAACGTACTGGGCGCGTCGCTGCGTACCCTACACCGTAGGATACGCCGTCGATTTAACGCGGAACCATAAATAAGGCTTAACGCGGGCGCATTTATCAGTTTTCTTTTCGTCTTTTCAACTGAGCAACACATAAACTGAGGGTGCAATGCTTATGCACCCTCGTAGAACCAGGCCTGCCTGTCCCTCGTATCTTAACCACGGGAACTGTGCCAGCCGTTGTTGAAAGCTGTACTTTTTTTTCTTCTCCCCACTCTCCCCCGCCTCTTTCACCAACCTGTCACTCTCTTCATCAGAAGAAGAAGAATCCATGTCGCTCCCTCTGCTAACCCTTCTCCTCCTCCTCCACCAGCCCATTTTTCTTCTTAAAATAATCGACTATAGACCGCTTCATACTGCATCTGCTTTGTTTACCTTTTTGAGCGCGCTGCGTGTACGCGCGCGTGCACTGCTGTGCACGTAACGTGCGCAGACCGTACCAGGTGCAGTCAGGCAGGTATAGGACTCGCAGGAATGAGCCAGAAAGTAAGATTCTATTATCAACCACTCCATTAATGCACTAACACAGCCGAGTGAAAAAAAAAATAAAATATTTTTTTGTTTCCACTAGTCCTCTTGCAAGTAGCACCGGAGCGACTTCATTAAATTTTAACTCGCACCTTAATAAATTAGGTCGCATATGCGACCTAATAGGTCGCACTCTGGAGCCCTGGTTTTGTGTGTATTTAGTTTATACCCAGAGATATGACCAAAGGTTTTCATACAGGACATTAATTTGGGAAGGCTCAAATCTGGCTGGGAGAGAGTGACCAGTATGTCATCTGCAAAGAGGCAAGTTTTGTATTCAGTCCCTTGAATCCAAATTCCTTGGATTGATTGATCTTCTCTGATTGCCTCGCGAGCGGCTCAATGAACAGAGCGAATAGGGCTGGACTCAGAGGGCATCCCTGTCTGTAGCCTCTTCCAAGTAGCACATGGTTAGATAAACTGCCATTTATTTTTATTCTTGCAGTGGGTAATTTGTACAGTTTTTTTTAAATTAGGATTACTTAACTGTTAAAACCAAAGCGTTAAGTATAAGTATTTTCAGCTGACAGAATCAAATGCCTTTTCAGCGTCAAGGCTCAGAGCAATAGATTCATCTTTGTTTTTACTCATATGGTCCACTAGGTGTAAGGCCCGTCTTGTATTATCATGTGTTTGTCTATTTTTAAGAAATCCTGTTTGATCTTCGTCTATTAAATCTGGAATTATGTCTTCCAATCTTTTTGCAATTATTGCAGCAAACAGTTTATAGTCTAAATTCAGAATAGAGATTGGTCTGTAGGAGCTGCATTCAAATTTGTCTTTACCCATCTTTGGTATTACAGTAATGATTGCTTGTCTCCAGGATGTGGGCGTTTCTTCCCCTTTAAGGATAGAGTTAAAGCAATTCAGCAATATTGGTGATAGAATTTCCCTAAACGTTTTGTACCATTCCGCTGGGTATCCGTCCACACCCGGCATTTTATTTGTCTTAAGTCTCGAAATGGCATCATCCAATTCCAGTTCTGTTATTTCATCCGTCATTATTTGATTCTGTACTGTACCAATGGATGGCAGATCCAATGAATTTAGAAAGTCTGTAATGTTTGAACATCCGGCATCCTCTGGTTGTGCGTATAAGTCTTTATAATAATTTTAAAAGGAATGTTGCATTTCTTCCAGTTTATGGCATATTCTACCAGACTGTGGGTCTTTGATTTTGTAAATGGATCTTTCATCTTGTTGCTTTTTTATCCTCCAGGCTAATAATTTCTTAGCTCTCGGCCCGTTATCGTAATATCTTTGTTTAATGAATTTAGCTTTTGTCTCTTCTGAACTAACATATATTTTATTTAAGCTTTGTTTGGTCAGGTTTATCTGGTCCAGGATTTGTGGGTCGTTCAGTTCCATATGTTTGGTTTCTAGAACTTTCAATTTGTGTAATAGATCGTTTAATTGTTTTTGTTTAGCCTTCTTTTTAATGGAAGACCACATTATGAGCTTCCCCCTGATCACAGCCTTAGCCGCATCCCAAACAGTACCTGGAGACACCTCATCGTTGTCATTGTATTCTAGATATTCCTTAAATTCCTTTTCAATGTATTTTATACACTCAGGGTCATTTAATAGACTAGTATTAAGCCTTCCATGTTGAAGCTTTAACTTCAGTGTCCAGATGTAGGGAAAGATACACACCTGCATGGTCTGATATATCCTTTACCCCTATTTCGCAGGTTATAACTCTATGTCTGTCCAAATTAAACAAGAAAAAATAATCAAGCCTTGAATATACACTGTGTGGGTAGGAGAAAAATGTGAACTGTCTTTTTGTTGGATGGATTTCCCTCCAAATATCCATCATACCAGCTTCAAAAAGGAACTTTTTGGCAGTGATTGTCTCTGGGTTTATTCTCTTCGTAACGTTGGTAGAGTCAAGGGAGGGTTGCATTTGTATATTCCAGTCCCCACCACAAATAAGAACCCCCGAAGTCTCATCAGTTATTAAATTAAATATTTTTTTTACAAGTAAAGTATCGTTACCTGGGTGTCTATATACGTTTAATAGTGTCACTGGTTTGTGATCGATATATCCATTTACTATAATGTATCTTCCCTCTGTATCTGTTATCTGTATTGTTAATTGGAATGTTATTTTATTCGAAATTAATATTGCAACACCTCTCGCTTGACCGTGCTTGTAAGAGGAGTAGAAAGTATTCTTAAATCCAAAGAGCTTCAGCTTCTCATGTTCCTTATCACTAAGATGAGTTTCCTGCCAAAAAATTATATGTTGTTTCTCTCTTTTCATCTTAGTTATTAATTTCTTCCTTTTGATGGAGTTTTGCAATCCATTAACATTTAAAGCGATTACACTGTACTCTTGATATGGCATCCTATCCCTTAAATTCACACACATTATGCTCACCTAATGACCTGGAAACATAAACAAAAAACATCTGTGCAACACAACAAGACATCTGACAAAATAGACCTCCAAAAGTGAAGTAATAAGATAACTTCGGAACAGGGAGAGGAAGCCTCCTAATAGAGGGCCCCTCCAAATGCGCTCTGACATCCTCGTTTGAGAGTTATCAGAACACATAGTGGCCGCTGGTGCAGTGTCCGTCAACCAGAATATGCGGTCTTAGAAATATTTTTCAAAATTACTCCAAAACTAAGAACATTCAACTCTTTTAATCATATTAAAAATCCACACAAAAAAAAAATTGTATTGATCAGGCAATGCTTAACTGCTGAATGTCTTTTCAATAACTGACAAATTAGTCTCATATGGACAGGTGAGTTCTTGTCAATATAAGTTTATCAATCCTTCTTTGTCTTTAATTACTCACGGGTACACCTCAGGCTGTGTCCCCCTCTCGTGAAAGGGTATTTCGAAACCTCTGAAGCTTCTCCCGGGCTCGCTCAATGTCCGCGTTGCGGTTCCGGCGTCTCGCGGGTCCGCGGAGCTCCCAGCTGTTTCCCCCTGGTGTCCTGCGGGGCGCCGCCGCTGCGCGCGTCCGCGGCGCGCTGTCGGCTGCTGCATCCTGGTTAGATCCTTCATCAGCTGGCAGTATCCCCCTCCTCAGCATGTCCTCCCTCTCCTCTCCAATGTTGTTGTAAGTTATGGTTTTTTCTTCATAAAAGACTCAGAGTTTTGCAGGTGCCGGTGTCTGAAACCTAAGTCCTTTTTCTTTTAACACCTTCCTCAGCGGTGCGAACTCCTTTCTTTTCTTCATAATTTCAACCGGGTAGTCGTTGTCGAAATAAACTCTCTTTCCGTTGAGAAGGAGTACTTTTTTCTTCCATGCATTGGTCAGAACCAGTTCTTTGGTCCTATAAACTAGGAAACAAGCGATCATGGATCTGGGGGCTGCTTGCGGGGGAGGCTTGGGCCTGAGCGATCTATGACAGCGTTGTATTTTAAGATCGATGTCTGTGAGGGATAACTCGGACTTGATAAACTTCTCCAGAAACTCACAGGCATTATCGCCTTCCACCCCCTCGGGAACCCCGAAAATGCGCAGGTTGTTCCTCGGTGAGCGCGCTTCTAGGTCTGTTAATTTAGATTGGATGCGTTCTTGCTCCTGCAGGACTTGCAGCAGCACATCCTTTGAAGCGGCGCTCCACTCTTCAACTTCAGCCACGCGTCTCTCTGCTTCATCCATCCTGGATTCCGTGTTTTTCAGTTCGGCTCCAATCTCACTCAGCTTCTGGTTGACTTCTTTTCTAAAGTCCCCCAGCTCTTCCTTCATGTCTCTTTTAATAGTTTCGCGAAAAGAGTTAAATTCCTTCTTTCTCATGTTATATTTCCCCGTATATTTTTTGTGGAAATAGCCTTAATGAAACCTCTAAAATGGGGAAATTTTCAGACCTTTCTGGGAGCTCTGAAACTATCCGACTGCTCGTCTCGCCGCCATTACCGGAAGTCCCCTATGCCCCCACTTTCTGTTCAGTGAGAGAACTGAGCTCTAATTTCTCCTGTCAGGATTTTAAATCTGGGCTGGATGGTGTCAGGTTCTCATGCACATGAGAAGGTGCTCATTGTTGAGCCTGGAACGATATTTAGTTTTAATTATGTTCACTGTGGAGAAAGCTGCTTCACAGTTGTATGTGGACCCAAACATGGGCAGGATGTTTTAAGATGGTCAGTTTATTTTTTTGTGACTTCAGTTCAGACTTGAGTGGATATGTTTGATGAAAAACTTTGTGTTTTGTTTCAGTGGCTTTTCACTTTTGCACTTTGAACGCCACGGTCTCTGATCGTATGAGACACTGGTTTTGTCCCAGTGGGAAGACTGAACAGGATGAATCTGTCCATTCCTGGTTGAACTTCCCTTTCCACCTGTTACGCGCTTCTCATCTCTGTATATAGTCAAGATAATTACCGTATTTTGACGACCATACGGCGCGCCGTGTGGAAAGGCGCACCCTCAGTTTTGTGTCATTTCTGGATTTAAAACACACACACACAGCGCGCCGTGTGGTAAAGCGCCGTCTACATACACGGAGCGCCGCCTTACAACACACACGCGCAGGCATACAAGATTCTATTTAAAAATAGAGCGAGGACAAAACTTAGTTTGATTTTACTTTAAGTTATTTACATTAATAAGTTGTCAGGACTCAGTGTGTCGGGTTTCATCCGAGCCTGATCAGCTGCGACGGGCAGAGCCAGCACCGCAGCTCTCTGGTCGCGCTGCAGCAGAGTCACTTTCCGATGCTTTTTCGAAAGCCCGAACAGTCCAGTCCAGCAGACACGACAGCCCGCGCATCTACATCTACCATCTTTCACCAGTAACGACGGAGCCGCCCGAGCGGCACCAACCTCCCCGGCCGCGGGGACGCGACAGGATAAATGATCACGCCGCGCTCGCTCGCTCGCTCTGGGCGCAGACCCAAGTAATCGATCCCTGATCCTGGCGGATCTAAACCTACTCTGTGCAAAATGAAGGATTTTCTCTGTAAAGACACACCATTTCTCTTACTATTACACGTACAGCTAGCTGAGTGTCTTCTTCTCCTCATTTGGTCGGGAGTTGCTATGCAGTCCTGCGGCCCCCGCGGCCCACACGTACAAAACTGAATTCTTTTTGCGGCCCACTAGGTGGCGCTCGCAGCCCAAGTGTGGGCCGCGGCCCTATGGTTAAGAATCACTGAACTAGATCAAGTGTTTGAAACATGAACCTCTGGTTGACGTGACTTGAGGTGAACCAGAATAAAACAAGCACATCCGACTTCAAAAGTTTTCATTTTCAAGATCAAAACCAGATTTGAAGAAGTGAACTGCTAACTGATGGTGTTATTGATCCATCTGGACTCACCGAGCCTTTCTGCAGTTCCTCACAGCTGGAATCAGTCTCCGTCGACCCCCCAATGTTGTCTTGTACTTGTTCAGGTCCAACTCATCCAGAACCTCCTCCGACATCTGCAGCATGTAGGCCAGAGCTGAACACTGGATCTCAGAGAGTTCCTCCTCTGATCTGTTCTCTGACTTCAGGAACTCTAGGATCTGCTGATGAACTGAGAGGTCGTTCATCTCCATCAGACACTGGAAGATGTTGATGCTTCTGTCAGGAGAGATACTGATAGTGTTCATCTGCTTCAGGTTGTTGATGACTGTCTGGATGGTTTCTGGATCGTTCTCCCCCTGGTCCAGCAGACCTCCTAACAGTCTCTGGTTGGACTCCACAGAAAGACCATGAAGGAAGCGGACAAACAGGTCCAGGTGGCCATTTTTACTGTCCAGGGATTTCTGCATGACTCTCTTCAGGAAGTCATCCAGGGATGAGTATCTGTAGTTTCCTCCCAGGAAGTTCTCCAGCACATCTGTGTTCCTGGTGGACCAACAGTGCAGCACGTAGACTGCAGCCAGGAACTCCTGGATGCTCAGATGAACAAAGCAGTAGACGGGTTTCTGGAAGACCTCACACTCTCTCCTGAAGATCTGGGTACAAACTCCTGAGTACACCGAGGCCTCTGGGACATCAAGACCACACTGCTCCAGGTCTTCTTGATAGAACATGATGTTTCCTTTCTCCAGATGTTGAAACGCCAGCCTCCCCAGCTTCAGGAGAAGGTCCCTGTCAGCCTCAGTCAGCTCCTGTGGACTCGTCTCATGTCCCTCCTGGTACTTGTTCCTCTTCCTCTTGGTCTGGACCAGCAGGAAGTGGGAGAACATGTCAGTCAGGGTCTTGGGCAGCTCTCCTCTCTGCTCTGTGCTCAACATGTGGTCCAGAACTGTAGCAGTGATCCAGCAGAAGACCGGGAGTTGACACATGATGTGGAGGGTTCTGGATGTCTTCATGTGGGAGACGATGCTGCTGGACCGCTCTTCATCCCTGAACCTCCTCCTGAAGTATTCCTCCTTCTGGCCGTCGGTGAAGCCTCGTACTTCTGTCACCCTGTCCACGTGTTTCTGAGGGATCTGATTGGCTGCTGCAGGTCTGGAAGTGATCCAGATGAGAGCTGAGGGAAGCAGGTTCCCCTGGATGAGGTTGGTCAGCAGCACGTTGACCGATGAGCTCTGTGTGACGTCAGACACGACCGGACCGTTGTTGAAGTCCAGTGAACGTCTGCTTTCATCCAGGCCGTCAAAGATGAACAACGGTTTCCCGGCAGCCAGCTGCTCTGCTGTGAGCTTCTGGAACGATGGATGGAAAACCTGGATCAGCCTGAGAAGACTGAGCTGCTCATCTCCGATCAGGTGCAGCTCCCTGAACGAGAGCAGAATCACCACGGTGACGTCTTGGTTCTCCGAGCCCTCGGCCCAGTCCAGAGAGAACTTCTGAACCGAGAAGGTTTTCCCAGCGCCAGCGACGCCGTTGGTCAGAACCACTCTGATGGCTCCACGTTGGTCAGGTAAGGCTTTAAAGATGTCCTCGCACCTGATTGGAGCGTCATGGAGGCTCTTCATCCTGGAAGCTGTCTCCAGCTGCCTCACCTCATGTTGGGTATCAACCTCTTCACTCAGTCCTTCTGTGATGAAGAGCTCCGTGTAGATCCTGTTGAGGGCGGTTCTACTTCCTGGTTCATCAGTTCCTTCAGTCACATGTTCACATCTGCTCCTCAGACTGGTCTTGTGTTCATCTCGGACCTCCTGCAGACCAGCATCTGCTGAAAGACAAGAAGAACTCTGAAACTACAGAACAAAAGTCTTTCCAGTTGTCAGAAATGAGTCCATCCCTCTCTCCGGGCCCGTGTCCAGTCTGGACACGGAAATTAACTGGGTTTGTATGTGTACATATATGTATGTGTATGCGTATATATATTAATGAGATAAATATATTAACAATGCATATATATTAGGGGTGTCACGGTACACACAAGTCACGGTTCGGTACGTACCTCGGTTTAGGGGTCATGGTTCGGTACGGGTTCGGTACAACGGAAAAAAAATACAAAAAGTCCCAAATGTATAAGACAAGTTTTTTCTTCCTTTATTTTGATCATAGCATTTGAAAGTTAAAGTTTGTTCAATTGGCTACAAAACTAAAAAGCATCTCTTATTAAAGTGTAAAATAAATAGAATAAAACATTTAACTTGTGCATTAGTGTTTTTAATTTTACCACGGACTGGTTTATGTGAGCGCGGGATGGGACATTGTAACGAGGCTCGAGCACTTTTAATAAATACTTGAACCCAGGCTCCTCTACTGCTGCATATGGGCAGAGCCGTCTGGGGGCGGAGCATTCTCCATGGGCCTTATGATAGTCATTTTAACGTTCAACAACATCATCCTACCCATCAAACTACATTTATTCTCACTTTTATGAGCCAAGCCTATAGGCCTATGCTGCAGAAAGCAGAGTAAAGTCACAAATATGGGGGTATTATTGTTCCAATATTATTTGTGTGTGCGTATCTCAATCTGTGTGTGCGTAAAAAGATTTGTGTGTCTGTATTCAGATCTGTGTGTGCGTAAAAATATTTGTGTGTCTGTATTCAGATTTGTGTGTGCGTAAAAAAAGATTTGTGTGTCCGTATTCACATTTGTGTGTGTGTAAAAAGATTTGTGTGTCTGTATTAAGATCTGTGTGTGCGTAAAAAGATTTGTGTGTCTGTATTCATATTTATGTGTGCGCAAAAATCAGCCGGTAGCTCTCGATTGGCTGTCTTTGCACATGTGGATTTTGACACAGTTCTGCCGCGGCAAATCTGTAAAAAGATCTGTGTGTAAAACGATTTGTCCGTAACTTTTGCTTTGCCCTGAGCGCGGACTCACAGGCTCATGCCAGGCTACAGTAGCAATGCAGCCTTCACACCACTAGCGTTTTATAATAGATCCATGACCACTAGTCGGCGCGTAGCTCTCAGTCAGTACGTTCACCTGCAGCAGTTCCATCGGGGTTTTGAACATATTATTAGACATCGTTTGGACTTTTATACTGCATGCAAACACCTGAACCCCATCTACTTCGGACCTATGTCGGACATTTAGTAATCGGGTTGCATATGGAGTAAGATAACTTCCAAAAAGATGTGTCCATGTTATAACTATTCGTATTCATAATGATAAACATTTGTATGTAAATAGAAAAGTTGTACTCAAAATGCTGCTGTCACGCACATGAGTCTGATAAATTATTAGGGTAAGAGTAAGAAATTAGGTAAGAAATTGACCTTTTACGTCTCATTTATTCATTCACACACGCACTAATATATTTGGGAAACAGTTAGGCACCAAATATAATATATTTAATTTTCTCAGATGGCAAAAATAAGAACTTTATTGATCCCACGTACTGTAGGAGTAATTCATGTCATATTAGAGAACAAGGTAGTGCCGAAAAACAATATATAGCCTATCCCCCCCCACAAAAATAAGAAAAATATATTTTCTCATCAACAAAGCATATTTTACATAAACATATTAAAAAATTTTCAAGTAACAAAATAACATATTTGAACAATTCTTCAATTTTTTCAGTTCTTTTATTGTCTGAAAAATGGTTCAAATGTGTTATTTTGTTATTTGAAAAAATTTAAATTTGTTTTGTTGATGAGAAAATATGTTTCTCTATTCTTATTTTTGTGAGGGAGGATAGATTATTGTTTTTTTTTCAGCACTACCTTGTTCTCTATAGCTGATATAAAATGAATTACTCCTATGTGGGATAAATAAAGTTCTTATTTTTGCCCTCTGAGAAAATTAAATATATTATATTTGGTGCCTAACTGTTTCCCAAATATATTAGTGTGTCACGTGTGTGAATGAATAAATGAGACGTAAAAGGTCAATTTCTTACCTAATTTCTTACTCTTAACCTAATAATTTGTCAGACTCATGTGCGTGACAGCAGAATTTTGAGTACAACGTTTTTATTTACATACAAATGTTTATCATTACGAATACGAATAGTTATAACATGAACACATCTTTTTGGAAGTTATCTTACTCCATATGCAACCCGATTACTAAATGTCCGACATAGGTCCGAAGTATGGGGTTCAGGTGTTTGCATGCAGTATAAAAGTCCAAACGATGTCTAATAATATGTTCAGAAACCCGATGGAACTGCTGCAGGTAAAGTACTGACTGAGAGCTACGCGCCGACTAGTGGTGTGAAGGCTGCATTGCTACTGTAGCCTGGCGTGAGCCTGTGAGTCCGAGCTCAGGGCAAAACAAAAGTTACGGACAAATCGTTTTACACACAGATCTTTTTACAGATTTGCCGCGGCAGAACTGTGTCAAAATCCACGTGTGCAAAAACAGCCAATCGAGAGCTACCGGCTGATTTTTGCGCACACACAAATCTGAATACAGACACACGAATCTTTTTACGCACACACAAATCTGAATACAGACACACAAATCTTTTTACGCACACACAGATTGAGATACGCACACACAAATAATATTGGAACAATAATACCCCCATACACAAACTTGTTCAGAAGAACACACACACACACACACACACACACACACACACACACACACACGGCGCTGAAAACTCAGATAGTCACAGACTGACTCAGTTCCATCTTTGATACAGCTTAAATACAAAAAAAAAAAACATTACACAGTCTATTTAGATAAATATAGACACAGCGGTCTATAACATCATTTCTGAGCTCTATAACAGAGAATAGACTCGGCGGTCTCGTTGACAACACAAAGCACATTAAAATAGGCAGGTGGTCAAGAATACCACAATATTATAAAGAAATTATTTAAGAAGGTTACACTGACTCACCAACGGTAGTTGACTCTTCCATAACCCAAAATAATCCAGGTAACGTGGAAAACGGGGTAACATTCAAAACTTTGTACAAATTTAGTCCTCTTTTAAACTTTAGCGCTAATCTCCTTCACTGTGACTGTTAAGGTTGATTTATGGTACCGCGTTACACCAACGCAGCGCCTACGGCGAAGGTTGCGCGTCGCCGCATAACCTCGCCGTAGACTACGACGTACCCTATGGCGTATGCTCTGCGTCGATTTAACGCAG